>NW_026652297.1:36561653-36871653 GCF_009828535.3 Hylobates moloch | reverse complement strand
GAACCTCTTTCAGAAGCCACTTTTTATCCCCAAAGTCAGCTACATGGTTCTTATTGCAACAATTTATCATGCGTTGTCTACATGGTATAAACATGCATTCTCAACTTGCTATTTATGAATCCTACCTTTTTATTTTATTTCATCGATTTTGGAGTACAGGTTGTTTCCGGTTACATGGTTAAGTCCCTTAGTGGTGACTTCCGAGACTTTAGTGCATCCATCACCCAAGCATTGAATCTTACCCTTTCAAAGCTAAAGGTACACGTATGTATACTTCTTAAAAAGCACATGCACATGTTAATATGCCTGCTATAACTGGCCTCTATATTTTAAATGTATGCCTCAAATATTTCTGTTATTTATCTATATGTAACAGTGATATTTCTTTTCAATACATATTACTTTTTCAGAGATCAAAGGTTTCTAATATCTCATTTTATTTTATGGCAATTTATGACTGGTCAAGTAAAACCAGGCTCCTTTTCAACTTTGTTTCATGACTGTGCAAGGAGAGGGGATGGCTAGGTGGTTCTCACTCTTATTCCATTCTTTGTCAGCTACCTGGTCATTAAGCATATCTTCTCCCCCAGGTACTTGCCTTCTGAAGGGGAGAAACGGGGGTCAAAGGACTTTCCTCAAAGAGACAGTTGCACTTGATCTTGAATAAAGACTGAAATTTCATCTGTCAAAAAAAGGACACAGCAGAAGAAAGATTTCACACCAAGGCACTGAACTAGAGGACAGTGCTGTGATCTAGAAAACTCGACTCTTTGCATGTACCTGGGTACTCAGTCAAAGGAGCATGGAAGAAGATATGGTCAGAATGGTTGCTTGAGGTCAAAATATAAGGGATTATTTTATGCCATGCTAAAGACAAACAATTTAGTCATTCATTCACTCACTGTTGATTGACTGATTGATTGATTGATTGACTGATTGATTGATTTCTCTTTTGAAAAAGTGCCTGCCTGAGGTTTAAGGGAGGATATCAAAGAGCCAAAATTAGGTCTGATCATATTGCATTAAAAATTGCTGTGAGTTGGCTGGGCATGGTGGCTCATGCCTATAAACCTAGGGAGGCCAAGGTGGGTGGATCACTTGAGGTCAGGAGTTCAAAAACATTGAAAACAGCCTGGCCAATATGGTGAAACCCTGTTTCTTCCAAAAAAAAAAAAAAAAATACAAGAAAGTTAGCTGGACTTGGTGGTGGGCGTCTATAAACTCAGCTACTTGGTGGGAGGCTGAGGCAGAATAATTGCTCGAACCTGGGAAGCTGAGGTTGCAGTGAGCCAAGACTGCACTGCACTCCAGTATGGGCGACAGAGTGAGACCCTGTCTCCAAAAAAAAAACCAAAAAAAACAAAGAAAGAAAGAAATCGCTGCGAGACTCCTGCCAGTCACAGCCTAGGAGCTTGCTTGTGCCCTGAGCCAGCAGAATTGTGCATACCAATGTGTCCTGGTTACCGTTTCCAGCTCTAAGAAGGGGGAATGCTGCCTTCTGATTGGCAGCATGTCTTTGACATGAAATCCTAAAACTTGTGTTTTGGGAGAAAAATGCTTTGTTTGTATTCCCCTGCTTGAGGGACCCCATGCTGAGCTTTAGATGTTTGCCTTCCTTGGGTGTTGGGCTTAAATGCAGATCCTCATAGAGAGCACAGACATCCTGTCCACAGTGAAACAATGATATATTCTATTTATTGCATTGGTACATTGCCCCTGATGTTTAAATCCACTCACTATTGTCCTCACTGATGCTGTGTAGCTGCTGTTAGTGTTTGCCAAGTCAGATGTGATTGATAAATATGTAGAGATGAGATGCAAGGAACAGGCAATAAGAGGGCTTTAAAGGGGTTCTCTACTCTTCCTCTCTTCTCCAACAAGGACACCTAACATTCTTCCACCACATGAAAATCCTCTATTGTCTACTCCAAGACGTTTCAACATCAAAAGGATCCCAGCAGACACAGGATATATTTTAGGTGACTTGCAAATTTAAGAAAACTTCAATCTTAATACAATTTTAACACAAAGCTGCTTTTGGCAGAAGAACTACATATACAACATACACTTACGAATGAGTGAGAGAGGATTCACCCAGAATTGAATCAATACTGACTGGCCTGCAGCAGCGCATAGACTCTCAGAAGGGAGGAAAAACAATTTCCTGAAACCCAAATAGAGAGAAGCCAACCAGATTTCGAGGGATGAGGATGGCTGGCTGTGTGCATCAGGGGTTATCAAGGAAAGCGGAGGTGGAGAAGAGGAGTTATAAACCTAGAACCAGAGACTGGATTTGCACATGGCTCTCCTTTTATGTATCCAACTGTCTATAGAAGAAGCAGATAATCAAATACTTGGAATCTCATGACGCTTGACATATGCATGCAATTGTGCACACACAGAGAGGCAATATCATCTACATTAAATTGCTTTATAGAAAAATATCTACTTAACTGCTCCAGACAGCTGATGTCTTTTTGTTTTTTTTTTTCTTTTAAGATAAGGTCTCACTCTGTCTCCCAGGCTGGAGTACAGTGATGCAATCTCGGCTCATTGCAACCTTGGCCTCTCGGGTTCAAGCGATTCTCCTGCCTCAGCCTCCCAAGTAGCTAGGACTACAGGCATGCATCACCAGGCCTGACTAATTTTTGTATTTTTAGTAGAGACAGGATTTCACCATGTTGGCCAGGCTGGTCTTGAACTCGTGACCTCAAGTGATCCGCCCGCCTCGGCCTCCCAAAGTGCTGGGATTATAGGCATGAGCCACCATGATGGGCCATAATGTCTTTATATTATACAAGAAGACACTGGTGACTCAGTGGTAAAGGAGCTTCCTACAATTAAATTAAAAATTCATCATACAAATCATGTTTTTAAAAAAATCCCATTTTTATTGATTCACAATCGAATAAACCAGATATAGAGTATATGCCTCTGTAAAATGTAATTATCTCCTTATATACCCTCAAAGTATATAATGTATTCAGAACTAGTTTCATTAATTAAGTGTAGTTGATTGTGCTTAGCCAAGTACTATTAATATTAAGGTGTCACATAAGGCCCAATTCTTTAATATGAATTATGACATCTAAGCATAAGAATATAGACTTTCATTGTGACAAATGATTGAGGAAAGTATTCATCATTTTAGAACCTCTTAGAAATATCTAAATATGCGGGCTTACCTATCGGCGCTTTACCCCACAATGTTCAAACACTGGTCTTCCTGGATTTGCACACTCTATTAGCGGGGGGCCATTGTCGGTGAAGAAAGAAGATATATGATCATGCGTTAAGGCATTCTTATTAAATGTCTAAAGCATAAACCCATCTACCTGTACCATGCTTGCATCAAACCAACCGAATATCGGTACAGAAAGATATGCCACCACAACAACAGAGCTCAAGTAGACCATCGCAATGGCCTACCATCTGTGAAGAGTAGTGAAGGATCTGAGATTTTAGCCTATCCTGTTTTCAAAGTTCACCTGCCACTGTTTCATGGATGCTAGCAGGGGACATGAGACTTTGGGTCAGAGACCAAGGACTTTATGACAATAGCAGTGGTTGAAGTGTTTGCATTTGTGTAGGTTCTCTGGGCCCCACTCCTCACAACGTGATATGAAAAGGGCCAGGTGACAACAGTACATGCAAGAGGTTTGTATTATGGGAGATGAACCATGTGCTTAAGGAATCTGAATATTTTATAATGGGCAGTAAGCCCTCTTGATCTTTGCCTCAGTGGGAGACAATACCTTCATTATCCTGAACAGCAACTGAACCTGCCTTTGCCCTGGAACAGGCCGCTGTATCTTCCAACTCCTGAACCAAGAGTTAGTGACTCTGATCGTAAGATGAGCAAAAATGCAAAGGGCACCTAGAGAATGATCTCCCTACACCACCCTCAACTGTGTTGTGTTTGATTCCTCACCTTCCTAAATGACTGTCAACCTTCTCTTTTTCAAAACATCTCAACAATCGCTCCCGCATGGCTGTTTGGTTTTCTTCTACTTTGCTTTTGATCTTTTACAGTTTCTTTTGATTTCTTTTTTATGCTCACCTGTAAATGTGAGAGTACCCCGGGCTCTGTCCTTCTCTTTCATGTCTATAGGTACTATTTAGGTGATTTCATATAGACCCTTAGCTCGAAATACTAGCTCTGTGTTACAGGCTCACAAAATTGCATCCATGTCCTAATTTCTTCCATGAACCAAAAACTTGTCCAACAAACTGCCCACTTGAAATTTCTTCTCAGATATTCAAAAGATATCTCAAAAAAATGTAAACATGGCTAAAAAATAACAAGTAATCTTGCCTCCTGATACTCCCCTTCTCTCAATCTCACCCATTTTAGTAAATGCCAGCCTCTACTTAGTTGCTCTGGTTGGAACCTTTGGACTTATCCTTTAATTCTGTATTTCCTTTGTGCCCACCCTGCTAAGCCAGTTCTTCAACAAATCTTGCCTCCTCTACCTCCAAAACAAGCTCATAATCTCCTATGCATCTTCACTACCACCACTACCCTCCACCAGTCACCAACATTTCCCACCAGTACTCCTATAATAACCTTCTAACTCATCTTCCAACTAGTTTCCATCCTTGTCCAATGCAATTCATTTTCCATATGCAGTTAGATAGTCTTTTAAAAATTTAAGTCAAGTCACATTATTCCTCAGCATAGTCTTCTCCAATGTATTCTGCTATATTTAGAATTAAACGTAAACACCTTAGCCTGGCTATAAAGCTCCCATGATCTGGCCTTGGTTCTCTCTTCACCCTCATCTTATACCAGCCTTCTTCCTACCTTTTCTTCCCCAGACTGTGGTCTGTTCAAGAAACAGAAGAAGGTTCATGCTGACTTTAGCATCACCATGTTAGGTATTTGCCATCTGTGAAATCTGCACCCCCTACTCCTTGATTTTTGCATGGCTTTTCTTTCTGTCATTCAGATCTCACTTTAAGTGTTATTTTATTCATGAATACCTGATCTAAAATAGCCATCTATTTATTCTCAGGTCAAATCTTTCTACTTTTTGTTTGTTTGTTTAGAGACAGGGTCTCACTCTGTCACCCAGGCTGGAGGGCAGTGGAGTGATCATAGCTCACCGTATCCTGGAACTCCTGGGCTCAAGCTGTCCTCCCACCTTAGCCTCTAAAAGGCACTAGGATTACAGGCATGAGCCACTGTGCCTGGCCTCATTCTACTTTAATGATCTGAGTAGTACTTATTAATATCTGGTATATCTTGCATGTGTGAACTTAATTTCTCATGAATGTGAGCTCCTTGAGAACTAGGGCCCCTTGTATATGTCTCATTCACTTTGGTATCTCCACCACTTAAATAGTACTTGGCACAATAAATATTTTTTAAATAAATGAATGAAAAACTAACTGAATGCCTTAATAACGTCTGTAAGAATTGGCAGGAATAGGGGTTCCTTGGAGAATAAAAGAGATAATTAAAACAATAGGATTCTTTTTATTATCTTCTGGTACAGTCTAATTGATGCATGTACGTGAAAGGTATCTGGCCATCTCGAGGCCTTTATTTTGAAGACGAACTACTTCAAATTATATTTTTTGTCTATAGGGAAATTTTTAAGCCACTTCCAGGTAAATATAGTTTCTAAGCATCTTATCTGCTTAATAAGCAATTATACTTAAAATTAAACAATGTTACAGAAATAATGGATAGACTTGACTTTGCTGTCTTACTTAAATTAACTGCTTCATTCATATATTTTAAAAAAATTTTAGTGTCTTCTATATGTAGAGTCTTCATGATATAGAGACTGAAATTTTGACAGTGAACAGGGCAGAAAAGGGAGTCCTTTCTTCGTAGACCTTATAAGTAACAAAATGTAAGATACAGAACCAACCACCTATAAGATGGGCGCCACTCCTTGGCAGAGTGTAAAATTCTCTTATCTGGATTTTTGTTTCTAAGTTAACAAAGTTACAGACATTAGCTAATATATGTTTTCCAAAAAAAGTGGCAGAAAAATAATCACTTAAATTATCCTGTGGCCCATAAAAATATTTTCAACCTGTGCTTTAACCCATTTTTGAATAATCTATGAACAGGCCTAAGAAATGACTACATTTTAATTTGAAAATTTCTAGTCTACCCCTTTATTGCCTTGAGAAAAACTTTTAATAGCCTGCTGCCTCTATTTCTTAATCAGAAAAACATATTAGCAAAACAAACATTTCACTCTCAAACCAACAGGAGATGATATAAGAGATGTAAAATCCATGGGCCTTTTCATAAATCTAGTTTTTGTATGAAGCATTAATAATGAGTGATAAAATAAAAAATGATTATCTCCTAAATTAGGTCATGAATGTCTACTATTATCCGTTTAGGAAAGAATGAAAATATTTCTTAGAAGAAACAATACTAAGGTATCCAAACCAATAGCTATTTGAACTGCATAAATGAAATGCTATCTCAGCTCCTGAGTGAGTATCAGTTGAACCACATGGGTTCCTGTCATTTTCTTCCTTGTAACATCTTGTACAGCCCTGATGAAATGTAATTGGGAAAAATAACCTTGAAATTGGCTGTGGTGGGAATATTTACATCACAGAATTTGGCAAACACTAGAATTCAGGGACTTCGACATACCCACTTTTTCTAAACATCCCCTACCCACCCTGCCTCACCCTCTAAGAGCCGATTGTTACACCAGCACACCACTGATTCTAACACACAAATGTGTATATGAATTCTTTTTCCTGCCATTATAAAAACATGTGCACGGAACTGGGAGCCCTGGGGTAATGATGTTGGAGAAGCTTCAGACAGCTCTGAATTTGACAGGTGTTCTGAAATAAAATCCAGCTTGTGAAATCACACACCATCAATGAAACTTCCTAGCTTTTAGTACAGTCTCTTCATAGGAAGAAAGAGAGAGAGAGTGGGGGGAAAGGGGGGAGGAGTGGGAAGGAAGGAAGGAAGGAAGGAAGGAAGGAAGGAAGGAAGGAAGGAAGGGAAGGAAGGAAGACTGGCCAATTTCTTCCCCAAAAGTGTCTATTTCTCATTTATATACCCCAGAATCTGACAGTATTATAAGCCTGTAAAACTTCCTTAGCTGTAAAGATGGATGATTAAACTGCTTTTCCGTTAATTAAAATAAAAAGAGAGTTTTAAGTGAAAACAGGAAGCGAATTCTCTATTTGAAAGTGCACTGGTGCATAGATTTAAACATTATATTCCATAAAGACAGCCCATTGTGCTAATAGCAAAGCAGTAAACACTACATTATCCTGGATGTGTTCTTCCATCCATTCACACACAAACACAATCATTTATCACAAACAGCCACTTTCTTACACCACTTAGCCAGAGAATCAAGACAGGACTTAGCAAATAGGAAACAAAAAGCCAAGTTAAATACTTATTAGTATTTTAAAGTTACAGCACCCCTTTAGTAGAGGGCCAAGTAGATCTGTCACTGGGTATTTCCTCTGCCTCTTGCCTGGGCTACAGAACATTCTGTTCTCTGGCTTGCTGCATTCACATTTATATAAAGGTACAAGTTTCATATGTCAATCTCACACCTTTTTGGAAATTAGTATGGTGTAGAGTGAAGAGTTTATCCTTAGGAAAAGGGCTGTTCAAATGTTGTGCTAAAATGTTTCTTATTTCAGTCTTTTTATGACATCAGAATGTCAAGCACTTAATCTAAAACTTGCTTTTCTCCTTCAGGAAGAAGTCATAACTCGTACCTCACAAGGTTAGCTTGGAGACAACACACATGAAAGAGGCATGCACAGTTCCTAATAAGCCTCCCATTGTAGTCCCTTACCTCTCTCTTGCTATATCATTATTGCTTCTCAAACATGAGTAAGCAATCCTTGACCTGTTATGACAAAAACATAGTGGCTTCAGCCCAATTGCCAAAACTGTCCAAATAGCCAAAAAGAGGAATTTAATTTGAATCTTACACACATAGGAAAAAAACTCTGCCTTTAAATATATCTTTTAGTGCCCTTTAATCATTGTTTTTGTTTGTCTGTCTGTTTCTAGCTTAGGGAAAAAAATCCAGAAGTCTTTTTAATAAGAGGGCTCCAGATACAAGTTTAGAGTTTACAGTTCCTAATTAGTGGCTAGGTCAATACTAATGCACAAAGAAGGAAATGATTATCATTGTATACTATTCCTATCACACAGGATACTCATTAGGTGCCTTATCAACATTTAAGTGTCTTATCAACAATCTTCCAATATCCATGAGAGTGAGACAATAGCAATAATAACCACAAAGGCATTAATATACATGGCACACACCTTTAATTTACTTTCATGCCCTTTTCTGTGGGATCACACATTGGTGTACCTACCCTTAGAAGAACTGAAAATATAATTAGCCACAGGTTTGTACAATCACCAATATGGATATTGATGTAATTAGGCAGAGACATTTGGTAGAACTGAAGATCCCATTCTGAAGCTCCTTTCTATTTGTCACACTTGAGTGGTAACTGGGTATTAGATTTTCATGGATTCTCTACTCAACATGAAGATGAAAAATACAACTCTCTGCCCTGCAGTTTAAAGAAGGTAAAGTGGGAGGATAGGTGCTTTAGTACGAGCAGAACATGCAATGACAAAACTACAATCTACTTCATTTTAGTCCCAATTTCCTGTTGTTTAAGGATTTCTATATTTATTCCTCACTTACATATTCCTCTGAAAATGAGAGCATGACTGCATTTTCATAAGGATGTTTTATTTTTCAAGGTATTAATATTTCATAACTGGGAACCATGCCCAGCAAATACACTTAGTAAGTCCCCACAGCTTTATTAAGGTACACATTTTTGATAACAAATGTATCTGGAAATTAAGGTATTGTTAGTACCTTGTATAGAATTCAGTTAATTAATTTGCTGATTAACCTTCCTCTTTGTTATTTATGGTTTTAGCAACTCTGCCTTTTGCCATATGGTGGTATGCTTCTACACACATGTGTGCCCAAGATAGTTGGTGTTAAAGGGCTCTAATTTAGACTTTAAAAATATGAATGCAAGCTGCAAACTGCCTTGAAGCAATGCAATGACCTGAAACTCATCCTTTTCGAACCCTGCCTTCCCTCCCTCCAAGTCTTGTGCACTCCTAAAGCTAAAAGTATATTCAGCCACAAATATTTAGGAAAATTAGGGAAGGGATAAGGCTGGTATTTGGCTAAATGAATCTGAAACTCTAAGAAAGCCCAAAGGGATGGGATTTGAAAAGTGCCTTGGTTAATAACCCGTAATCTCCTTTGTCTGAGATAGACATTCACATCCTCTAAAATGTCTATTTCAGCACAGTTAGCTTGCAGTATAGATTTCCACGCCCACCAATCTGAAAGATAATTTATGCCTGGCTCCTTGCAGGGATTGTTTTAAGAACTCTAGGCTTGAAACAAGGCAAACACGGACTTTTTGGGTAATGCTTGGAATTAAATCCTGACCTCAGTATTACCACCAATTCCAATGAACATTAGTAAATAGTTTCCCAAATGCACCACTTTCAAAGTTATTAATAATAATAAAAAGAAATCTCTATCTGAGTCCCTTTTACCCAATGTTAGTTGGTAAAAATATACTTTATCTGAGAATTTTGTGAAATTCTCTGCTTCATTTTAGCACTGCTGAATGCTAGAAATTAGGACATAATTTAGCAATCATTTGCTTTTTTCATGTAGCTTTGCTTTTCATAATCTGAGGCTTAGGGAAAAGACCTAATGTATATGTGAATCATTTGGAAGGAAAAAACATCAATGGACAAATGACAGGCCTGAAGAAAAGGAGAGTGATAAAGAAAGGAATGTCTAACCACAGAGATCTCCTTAATTTGGAAATCTGAATAAACGATGATGTTAAACTGCCGTCTTTCAATGGCAACTAAAAACTACTACTAACCTCAGAGTTCTTACATTTTTAAAATGATAGAAGCTCATAGTTTATTTGGTGATGGATTATCATAATTTAGTGTTTTAAAAGCTAGCAAAGAAGTAATTTCTTATCATCCAAGAAATTTACATATGAAAAAGGCAGATGTCTTTAAAGTGCTTTAGACAAACCACACAATATTTCCTATTTGGGATAAATAGCCTTTGGGGTTTTTGCACAATATAATTAATGCATGTGTACATATGTATATACACACAGATGCATGCATATATATTATACACATGCCTTATTTAAGCAAGCACATTGATTAGATTGACACAGCTTTTTATCATAATCTGGGGAAGCTTTTTCCACCCATAATTTATATTAATTAGTAATTATTTAATTGGTTTAGCAATCTGTTATTGACCTGTATCCTCCCCCAAAAGATATGTTAAAGTCCTAACCTCCAGTATCTGTGAATGTAGCGTTATTTGGAAATAGAGTCTTTGCAGATGTAATCAAGTTAAGATGAGGCCATTAGGATAGGCTGTAATCCAATATGATTGGTGTCCTTATAAGAGGAAAATGCCATGTGCCAATAGAGACATGCAGGGGGAATGCCATGTGACAACAAAGGCAGAGATTAGAGTGAGGAAGCAGCAAGCCACAGCATGCGAAGGACTGATCGCCACCAAAGAAGCAAGGGAACATTCTGTGTAGAATCTGAGAGGAAGCACAGCCCTGACAACACCTTGATTTCAGACCCCCAGCCTCTAGAAGTACGACAGGATAAATTTCTGTTGTTCTAAGGCACCAGGCTAGCATTAGTTATAGAAGCCCTAGGAAATGAATATGCCATCTAACTGGTGATTCAACAAATATTTCTTGAGCTCTTTTTATGAACCTGAGATTGTGCTAGCTGCCGGAGTTACAACACTGAGTTATACAGATTATGACTGTGCTCTTATGGAGGAAAAACAATAGGATAAAACATGATCCAGAGGCAGAATCGACTATTGTGGGGGCATAAATCAGAGGCTGCTAATAGAGGGCCATGGAAGCATTCCTACTGTAAGTGACTTTGTGCTGAAATTTGGAGGATGAGTAGGAGTTAGCCTAGAAAGGAACGGGGGAAGCTTGTTTCAGACAGAGAAAACTACATGGCCAAGCTCTGAAAAGCAAAAGAGAAGGCTTGAACATTCAATGAACTGTTATCCTATCAGAAGAAAGATACCAACGGTCAGAGATAAAAGGCACAGATTGGGAAGGCTTTGACAGCTTCTTAAGGAATTGTGATTTTTATTCTGTGGGAGGGAGAAGATATTTCGGATTTTTAAAAAAAGAGGTTGATACGATCAGATTTCCACTGAGAAAAAACACGCTGGCTGCAGTGTGGAAAATGGATTGGAAAGTGAGAAAGACTAAACATGGGCAGCCTGCACCTTGGGAAAGCTGATAGAATTCAACAAGCATTCTGCTATGGATTTGCCCATTGTTTCAATTCCCAAGGACTTTCACATGTAATTTTATGTGAAACTTCCACCAAACTGAAGAGGAAAGTAGACCAGAGATGACTCCCCAGTTTACCTAGTCAAGAACTGTGACACAACAAAATAAAGCAAACTGCCAGGAATCACACAGCTGGTTGACAATGAAACTGGAACTGCAAATGTGTCCTGTTAACTTCCTGCCATGTGTGCAGTCCATTATATAGGAATGCACATTGCCCACTAATTAAAATTTTACTGCCATCAGGGGGAAGGCATCACTGCATAAAGCCAGGATAATGCACTGGAAAGCTCAATCTCCAACAGCTGGAGTAGAGGGCCTGCTGGGACTCTTCTTTTTCTCCGCAAGCACACATGTGCACAGCTCCACCAAGTGGAAGAAAACACCTCATGTTAGTTCCCAGGCTCAGAAACCTCCTTCTCTTCAGCCAAAAATGTTGCAGCCAAAACTGTTGCAGGGCTGGGATTGGAGAATAATAATAATCTTATTGTGTCATTACATTTGACTATATTATGTAAAATATATGTACTTTATCAGATGAACCATCCAGAATTGCTGGGGGAGGAGAAGAGGAGAGGGATGTTTTTGTTTTGTTTTTAAGAAATGGGGTCTAACTATGTTGCTCAGGCTAGAGTACAGTGGCTAGTTACATGTGTTATCATGGCACACTACAGCCTTAAACTCTGGGCTCAAGCGATCCTTTTACCTCAGCTTCCTGAGTAGCTGGAATGGAGAGGGTATGTTCTTAAACCATGAATCACCATCCCACTGATAATGTTGTTAGTTCTAGATGTAGCCACTAAGCAGGAAAAGAGTGTCTTCCTGATTTCAACCTAATCAGAGTTCACGTATTTGCGCACAAATGGGACGATTAGGAGCTACAGGAGCCTTCCTCCTCTGCTAAGAAACTCTATTGATAATGCAGTCTTCCCTCTAGTGAAGACCAAGATCTCATTTTTTTTTGAATTTCTAAACACACACACACACACACACACACACACACACACGCATATACACACACATTCCACCCAAAAGAGTAGAGTTCAAAAATGGACTAAGGACCAACAATTTATGAAAAGGGCTAAACTATTTGTGAGTATTTTCTTTCCTCCTAAGGTTCATGGTGTGATAAGCAAGGTCTGTAGCCAACCTTCTCTTGGAAGGTCTTTTGGAAGACCATGTAGCTTTACTGCTGTGGCCACAGTATAGGAAGGTATAGAGGGCTCAGATTAGGCTAACACTGCTGTAAGCCCTTTGTTTCCATGGTTTTTGGTGCAGTTTAAGAGGTAAAATCCAGAAGGACAAGTTCAGAATGTTAGCCTAGGAAGAAAGTTCTAAAACACAGGTTAGCCACTTGTCCTACATCCTAGGCTTTCAGCTAAAGAGTCAAAGGAAACATAAATAGGGCTTATATGGTCTTGTCCTGCTCTCTGGGATAGGAAACTACACACATACAGATTGGAGACTGAACCCAACTACATTAATACAAATTGGAGACCAAACCCAATTAGTCATAAACTTTTCATTGAACTGAAGTGTCCCCACTGGGCATGTCTTCTTGGTGATCTAACAGGAGATGGCTGTGGAGGGTTTGAAGATATGGGACATAGTCCATATCTTCCTTAGAGCTCTTCCCCCCATGTCAGTTGAGAAGCTCTTCTATAGCTGTTTGTTAATTAAGGAGAAGCAGTGGAAGCTGGCAATGCACAACTAAGACTCTGGAATGTTGGAAATACACTAATTTGTATTTGGCAGAGAGAAAATTGAAAAGCTAAACACCTTACTGAAAACAACAATCAGTGTGATGGAAAATCAGGCTCCTTCTCCAAGTCTTCAGCTTCAAGAATCAGTGCCACCATGGGCTAGGTCATTGTTTGCATTAATGAAGGGCTTTAGATGAGCTTATGTCACCACTTGGATAGAGACAGCCAGGGCAAGTCTCACCTATACAGGACACACTGGCTTATTAGGGCATCCCTGGGGAAGAGTTTTTTGTGGAAAGTACTGTCATTTGGATGAGAAGAAAGCTCTAAACCCCAACAGCTGTGACAATGAATGATCCCTTGGTACTCTTTGGGAGGTGAGGAGAGACATTAACCTTGTATTGCAGCCAAATTTCATTTTATTGTACCCTTGTTTCTTAAATCTGTGCTCTCTGCCCCAAACAAGAGTAACTGGACATTATATACTATTTGCTTTCCAGCCCCTAAAGTCAAGACATTGTTGTTGCCCAATAGCATCTTAAGGTAGATTAAGTGGTTACACATTCTATCATACTATCTCAACAGGGTGAGGTGGTGGGAAGGGGGGTATTAATTCATTAATAGCCATTATCTTTTGCGATATCCAGAGCAATGGTATTAAATCTACAAAACCTCTTGAGTTCGTTTCTCAGCATTTTCTTCATTCACTCAATAAATTGTTGTGGAGTAACTGGAAAGACACAAAGATGAATACTGCATGGCCCTTGCCTTGGAGTCTGCAGTCCAGTGAAGGCATGCATGTGAAGAATTAGAAAGGGCCATAATAGAAGTATATCCAGGTCATGATGGAAGCATAGAGAAAAGAGGGATCACATCTTCCCAACAAACAGTGAACTCAACATGCAGACTGAATAGAATCCCCTAATCAATAAATCACAAAATATTTATGGAGCCCCAAAATCATATTGTGACAAGGTTTTTCAAAAAAAAATGTAGAAACTAAGTTATGATACAATCCCATGTCAGGAATATATGTTGGAGAGGAGAGAGCAGAGCAATAGTTGTAAAAAGATCTTTCTTATCAAAAGACTTGGGGAAATGATGTGTGCAGGCAGAAACAAGAGGTGGTGATGGAGTGGGTGGGAAAGCCCTCCATCAAGGAAGCAATTAAATGAGAATCAACAAACAGGTAAATAAGATAGGTAGAAGCAGAGAGGCTGGATTGGATCAGATTATCAGGCTGTTAAATGTCAGACTAAGGTTTGGAATTGATTTTTCATGGTAGTTTGTTGCAGATTTTTGAGTAGGATAGTGATATCGACTCTGGACAGCAGTTGGACTAAATAACTTTTATGATCTATGCATAAGTAATCAGCAGATTACAGAAGTGATTCCTAAAGACGGAGATTTGAAGCAGCAATGACTCAGGGAAAGATAACTTAGCAATTCAAGTCTACAGAGATAAAAGCCAAATAAGCATAATAGTAAAGAGGGCTTGAGAATCAAATCGACCTGTTATGTGACCTCTGCCAAGTGATGAAAACTGTAAATTTTTCTGTCTGGCTTCATGTTGCTATAACACAATACCATAGACTGGGTAACTACAAATAATATACATTTATTTCTCACAGTTATGAGACTAAGAAGTCAAAGATCAAGGCACCAGCAGGTTTGGTGTCTGGTGAGGGCCTTCTTGATGTGTTCTCACATGGTAGAAGGTGCAAATGCTATGTCCTCACATGTTGTAAGGTGGAAAGGCAAAAACAGCCTAAGTTAGTTTTCTCCAGTCCCTTCATGAGGCCCTAATCCAGTCATGAAGGCTGGCCACTCAAAAAGGCCCTACCTCTTAATACTGCCAAATGGGGATTTAGTTTCAACATAATTTTGGAGGGGGCATATTCAACCCACAGTAGTGTCTATTTTCTCATGTGTATAATGAGGTTAATAATAGAGCTGATGTCATAGGTTATTAAGAGAATTAACTGAGGCAATGCAGGTAAAGCACTTTGCTTGTGAACACTCAAGAAATACTAGTTACTTTTGTTGTGATAACTTTTGTTGCCTTTGAAACACTGAGGAAGGGTTTGGAGAAGTTTACTGGAAAGGAAAAGCTAATAGGATGGGGGACATTGAAAGTAGGGACACAAATTCACGTTATAGATACAGTGAATGGCCTGGTACATCAAAATGACATAGGGAGCACAAGGGGGTGTCAGTGGAGTCCTGGACAAGTACTACTCCAATATACCTTCCTGACATGTGATTGTATCATAACTTAGTTTCTACATTTTTTTTGAAAAATCTTGTCACAGTATGATTTTGGGGCTCCATAAATATTTTGTGATTTACTGATTAAGGGATTCTATTCAGTTTGCATGTTGAGTTCACCATTTATTGAGAAGATTTGATCCCTCTTTGTCCTAAGTGAAGTCCTCAGACTTCAACCGAGTGTCAGGCTTGAAGAATCTTCTATGAGAGCATCAAGTATACTGGATGCTCACCAAGAAGTAGCAATTAATTGCATGGCAATATTATAACATTGTTCTTGGCTCTGAGGATTCGATTTGTCATTGTTCAAACTTGGTGCATAGCTAAAGAAGGCTTTGAAAGGAGGAAAAGTAATGAAGGAATACAATGGAAGAGCTTTGAAGTTAAAGTATTACCAGGTTCCCCGGCTTCCACTAAATTAGGTTGCCACATGTCATTTATGCAAAATTACATTATATCCAAGTTTTTATTATGGAAGGTTTCTGAAATAAAGGGAAAAGAGAGAAAACGAATTTAAATGATCCAACCTCTCTTCATAAATAATTTCATTTTTTTTAGTTTCAGGATGGTTCACAGGTTATTTTATTGAGAACAAAAGAAATAAATTTCCACTACTTTATTTTGCCAGTCAATAGCCAAACATCCCCCTTGAGTTCAACTCTGAGAAGGTAGTAATTCACTTGTCTCTTTAACAGCATGGCTGTGAATAACTATAAGAATCCAGAATTAGTGTGAATGAATTTTCTTTAGCTAGTAGCATAGTAGCAAAGAGACCAAAAAGAATAAAATTTTGCCTGAGGGCACATTTCCCAAAGAAACACTAACTTAATAAATTATAAATTAACTTAAAAATATAATTTCTAGAATATGACAGAATAAAAAATTACATATTTATATATTATGATATATAAATGCATAATTAATATTTTTATATTATTATATATAAGTATATAATAAATAATATTGAAACATGTTAAGATGTGGGATAACTGTTATAGTCTGTTCTTAGGCTGCTAATGAAGACATACCCAAGACTGCGTAATTTATAAAGGAAAGAGGTTTAATTGACTCACAGTTCTACATGGCTGGGGAGGCCTCAAATTCATGGAGGAAGTCAAATGAGGAGCAAAGTCACGTCTCACATGGTGGCAGGCAAGAGAGAACTTTTGTAGGGGAACTCCCCTTTATAAAATCATCAGATCTCAAGAGACTTACTGTCACGAGAACAGCAGGGGAAAGACCTGCCCCCGTGATTCAATTACTTCCCATTGGGTCCCTCCCATGACAAATGGGAATTATGAGAGCTACAGTTCAAGATGAGCTTTGGGAGGGGACACAGCCAACGCCTATCAATAACTATACAAGGACACATGGTGAAGCAGAGAAAAGCTTACACCTACACATGGAATCACTGTGAATCTGATCATTAGAAATGTACACTGATCCAGGTGCATTCTTATGGGGACTTCAATACCATAAACAGCATTGTGGTCTCTAGCACGATTTTCTAAAGTGGAAAATAACTCTTAAAAAAGTTCTTGGCCGGGCGCGGTGGCTCAAGCCTGTAATCCCAGCACTTTGGGAGGCCGAGGCGGGTGGATCACGAGGTCAGGAGATCGAGACCATCCTGGCTAACACGGTGAAACCCCGTCTCTATTAAAAATACAAAAAATTAGCCGGGCGTGGTGGCGGGTGCCTGTAGTCCCAGCTACTCGGGAGGCT
The DNA here is from genome assembly GCF_009828535.3 of Hylobates moloch. NCBI lineage: Eukaryota > Metazoa > Chordata > Mammalia > Primates > Hylobatidae > Hylobates > Hylobates moloch. The sequence goes on along the minus strand of NW_026652297.1, from coordinate 36,854,566 downwards.
GAGGCAGGAGAATGGCGTGAACCCGGGAGGCAGAGCTTGCAGTGAGCCGAGATCGCGCGCCACTGCACTCCAGCCTGGGGGACAGAGAGAGACTCCGTCTCAAAAAAAAAAAAAAAGTTCTTAACCAAATCAAACAACAATCTTCTTTCAATATATACAGCAATTTCACACACCCTTGGAAAATTCAGTGTATTAAAACCATGAAAATTTTTTGTGTGTTTATCTGTAAATGGAGTTATAATTGAGTCCAATAATTATGAATAGGATTTTCACCCATGTGAATATATTGAGGGAGACTACATAGTCATGAGGGATACCAAAAAGAAAAAGAAACAGGAAATCCTAACTCTGCCATCTAAATAGCTATTATAGTACCTCTTAACATTGTGACTACCAAAAACCCACCACAAATTCCCAAAGACCCCATTTTGGGAGCTGTCCCACTCCTACTGAGAACCAGTAGCTTAGAGCAAGAGAGCAGATAATGTGCTTTGAGTTGGCATCTGGTATTTGGCCTGTTCTTTATTTCCCCCCGTAACTATTTATATTTGTTTTTGTGAAATTAAGAAAAGCTTTTGGAATTTATTTCCACATGCTGAGTTTAAGAGTACTAAGAAGAGCTCTTAAAACACAGCTCACCTATTTAGAATCAACTTCCCCAAATCTTTGGTTAGTCTTATCCATTGGATATTCTGTTTTTAAAAGAAAAAGACAAATCAACAAAATATACCTTAATAAAGGAAATAAGTAGCCAGAAACTTCCCTGGCCTATAGAGGAACACAGTTTTTCGTGATTTTAATGCACTCTGAATTGTTTTGAATGTAAATGAAGATTTTTGCTAAGTCCACTTTTCTCTGTGTATATTTTTATTTTGACAAAATCAAATATTTAGAATGATAATGTCAAAACACTCTATGCCAGGAATTCTTAACCTGGGGTCTATTGCTGGGGCCTCAAATGTGGGCTGCAGGGATCTATAAATTTACGCAGAATTCTATCTCTTTCTCTCTCTGATTTCTGAGATTATCCATAGTTCTTATTACAGTCTCAAAATAGTTTGTTTCAGAAATGTAAAACAAACAAACAAAACAATGCTCCCAAATTTCCAGCTATCAGAATTAAGTCTAACCCAATGTTTTTCTTAATAAAGAAGAAAATGGCTCAGTAGTCTTTTGAATTTTTCAACACAAAAGTTAAAGGAAAGAGGGAATTCAGAGTGACATTCAATAAAGCAGAAAATTAACTGGAACATCAGGAAATTGAGGTTTTGTGATGTCCCTTACAAAGGTAAAGGTAACACACACACACACACACACACACACACACACACACACACACACACACATGACTTCCCAGGTAAATGATCAGCCTACATGGATTCCCAAAGGAAATGCCTGGCAACAAATCAACACTTAAGCCCCAGTGTTTTTCATGCACTCAAAGTGAAGCTGGTGTTGGTTGCTGTTAAGTTAAAAATGCATTAACTTTATATACACACTGCACTGAGTGGAAACAAAACAAAACAAAACAAAAACATTAACCGTAAACACAATTTTCCTTGCTGTTTCTCAATCATTTTTCCTTTCTACTGAAAAGACTATGTAATGACTAATATGCCTTGCCTATTTTTATGCAACAATAGGGTAAGCCAAGGTGTGCATAATCAGTGCAATTTATAACCACTGCATCCCTTCTATGATATGAATGGGTATGAGAAACTAATTGACCAGCATCTGCAGTTGTGTAATAAGTCAAATCTCAGCAGGTGAAGTAGGTGTGGAGCCTGAATGTTGTTTGCCTACATGTCTTCCAAATGGAACTCCCCTCTTGCAGAGTTTATACCATGCCCTACTTGAGAAGGAACATTCAAAAAGGGACACTGTGCTAGAGGAAATGAGATCACCTACGACATTTCTATCCCTCAACAAAATTAGCCTTGTTTTGTTGTGAGATGAACAGTCTGTGACTATCACTTGCCCGGTCAGGCAGGTGACAACCAACAGTTGTCCTTAGTCTCTGGTAACACAGCAGGAGGTTAACTTCTTCCCTTTTGATGTACTCCAAATCCACAGGCTCCTTGAGAGAATGAGCTGAGCTTCAGCACTATAATCAGAAAAAAAAAAACTGCTTTCTAGAGATTCCAAATTGCTAGCTACTACTGTTCAGTTTTAACATTTGAAGAAAGAAAGGTGATTGCAGTCCAGCAAAAATGACTAAAAGTGCTCCATATGGAAATCTATTTGGGGAGAGAAGGGAAATCATCAGTGTGCAAGGAGATTTCACAGACTTTTAGCATTTTATTTAATCCTAACAATTCTGAAAGTAGGACTACCATTCTTCCAAAATTACTGATGCTGAATTTGAGCCTCACATAGACGATACCACTAATAAGTGGTCTAACAGGTATTTTTATCCAGGACTGTGGAATGATTCCAAAACTGATATTCCTTCATTTTACTAGTATTATTTTTTTAAAAGGCATGAAGTATAAATTTGAAAGTTTTCTAATATAAATGTAAAAATCTAAGACACATTTCTTTTGAAATGTTTTCATAATACTACTAAGGCATGTATATTTTAAACAGTGGGACAACTAGAATAAGCACAAATTGATTGCTAGAATGGAATAAGTAACAAGGAATAGGACTTTTTAGATAAACTAATTTACTTCTTAGAACAACTCTATGATTGAAGATTATTTTAAAGCTGAGAAAACTGAGACTTGGAGAGACTTAATAAATTGCCCAAGGTCTTATCACTAGAAATAACAAGTATAGGACTTTAACCCACGTTGCCAACTTGTTATCCATGACATCATGCTAATCAATTGTATTTTTTAGAGGACGCTAACTGCTAGAACTAATAGACCTAAAGCTTTCAAATGGATCAAACACAGCAGAAATTTATTTTTGTGGTCACATTTTTTTTTTTGCTAGGTGGGAAAACAGATTGTCAGGATAGTTCTCCTCCACATAATTATTCTAGAATTCGGGGTGAGCAAGCCTTGTCCATTTTGACATATGGCCTTCCAGTTGTCCTGGGTGTCATTTCCAATTCATCTAGCTGGAGGGGAAAGGGCATGGAGGAGCTCATGTCCATGGGAAGTTTTTACAGGCCAAGCCTGGAGATGGTATACAACAGATCTTCTCACATTGCATTCACTAGACCTTAGTCCTATGGTAATACCTAAGAGAAGATAAGAAATGTAGTTTAAACATGAGCCCATGAAAGACAGGAGAACATGGTTTGGGTGAAGAAACTAGAGTCCCTGCCACACTGACTTAGAAGATGGATTGCCTTTAAAGTTAGAAAAGAATAGGTCCAGGAATGGTAGAAACTACTAGGAATTTTCTGGAAAGGCATTGCAACTGTGTGTATTAGCTAAGAACCCAGGCTATGGAATTAGGTAGCATGGTATCAAAACCAAAAGCCACTAGTTACTACGTGACTTTAGTTTTACTTTCTCTGTATCTTAGTTTTCTCATTATTAAAATGAAGACAAAAGTACCTATTTCATGGGTGGTAGGTAGGATTAAATGAGGTAAAAACACAGCAGAGAAAGCTAATTGCCTTGTAATATTCATTCTTTCCTTCTACCTATTAAATAATATAAACTTCTATGTTTCAGGAGAACAAATGTTCCCCAGTAAGAGACTATTTCTTGGACTTCGTTGTAAGCTGGGTATGGCCATGTCAGTAAATGGAGCAATTTACTCAGTTGGACAATGAGCTATGAGCGTAATCCAGACCAGATTCTTAACAAGAAGCTGTTTGCCCTTTATTTTCTCTTTTATCAGGGACGTCTCTTTGGTCTCTTTTCTCAGGAATAGCTCTTCGGTCTCTTTTCTTAGGGATGGGACCAGATGAGGTACAAGGAGCCGGTTTCAACCTATGAAGAAGGGAACACTTCGAAGGATGGTGAAACAACACCACAGAAGGTATCTGATGCCTTGGATGACCCAAAGATTGCTGTCCTAAGTTGCTACACTGCTCACCATTTTAGACTTTCATGTGAGAGAGAAATAATCAATCTTGTTTAAAGCAGTCATTTTAGTCTCTGTTAAAGCACCCAAATAAATACCTAGCTATTACAACCTCCAGAGTGCCTATAACAGTTCCTGGCACATAGGAAATGCCCAACAAATAATCAGTACTGTCTTAGTCCATTTGTGTTGCTATAAAAGAATACCTGAGGCTCGGTTACTTATAAAGAAAAGAGGTTTATTTGGCTCATGGTTCTACACAATGTATAAGAAGCAATGATCTGGCATCTGCATCTGTGAGGGCCTCAGGCTGTTTGCACTCCTGGTAGAAGGTGAAGGGGAGCTGGTGTGTGCAGAGATCACATGGAAGGAGAGGAAGCGAGAGAGAGAGAGAGAGAGGGAGAGGAGGAAGAGGAACCAGGCTCTTTTTAACAACCAGCTCTGCAGGGAGTCGGGGGACAACTCTCACAGAAACTAATAGAGAAACAAGTCATTCAGTTCCTACCTACCCCAGGGAGGGCATAAACCTATTCATGAAGGATCTGCCCCCATGACCCAAACACCTCCCATTAAGTCCACCTCCAATGCTAGGGATCAAAGTTCAGCCAGAAATTTAGAGGAGTCTAACAAACCATAGCAATTACTCTCAATATTTCATAAGGCTAGTGTTTCTAGAGTCAATTTCTCAAGTGTATGCAAAGGAAAGAAGAGGTAACAATTCCCAGAATAAAAGCAGGGATTTGAGTAATAGGGTAAAATGATTTTGAGAAATATTGAATTAAAAGTGAATGAATTTCTGTACTACAGGATTTCTTGGTGCTAAATCTGCTAATATTAATGATTGCTCCCAAGGAATAAAAATGTGCAAGGTTTCCTAAACTTATTAGACCACAGCACTTTTTTTCCAGAAGCATATTGGTGAGACAGTAATCTGTGGATACACTTTGGAGAAATATTTCACTAGAGAATGAATTACTAGAACTGTCAAAGAACCAGGTTAAGATTATTCTATAGGAATGCCTTATGTGTGTGGCATTTGAGTACAAAAAATAATACTAATTTATATTATTATGATTAAACACCATGCTTCTACATTCTTCATACTGTTTTTAAAACAAATATTGTGAATCACTAGCTATAACTTCTGAGTTAATCATGAATTTCAAAGTCAAGTAATTTATATATCCTAGGTAACCGTAGAGAAAGAGAATCAGAAATGGAGAAATACAAAGGAAACCAGGGGGGTGGGTTCAAGTCATGGCTACATTGATGTTGATGGAGGGCATTTCTGAGACATTGATATATTTTTCTATCCAAACCATTCTAAGCTGATAAAATAATAAGTATATGTTTGGAAATAATGCATGGAAAGTAAATTCAACAACAACCAAACCATAAAATGAAAACAAGCATGGATTCAACTGTGGCTAACATGTCATGCTGACCACAAAGTCTTTCATTAATAACAAATATCTGTGTGAAATAGTCATGCAACAACATATCTCCCTTTGAAATATTCTCATAGATAAATACTACAGTTGGGTGATTTCACAGGTTATTTTGAGTCCACAGTGTTTAGCTAGAATTTCATATTTTTTTGTTTGTGTGTCTTTTGAGACAGTGTCTCATTCTGTTGCCTAGGCTGGAGTGCAATGGCATCATCACGGCTCACTGCAGCCTGGACCTCCTGGGCTCAAGCGATCCTCCCACTTCAGCCTCCCGAGTAGCTAGGACTACAGGCATATACCACCACACCTGGCTATTTTATTTTATTTTATTTTTGTAGAGACAGGGTCTCTACACTGGTTTCAAACTCCTGGGCTCTAACAATCATCCTACCTCGGCTTCTCAAAGGTTGAGATTACAGGCACAAACCACTGCACCTGGCCTGGAATTCATCTTTAAGAGATAAAATGACCAAAACTTAAATTATAGAATGAATTACAAAATATGGTTTCATTAAGTTTGATGAAGTGGCCAGCTATAGAAGCATGCTTTCACTTTCTTTCTCTCCTATCATATTAATACAAATTGGAGGAAAGAAAACAGGAATTAAAAGATCCTTACTTAACATTGTAAGATGAGTTTATGTTTTTATGAGCCAGCTGTTAGAAGGGAAACACAAAAGATCCTCTCTGACAGGCACTTGTAAGGAACATACTAACAGTTGAATGAAGGTGAGCCAATTAAACCACTTACTCTTGCCTAATAGAGTTCTTTAGAGTCCAAGCACCTGGCTTGGAGTAAACATTTACTTTTTGCGGCATGATATTTAATCAGCTCATCAGGTGGTGAAGAGCTTCATCCAGGAGGGAGTTTCTCTCTGACCTTACACTTCTCTTAATTGGAAACATCCTTTAGTGCTGTAGCCCCTCTCCTTCCTTAAGTATCTCCTCTGCTTAGACCAATCCCACTTTTTAATACAGCGCTGCTTTAAGGATGGGTGTGACAAATTTAGGGATTTAGAAAGCTTCCCAGAGTTTCTCCCCAAGTGCTGAGAGACAAAAGACAGTTTTAGGTCGTACAGGAGGAAAAGAAGGCGGGAGACAGAGACTCAGCAGCTGAATATGGGGCCCTTTCAGCCTTAATTAGGAAGTGGAGGAATAAAAAAAAATCCCCATTGGAGTTGTTTGGAAAAGTAGAAACTGATGTGTTTGAAATATTTAGGACAACAGAATACATTAATATCATCCTTCTCAACACTAAAGCTCTAAATGGGAGGTGGCACTAAAACTTGAAAATACCTCAAGCAATAACCTTATATTACAGATGAAAAGAGGAGATTGCAGTAGGGTTGATTTGCCCCATCAGTCAGATTGGTTAATGATAAAATTAGAATGCAAACCCTCTGGCTCCCAGTCTGGGTAGAGGTCAAGAGCACTGACTTGGCAGCCACACTACTTTGTTTGAATTTGGGCTCTATGATTAATTAACTATGCAGATTTGAGCAAATCATTTGCCTTCTCTATCTGTTTTCTCAGCTGGAAATGAGGACAATAATAGTATCCACCTTGTAGGGATGTTGTGAGGATTAAGTAAATTTATATGTATAAAGTACTCAATATAGCATCCCGGACAACGTAAAGTACCCTTGAACAACACGGGTTTGAACTGCATGGGTCCACTTACATGCAGATTTTCTTCTGCCTTTGCCATCCTTGAGACAGCAAGACTAACCCATTCCCTTCCTCCTCCTCCTCAGCTACTCAACCTGAAGACAATGACAATGAGGAAGACTTTATGATGATCCATTTCCACTTCTTAATGAATAGTAAATAGATTTTCTTTTTGTGATTTTCTTAATAACATTTTATTTTCCAACTTACTTTATTGCAATAATATAGTGTAATGTACATATATAACATATGCTTTAAAAGACTGTTATCAGTAAGATTTCTGGTCAATGATAGGCTATTAGTAGTTAAGGCTTTGGGGCGTCAAAAGTTATCTACACAGCTGGGGAGGCCGAGGGGGGTGGATCACCCGAAGTCAGGAGTTTGGGATCAGCCTGGCCAACGTGATGAAACTCCACCTCTGCAAAAAATACAAAATTTAGCCAGGCGTGGTGGCACATGCCTGTAATTCCAGCTACTTGGGAGGCTGAGGCAGGAGAATCTCTTTAACCCGGAAGGCAAAGGTTGCAGTGAGCCAAGATCATGCCACTGAACTCCAGCCTGGGCAACAGAGCAAGAATCTATCTGAAAAAAAAAAAAGTTGTCTACAGATTTTTGACTGTAAGGGTGGTTGTCACCCCTAATGCCTGCATTATTCAAGAGCCTGCTATATACGAGTACTGTGTAAGTGTTATCAGTTTCTGTTCTTTTTCTCTGTCACCTGACTTTGGTTAAACTCTATCCTCTGCAGTAGTAGAAACAGACATTTGTCTTGTTACTATAGATGCTCAAAACTAGCACCAGTATGAGTGAGCCCACCATGCTATAAAACCATCATGAGACAGCTTGCAAGGGCTACCTTCAGCTCCAGGGAGAGTTCTGGGCTCTCTGAGCAGAGAAATCCATATGACCTATAGCTCTTTGTTGTTCCTCAGATCTACCATTCTTCAGAGTTGAAAGGATTCAAGTTGAATTTCCTTACCTGATGAAATAGATAAGAAGTAGCCAAGGGACTAAAAATTCTTCTGCTCTTCGTTTACCCATATGAGGCCAGCAACACAGAGCTACTAGCACCCATTACAGCTGGGGTGGCTGTGGGCTCATAAAGTCACTTGCGATTTTTTTTTTCTTTAGTTCTTCCATCAGCAGGTGCTGAAAGGCTGATAAACATTTGTCATTTACCAATCTCATGGCCATCTGGAGACACAGTTATCTCTGCAGAGCTTTTTGATACTTTTGAAAAAAGAGGAATGCCAGAGGTTGCATTCTTACTAATGCACTGATTGGGAAGCTGTTTTATCCCATCACTTCCTCCCAGTCCCACTTTCCTGGGTGAGACCTGACCATTTTAAAGCATTTAGCTGCAGGAGAAAGATGTTGCAGGGACAGATTTGCTATGACTCACAGAAAAATAAAATGTTATTTTGAAACTGTTTCTTTACTTTGAACCTGGCTGGCTTCTCTTTCAGCCAAGGCTGGCGACTCAAGCTGGGCCTGTCTAGGTGTAAACAAACAAATGTAAGTAAACGCTTCGGCCATTTTAGTACAAGTTGGCCCAACTACATGAAACTATTCTAATGAGCTAAAGTGAGCTGGAATGGTAAACTCTTTGGGCTGTCTGACTGCCTTTTGTTTAAATGACATGGTCTTGGATGGCAACAATAGTTTCTACAATTTATTGAGTACTAATTATGTACCAGAAATCTGAGACCATTGACCTTTCTTTCTTTTCCCACCTGCTAGAGAGTAATACATTTTTACAGCATGAACTTGTACACATCACACATACACACAGAGACAACTAAAAGCTTTATTAAATCATACATACCCTTAATACATACAATGCACTACCATGTTTTCTTATTCTTCTCTAAGTTATTTTGTGTTCTAAACTACTGGTCTTGACCCATCAAATTGATTTTATTACTCACAAATGAATTGCAATGTACAGTTAAAACCGCTGCCTTAGACAAATTTGTTCCTTGTAATAACCTTTCAAGGTAGACACTTATATCAGATTCTATGAAGAATAAAGAATAGTTAATAAGGGGAACTAGTTAAAGAGGCTTGGAAGAGCTGAAATGTCTCATAGGGAATGGGGGGTAGTCAAAATATTAGCTATATCAGGAAGCAGCTAGCATATGTCAGGCTGGAGGAACCAAGGAAATGGTGGTTTTAGAGCATGAGGAGCTGGGCTGCCTGCAGGGAACTGACTAGCAGTGAGTGGGATCAGGAAAGGTGTGACCCCAGAAGGTGGGCTGTCCTAGGTATGCTGAAACTGAAAGAGGAGAGCAGTTACTATTGGAGATATGTCTCAAAGGGAAATAGAGACAGGGGAAAGTAGAAAAGAGGGAAATAACTTGGCTTCCCCATCCCTCTCACCCTCAGTCTCCCACCACTGCCTTCCACTGGCTAAATCTAGCTAGCAGCCAGTGCAAACGCCATTTTCAGGGATCCACTCTCTGAGATACAGAGCTACAAAGGGAAAGATATCTGAGATCCAATAGCCAATCCACCTGCACAGTGGGGTCAGCTTCATGGTGTGTGGCCTGCCCAGTGGTACAGCCCCCATGCTCAGAAGGGCCCCACACCTATTTGATGCTCTGCCATTACTGTATTGAAGTTCATGTTCTTTGAACAAAAGGGTCCCAATTTTAATTTAGTACTGGGCCTACAAATTATGAAGCTGTTCCAGTACACAGCATTGTTATTCCAATTGTACAGAACAGAATACTGTGGCTCAGAGAGTTTAAGTGGCTTACTGTGGATTTCCGAAAAAAGGAAAATTTGAAACCAGCCTGGTGTGTCTGAGGCCAAAGTCCATGGGTCCCTTTCATCCCCCAAACAGTACTAAAAAGCAGAGAGGAGAATTGTGCAGGTAAATCTTCTCCAGTTTATAGAGGGAGGCACTCATATTCTCCACCACTTCTATGAAGAAAATAATTCCTGCTATTCCCTTTTGGCCACTCCAGGCCACAAATAAACATTAACTCAGACTTTAGGGGCTTGTTAAGAGCAGTGGAAAGGATGCAAATAGGATTTCTCCTGCACCTCCTGCTGAAGAAGCAGAGCAATTCACTATCAAGAATGCAAAACCCGTTTTCTCTTAAAAATTTGCTTTGGAAGATGGATACAAAGAAGGAAATAAGAAAATATATGGAGACTTGACTTCAACAGTCAATTCTCTTATCAACTCTTACTTCTAAATGAATGGAAGTTGCTGGTGCTGACTTCTGCCCACTCACAACAGCATCCAACTTGTTTCCCTTGGTCCAACATCATGGCTTCAGACACAAGATTTTCCTATAATGAAACCTTCATAGCCTCACTTTCTAGAATAATTCCGATTTTCGTAGCAATTAAATAAGGAATGAAGTAAAACCACTTGGCAGGAGTCATCTCAGAGGAAATATTAATTCAAACGTAGCATTAATGCAACTATTGTAAATTCTGTATCTGAATATTTCAGTGATCCTTTGCTGTTACATAGAGTTTCTCGCAAGATCTGTCCTCTGTGCATTGCTTTTAACACTGGAGGCAGCAGTTTAATGCTGCAGCATTTGATACAACAATAAATTATTACTGTTTAACTTCATGTCACACAATAAAACATTGTTAGTCATCATTATTGCCACCATTTTTCCCCTTTCATTTCTTCATGATTTCTGGCACTCTGAGCATAAAATAACATTCTAAGTATCAGATACTCATACAGAGAGTAAGAAACCTCAAACTGACCTTGAAGATCAATTCGACACCAATTCTAGACAGATAAGGAAGCAGAAGCTGGTGTCTGGAGACACGCCTGGATAGAAGGGCAAACTTAGGCGAATCTTTTACTTCCATTTCCTGTTCTTTTCCTGGGATTAGCTGAATTTTCTCATTCCCCATGTGGATCTTCCTGAGTCTACACTGGGTATTCACTTGACAAACCCTGTTTACTAGGTATCAGGTAGGCAAAATACTGAGGACTCAAAGATGAATGCAAAATAGTCTCTAAAGGGCATGGAGTCTTGAGAAATACTGGACAATTAATTGTCTCACAATGTGATTGCAATTCATATGTCCAAGCCTGACATGGAACAAGACAGAAGGGACTAGCAAGTCTGCTAGACAAGCAAAATGAAGATGTGACAGAGGGGAGGCACCACTTGAATACTGACAACACAGACCAGAGAGTCATCGATACAATCATCATCATGAGTGGCAAAAAGATAGCTTGCAGCAAATCCAGGCACAGTGGCTCATGCCTGTAATCCTAGCACTTCGGGAGGCCAAGGTGGGCTCATCACTTGAGGTTAGGAATTTGAGACCAGCCTGGCCGACATGATGAAACCCCGTCTCTACTAAAAATATAAAAATTAGCCAGAAATGCTGGTAGGCACCTGTAATCCCAGCTACTTTGGAAGCTGAGGAACGAGAATTGCTTGAACCCGGGAGGCAGAGCTTGCAGTGAGCCACTCCACTCCACGGCACTCCAGCCTGGGTGACAGAGTGAGACTCTGTCTCAAAAAGAAAAAGAAAGAAAAAAATGATAGCTCAGCAAAATGATAGCTTATGGAAGAATATGAATCCTAAGCCTATTTGTCAAACTGTCACCTTCTGTTGTTAGGAGAAAGATGGTGTCATATTCAGAACCATCCAGTCCCTTGGTAGGAAATGTGGCTTTACTCGAAAGTTTCTTCATTTCTGTACATTTCACTTTCTACTGATAGGAATCACCTTGAGGTAAGAATCCGAACCTCCAGACAGCAATGCTTCTGGGCTTTTGTATAATCAGGCAAGTTTGGGAAACCCCATCACTCTACTTCATCTGCATCTTATGAGATGGATTTTATACTTTTGGGTAGTGAATGTGGGGACTGTGCAGAAAGGGAAATGTAATTGCGAGTACCATGATTGGGGATCCAGTCTTTGGTTCAGTTCCCAGATGGGGCAGTTCAAAAGGATCTGTCAAGTACATCATTCAACCTTAGATCAGTGGCATAAACCAAGGAGACCCTATTTGATTCTATTGTAACAGAGCCTCAGACAGAAGGGATGTTTAAAAGAAGAGCATGGCCTCATTCAGGGTCATCATTAGAAAAAGAAAGGAGAGATTCTCACCTTACATTCACCAGCACACAAAAGAGCAAAGATCTCTCTTAGAAGGTATTTCCTTTAAGAGATGAATCAGAAGAAAATAACTGGTGATTTCAATCGCTCACTGTATTCTTTCTTCCTCTGCTCACCTTCTTCAGTTGTCACCTTTAAAAAACACTGCTGGTTTCTCAGTGCTCCTTCCATTCTCCCCTTCTCTCCTTTCCTTTGACTTTCTTCTCTTAGCTTTTTCTTCTCTGACATTTTTTTCTAGCCTGTCCTTTGACTCTTGGGGCCCTTAAAGTTCCTCAAGCATTTCTCTTTGTGTTGACAATCATTTCTCTCTCTCTTTTTCTTTCTTTCAAGATCCAAGGGTCTTAACTTAGGTTTTTTCTTTTCCCCCACTTAGATAAATACATTCTTCATGATTTCTAGCAAGATTTTTTAAAACTAACAATCAAATAGCTACCATTTATTCAGCACCTGTTTTATTCCAAGCGACAGTATGGGGTTTGCAAATATTAGTTCCTTTAATTCTTACAATAGCTCTCTGACATAGAATTGTCAGTTCCATTGAACAGAGGAGAAAACCTAGACTCAGAGAAGTTGAATTTGCCTAAAGTGCCATAACTAGAAAGTTAAAGAGATTTGGCCATGTCCATAGCCAAAGGAGCCCAGAGCTTTCTAGCAATCTGGCGGCTGAGACTGCAACTAATAAACATAGTAAAATATAAGATCATTGTTCTTTATGATGTGATGATTTGGTGATTCTTTAAAAAAGGTCATATTATTAATATCCGTGAATGATGTTGGCCTCAATTACCCTTGAATTGAGGGGAACTGAAGGAGAACTTTTATTTCCCCCTGCAGCTTCTTGGTGTTGATGGGAAAGCTTCAGGGAATCTATCTAGGGAACACACACCGAACTATGACCTCCTGGATGAAATGCCTCACTTGTGTTTGACTTGATGGTGATTCTAATTGTGGACTAGTCAGGAACTGAATGCGTGGTTCTGGCTGGAATTCATTATGCAGTGCAACAACACAGAACTAGGAAAAAACAAGATATATGGATTCTCTTCTCAGTTTTACCACCTACCAGCTGAGTGATGCTGGGTCTGAATTTGCTTACTGGTAAAACCAAAGTTTTGGACAGATGGTCTCAAAAGCCTTGTCTAGATCTTATAATCTGTTTAATAGGCTTTTCGTGGACTCTCAAATTAATCTGCTCAGGCAGCTAAACTGTGAACATGCCCAGAGCTAATCATGATCTATTGTCCCTCTATACTAACAGCGAACCTTGGGAACGAGGAGAATGAATGATATGTGTGCATGAAAGTGGGAAGATGTTTGGGGTTCCACCACACTGCTCATATCATTGGGCCCTTGCCTTCCTAATGTAATTAGTAGAGAAATCATAAGCTTTTCTATTATCATGGCAATTGGCAGACACTTAAGTATAATTCTCACTCTGATACATGGAGGATGTTTTAATTACCCCAAAGAGGCAGTAGTAAGCTGTATTTAATAAGTTGCTAGTTAATAGATGTTCCATGACTATGTGATTAAACAGACATTATTGTCTTTTGCTGCATTGGTTTTTTATTGCTGCTTTGACAAATTATTACAAACATAGTGCCTTAAAACAACATGAATTTATTATCTTACAGTTCTGCAGCAGTCTGAAACAGGTTGCACAGAGCTAAAATAAAGGTACTGTCAGAGTTGAACTCCTTTCTGAGGGCTTTTGGGTAGTATCTGATTATTTGCCATTTCCAGCTTCTAAAGGTTGTCCCCTTCCTTGGCTGTTGAAATTCAGACCGCCTTCTTCAAAGTCAGCGATGGTGTATTGAGTCCTGTTCGCATTACATCACTCTCCCTTCTCTTGTGTCACCCTCTTCCACTTTTAAGGAAGCTTGTAATTACAAGGGGCCCACCTAGATCATCCAGGATTATCTCTCTATTTTAAGGTCAATTGATTAGTAATAATATGGTTTGATTATGCCCCCTCTTAAATTCAGGTGTTGCCAACCTAGTAGTTTTAAGAGATAGGGCCTTTAAGAGGTAATTAGGCCATGAGGGCTGCTCCCTCACCAGTGGGATTAAGGCCTTTATAAAAGAGGCTTGGCAATGTTTGGTAGCTTGCTGTTTTGTTCTTCTGCCAGGTGAGAACATACTGTTCCTTTCCCCTCCCCTCTGAAGATGCAGTGCTCACCAGACGATGGAACCTGCTGGCACTTTGATCTTGGACTTCCTAGGCTCCAGAACAGAAAATAAATTTCCGTTCTTTATAAATACCCAGTCTCAGGCATTTTGTTATAGCAGCATAAATGGACTAAAACAGTAACTTTAATTCTACCTGCAATGTTAATTGCCCTTAATTATGTTACAGAGCATACTGACAGGTTTCGGGGATGAGGGTATGGACTTCTTTGAGGAGGGTCATGGTTCTGCCTACCAAATTACAAGTTTTTTCGCTGGGTTTCAATTTTTGATATGAATCTACATTCACCTATATCTATATATTCATATAGATATAATCATAGTACTTTATTAATATATAGTGGGATAATTTATTAGATATGGCATCAATCTCTATCAGAAGCTTTTACAAACTCACAGTGTAAATAGACATTAACATAGGGGTGAAAGATCATTCCTTTCATAGCTAATTAAGCTGATTTGATCAATAAGTTTTTTAAAAAGAAGCGCTTGTGCATATTTCAAAAGAGCCTTCAGGTTGTCTTTATAGGAAAAAGATGCTGATATTTTTTAACACAGTAGGTTTAAGACCATCTTGGGACCACCTCTGAAATTCACAAGATTTACTCTTTCACTAGAATATCAATCAACAGTCTACTAAAGACTACATATTTTACCAGTTACCTGCAAGAATTTCAGTATGTTACTTTGTGAATTTTTTAACATAGCACTGAATGTGAATATAAATAAAACTAAGTAGTATTGCTATTATTCAGTGTTATGAATAAGGGAACTAACAATAAAAAATCAAGAATGATTAACTCTAACTCTTAATGGCTTTAGAGCAGCTGGAGCCAAAAAATCAATTTACAAAAGTCAGAGAATGTCAATATGCTTATTTTCCCCATGAAAATTCTCTAGGAGTTTTGCTGGGTTTCTTATTGCTCTTGTCTTTCAAATGCCAAGTGAGAAATAGCTGTCATTTTTATCTTCATGTCAGGTAAACTGAAAGCAAATGGCAAAATGGGAACCAAATGTCTAATAGTACTTAGAAAACTACTATGTATTATTTTTGTATGTGCCTACATTTGAGACTAAATATAGACCCCAATTGTTTTCTCCGATAAACTTTAGAATTTTTTTTTTCTTTTGAGACTGAATCACACTCTGTTGCACAATCTCGGCTCACCGTGACTTCCGCCTCCCGGGTTCAAGCGATACTCCTGCCTCAGCCTCCTGAGTAGCTGGGATTACAGGCACGCACCACCACTTCTGGCTAATTTTTTTTGTTGTTGTTTTATTTTTAGTAGAGACAGGGTTTCACCATGTTGGTCAGGCTGGTCTCGAACTCCTGACCTCATGATCTGCCCATCTCGGGCAAAGTACTGGGATTACAGGCATAAGGCACCGCAGCTGGCCAAAACTTTAGCATTTTAAACACAACATGTAATTAAATTTAATAAGATAATTATTTTATTTTCAAGGGCCTTTAAAATAATATTTACAGAGATGAATAAAGGAAGAAAAAGAAAATTGAGTAAAATATTCTTAATTTGATTTTGACAAAAGTCTGTGTACAATAGAATAGCCCAATTCCATTTCTTTTAAAAAGCGAGTAAATTATGTATGCATTTTCAACAACTCTAATCATTAGTTCTAGTCTTTCCTTGCTGCTTTTTTCTATATATTTTTAATTGTGAATATTTTATTAAAATAGTCAAATTACTAAAGAGATCTCTGTAACATCAACTCTCACATCTGAAGAAGGTGGGAGACCACATATTTTATGAGCTCATCATATTAAGAAACCTAATTTAAGGCACTGATTTCAACTGTATGGGCTTTTCTTCAAGAAATTATTGTGAGTCCAGAAATGCCAGACTATCAGATTCATGTCTTTACTGTAATCCCAGGCTGAATTCACTTGCCTCTACTCTACCTGAGCCTTCCTGAGATGATGTACCTATGTGCATAGAGTCACATAATCAAAATACATTTCAACTGACTTCCATATGGTTGCCAGTTGGCCACAAAATAAAACTGCATGTAGTTATATGCACAAGCTGTCTGGATGCTATAAAAAGAAAATTTCGACCAGCATGATTAAATCAGCATGTATGTTAAAACGTAATGGCTACATTCAAAGAACAAATTGTGTCTCTCCCATGAGCAAAATCTGGAAAAATAAAAGAGATACAGGCAAGATCCCACAGGTATTTACAGACCAAATATGTCTAAAGCAGTCATCTGTTTGTTACACGCACACACAACGTTTGTACTTTTTCCTTCTCAGCTCTATTTTTCTTCATATAATTCTGTATCCTAAGAGAATAGTCAAGTCAGCCTATTTGGCAGAATTAGTGGCACATCAAGAATGGCTCTCTATAGTGGTATAACATTAAGTTTCCAGATGAATTTCCACTGCTCAAAAGAAATCCTGGGTGGAACAGAAATAGAAGCATATAATTTGTCATACAAAGTGGCCATGTTTGAATTCACCCAAGGGTTTTATGATATCCCATCACTTTTTGAAATAAATTATTATTAATGATAATACATTTATAATTTGTGCACATTAATGACAAATATAATAAAAACATCAAGAGTTATAATATACTCCTAAGTCATCTTTCTCTTCCAGACAATATTTATAAGCCTTGCAAATATCCACAGGATAGGCTTGATTGCCATTTTATAGATCATAAGATACTCAAGGGATTTTTAAAAAAACTATTCAAGTGGTATACTACTGTAGTCACTGATATGGTTTAGCTGTGTCCCCACCCAAATCTCATCGTGAATTGTAGCTCCCACAATTCCCATGTGTTGTGGTAGAGACCTGGTGGGAGGTAATTGAATCATGGTGGTGGGTCTTTGCCATGCTATTCTTGTGATAGTGAATAAGTCTCACAAGATCCGATGGTTTCATAAAGGGGAGTTTCCCTGCACAAGTTCTCTTATCTTGTCTGCTGCCATGTGAGAGGTGCCTTTCACCTTCTGCCACGATTGTGAGGCCTCTCCAGCCATGTGGAAATGTGAGTCCATTAAGCCTCTTTCTTTTGTAAATTGCCCAGTGTCAGGTATATCTTTATCAGCAGCGTGAGAACGGACTAATACAGTCATGCTCTCCATATGACATTTTGGTCACTGATGGATTGCACATGTGATGTGGACCCATAAGGTTATAACAGAGCTAAAAAATTTCTATCACTTAGTGACATCATAGCTCTCATAACGTCACAGTATTACTCATGTGTCTGTGGTGACACTGGTGTAAACAAACCTACTGCACTACCGCTCGTATGAGTCTAGCGCACGCAATTATGTGGAGTACATATTACCTGATAATGGTTAGAAAAACTGTTATTGGCTTATGTATTTACTATACTGCACTTTTATTGTTATTTTATAGTGTACTCCTTCTACATGTATTTTTTTTATATAAAAAAAAAAGTTAACTGTGAAACAGCCTTAGGCAGGTCCTTCAGGAGGAATTCCAGAAGAAGGCATCGTTATAGGAGATGGCAGCTTCGTGCTTGTTATTGCCCCTGAAGACCTTCCAGTAGGACAAGATGTGGAGATGGAAGACAGTGATACTGACAATCCTGACCCTGTGTAGGCCTAGGCTAATGTGTGTGTTTGTGTCTTTGTTTTTAACAAAATTTTAAAAGTTATATTAAAAAAGTTTAAAAATTCAAAAAAGTTTATAGAATGAGGATAAAAAGAAATTATTTTTGTACAGCTGTATAATGTGTCTATTTCAAGCTATTATTGAAAAAGAATCAAAAAATTTTGAAAGATTAAAATGTTTATAAAGTCAGAAAGTTACAGTAAGCTAACGCTAATTTATTATCGAAGAAAGATTTTTCTATAAATATAGGTAGCCTAAATATAGTGTTTATACAGTCTACAGTAGTGTACAGTAATGTCTTAGGCCTTCACACTCTCTCACCACTCACTGACCCACTCAAAGCAACACGCAGTCCTGCAAGCTCCATTCATGGGAAGTGAATAAAATCTTTTATACCATATTTTAGTGTGCCTTTTCTAGGTTTTGATAGTTTAGATAAACAAATACCACTGCATTAACAATTGCCTACAGTATTAAGTACAGTAACATGCCGTACAGACTTGTAGCCTAGGAGTAAGAGGCTAGACCACATAGCCTAGTATGTTGTATGTCTGTAGTATGCTTTGCCATCCGGGTTCATGTAAGTGCACTCTGTGATGTTCACACAAGTACAAAATAGCCTAATAATGCATTTATCAATGTATCCCTGTTGTTAAGCACCACATGTCTATATTTGGAATCCAGAATCATCTAGTTCCAGAGACTATTTGGACTACAACAGTAATTTTAAAATGTTTTCCTCTTTTAGCAGGTGAATTCTTTGGATAAAATCCTCCCTGTAAGCCTGGTGTAATCAACAGATAAAAGAGAGGCATGTCTGAGAGAAGTCGGGGTGGCAGATGCCCTGCGCCTCCAACCCTACCTCCTTTGCTCGCTCATCTCCTCTCTACAGCTCTGCAGCAGCCTCAGTGCATCTCTCCTGAGTCTTAGGTCTCAAAACAACAACAAACTAAGAAGCTAGAAAAAACACTGCATTGCATCAAGCTGCCATACTCTCACCTTCAGCAAAATTTCCATATAGCTCCCCAAGAGGAGGTTCTAGAAAGCCACTAAGAATGTAAATGAGTACAACACAATGGAGAGCAGTTTGGGATTTCCTCAAAAAACTAAATACAGAGCTACCATACGATCCAGCAATCTCACCGCTGGGTATATTCCCCAAAGAAAGGAAATCAGTATGTCAAAGAGATACCTGCACATCCATGTTTGTTGCAGCATTGTTCACAACAGCCAAGATTTGGAAGCAACCTAAGTATCCATCAACACATGAATGGACAAAGAAATTGTGGTACATATAAACAATGGAGTACTATTTAGTTATGAAAACAATGAGATCCTGTTATTTGAAACAATATGGATGGAACTGGAGGTCATTATGTTAAGTGAAATAAGCCAGGAACAGAAAGACAAACATTGTATATTCTTACTCATTTACTGAACGAAAAAATCAAAACAATTGGACCCATGGAGATAGAGAATGGAAGGATGGTTACTAGAGGATAGGAAGGGTACTGGGGGATCGAGGAGAGGTAGGGATGGTTAAAGGGTACAAAAAATAATTAGAAAGAATAAATAAGACCTAGCATTTAATAGCATGACAGTGTGACTATAGTCAAAATAATGTATTTGTACATTTTAAAATAACTTAAAAAACATAAGTGAATTATTTGTAACACAAAGGATAAATGCTTGAGGAGATGGATACCCCATTTTCCATGATGTGATTATTATGCATTGCATGCCTTTATCAAAATATCTCACATACTCCGTAAGTATAGACACCTACTGTGTACTTACAAAAATTAAAAATTAAAAAAAAAAACTTAGAAAGCCACCAAGACATTGTAATTGTGGATGAAGTTCCAATGAGCATGGAGGGCATTCAATGCTATTACTCAACACCAATATTCAATACTATTACTACATATACAGAAACTGAAGCCCAGAAACACCCAGCTGGATTCAATGGCAGGGCTTGAATCCAGGTCCTGTGATATTCAATCCCTTGTCCTTGGTATACCTGGAAGACTGATGGGTATGATCAATGGCCTTCCTGATGGGTCAGGTGCCCCTAACATGGAGCACAGAGATAATTCTTATCTATTCTTTTCTATCATGGCACTTGGCACAATTTGTAATCATTTACCTATCAGTGTGTTTGTTTATACTGTGTCTCCTTCCCCAGACTGTATATTCCTTGAGGACAGAAACAGTGGCACTTTTACTTTTGTATTACTTAGCACCTAATATACAAAAGTCTTCAATTAGGCTGGGAGCAGTGGCTTACACCTGTAATCTCAGCACTCTGGGATGTCAAGAAGGGAGGATAGCTTGGGCCCAGGAGTTCAAGACCAGCCTGGGCAACATAGCAAAACCCCAACTCTGCAAAATATACAAAAATTAGCCGGATGTGTTGGCACAAACCTGCAGTCCCAGCTACTTGGGAGGCTGAGGTGGGAGGGTCACCTGAGCCTGAGAGGTCGAGGCTACGGTGAGTTGAAATTGTTCCGCTGCACTCCATCCTGGGCAACAGAGTGAGACCCTGTCTCAAAAGGAAAAGTCTTCAATTATTCTTTTGTATTGTTAAAAGTGTATTTGAAAGCAAGAATCACTTTATCTCCAACTCTTCTTATGAAAAGAAAACATTCCAAGTAGATCCAGCAGCCAGATTTACCCTCCGACGAAGCCTGCTAAACTGCTCAAGTTTAAATGCAAAGCCCTTCTCTAAAAAAAAGCTCTACAAACATCATATAGTGAACTGAAAAGCATATTTCAACTGAAAATTGATTTCACCTGCTTTCCATCACAAGAAAGCCTCAACAGACTATATCTGGTCTAGTTAAATATTAGGACAAATTATATAACATTCAAAATCTCAGTATAATTGGGAAGGAAAGATGCACATTAGGGCATTTCCTAATTTCTCTAACTATAAGGGAAAATCTTTAGAGTTTGTGGGGTTTTAGTTTGTTTTGTTATAATTTACCTTCCACATTAAACACAACTAGCATGATATTTCTTTAGACATACTTTAACTTTGCATCTGCCCCAAACATCGCATTTGTTGTTGCCTTGATGACGAATTAAGTTTATGATTTAAAATCAATAACTGAAAAGCTCACTTCAGCTAAACTATTTGTAGATACAATAAAAGACAACAACATAATCTAGGTCATGTTTCTTTCATGCTCCAAATCTGCTTTTACTAAAAAAAAAAAAAAAAAAAAAAAAAAAAGTCTGCTTTCTATAAACAAGAAAGGATGAAAAAGACTGCTGGCCTCCTTCTTGTTCTTTAAGGAAAAAGCTTTTCCTTTTTATTCCTCAGAGTTGTTTCCTATATTTTGAGCAACCCTGCTTTGTGTGCATACAAGGCATAAGCAGTCCTGGGTGGAAGATTGCCTTGAAACTTCCACTGAGACCGTGAGCCCCAGGTACTGAAACCTGGGGAAAGTGTGAGTCTGGAGAGGGGCTGAGAATCACTTACATCCCAGACAAAAGGCCAAGTAGATTAGATGAATAAAAACAAAATTCTAAATGTTTCTGGTTATTTTCAGTTTCCATTTATGCTGCTGCACTTAATGTAGACCAGAATAGGTTGGTTACATGTAGTTACATATTCTATTTGGGGTATAATTTAATAGTCAGAAGTGAGATGCCGGAAAATGCCTGGGAAAAAAAAGCAATATGGGAATAAATACAAATTTTGGCACTAATAACCAGACCCGTCCCTTGCATTGCTTATTATGTCCCTAAAAATATGCCATTTATAATCACTTGATGCAATTACAGAGTATTTCTTGTGGTGGTAAGCTCAAAATACCAAGGCGCATTATTATTTCTTTCAGATTCCCTGAAGTTTTTATTACTGAGACGCAGCGTCATCAGATGTCACGAACAACCAAGCAACTGCAGCATCTCTGACATCGCCTACTTTGACAGTTTCTGGATTTAGAATACATTTTATCAGTTATTCAGGTTCCTTTGTTCTCCGTCAATGCCCAATTGCCTTTTAGCTTTTAGCATTGTCATTAGAAAATTTAAAAAGGACCCAAATTTGCTCCATTTTCTTATATTTAACAAAAGTGGCTTTATCGCGTGTGTGTCTAAAGCCATGAACTGTCTGTAAATACATTAAAAAAAGACTTTACCATTTTCTAAAAAAATAAGTATTGTGCTGTATAATGAGCAGAGCATGGGATTTGGAACCAGAAGACCAAGGGGTCTGGAGACAGACTTGGCTTGCTTTGCCAATTACTGAGCCCCAAGCAACACGTTTAACTGATAAGAATTTCAGCTCCTTCATCAGTAACAAGGTTTATAACTATTAGCCTCAGGCATTGTTGTGATGATCAAGTCAAAGGAGTTGGTTACATGAAAGTGCTTTACGTATTGTAAAGTGTAATATAAATGTTGTCTTAAGTTTACCACCACCTAACAATCCTGCCCATAGTTGAGAAATCTCTCAGTACACTTTGGGTTCTATCAGTATAGTTTTTGTTTTGTTTTGTTTTTTAAGACTTTAAAGGAGAAGTAAAGGCAGAGAGGAGGAAGAAGAGAGGAGGCAGGGGGAAGGAGGAAAAGGGTGGGAAGGAAAAGAGGGGAGGAATAAAGAGGGAGGAGAAGAGCTGGAAGAAGGGTAGAAGGAGGAGAATTTGACCTAAGCCCTTCTCAGTCACAGACTCAACCTCGTCACCCCCACCTATCCTTCCCTTGCACTCCTATCCCACCTGCCTACTACATATACTCTGTTAACCCCTCCAGTCCACGCTCCCCCCTACCTTCATCCGCTGTGTTCTAACACAAATATTTACTATGGTAGCAGGTTGTTTCTTTCTGCAACTACGTACAGTTGAAAAATCTCTCAGTACAGCTTCGTGCTTTTTATCAGTTCTGCTAACGTTTAACCACAATCTTCCCACTGTATAGCCCAGCTCTAAACAAGCCAAACAAACCTTGTCAGCATTTCCCTTGAGGCTTTGAGGTCGTGGCTGGCCTGTGATCAAGGTTCTTCAACCACTAGTGTAAAGCCTTGGACCTCAGACTCTCATCTTTCAAACTTCAAATTGTTTCAGTGTCTCATCTTTCCATCCACCATGTTTTCCTCCATTCCTGCCATCCTTCCTATTCTCCTTAAGTCCTTCTTGCCCTAGGGTGAAGTCATTCATCTCATCTCCATCTTCGATCAGACGGTGATTCCTAGCTTTTATATCCAGGGCATGTTCTTTGCTAGACCTGCACATTCAAACCAAACTTCCTTAGATGGTCACCATATACTTTAGAATATATGAGATACCACAATTATGAAGTCCTAATTAGAGAAAAGGAGTCAGGTTGTTGGGAGCAGGAGAAACCAAAAAGAAAAAGCAGATAAGCTACAAGTCTGCCTTTCTTCATGGTCCGGGACACATATCCCTCCTGTGCAAATTACTAACAATCTTCTCATGCTCGACTTACCATCAGACACTCAGACAATAGAAAACTGCAAGTTAGCTTACTGCAACTGTGGCATTATCAGTAAAGCACATAGCCCTCTCCAGCACAAGCGCCATCCCATAAAATCCCCAGCAAGCCTTTGTCTCCTTGCAGTCACCTCCTATCTTGCTGCTTTGCCCATTGCACACTTGCAACATATTTTCATGCTTCCTCTAATCAATATGGCTTTCTTTCCTCACGACTGTCTGGGTAAATTCTCTTTACTGCCTGTGCCACTGGCCCCAGATAGATGCTACCAGTGACAGCAATTATATATTTAAAATGCAATTTTTGCTCACTGCCTTTACAAATGTGAAAACTGAGGGTTAAAGAGGTCCTATGGCTACCCATGGTTGTGTGGAAGGTCAGTGCTAAACACCTGCAACAGGCTCCAGGGTTTTGTACCCCAGTGCTATGTGTTTTTACCTCATCATCTTCTGCAACAATTTTAACATGTTTTGTTCCTGCTGGTCGAACCCCAGGTGCCCTTCTTCCTCAGTTAGCATCAGACAAGATGCAAATTTGGGATGGTTACACTGGTGAAAGGCTTGGAAGAAAAAACTGAGAGTTATAAAAGCCAGGCAGTTTAAAATAGATCCCTTTGTGAAACATTTTACACTAAAAGTGGTCCCTGGCACTAAATTAAAGTATTAAAATGTCAGACAATTTAATGGAGTCATATTTCACCTAATAGAGTCAAGGCTTCAAACACTTCCAGGAAACAAGAACTAACAATAAACCTGATGAGCTTAACACTCTGGGATTTCTTGTATACTGTCAGAATCATCCATTACCAAGCCATTATTTCTGAGACCTTGTTTAACAGCCACGTATATCTAACAGGAGAATCTGAAGGACAAAACGAAAACTTGCGTGCCAGGCACATCATATGCCAGCCTTCTGTGGCTGTTCCTTTGGCCAGATTGTGTGTCTTTTACTTTGATGTACAACTTAAATACATTACTCTCTGCAACTATCCTATCCAGATCACAAACGTGACCTCCATTGCAAAACACAATGGAAGCTCTTCTGTCTTCTCTTTAATTAAACACTTTCTCTAGCCTGAAATGCTTTCATGACATCAGGCCCTCTTGGTTTCTTCCCACCTTACTGATTGCTTTCTCTGTCTTTGTTGGTTTCTTTCTCTGGCAACTCTTAATACTGGAATTCCCCAAGGCTTGGTTTTGATCCCTCTTATCTTCTCTATCTATAATCTTTACATGGATGATCTCATCTGGCCAACTGGCTTTAATTAAACCTATATTCCAATGTCTTCTAAATTTATATCTCTAGCCCTGACCTCTTCCTTGAGTTCCAGACTTTTCTAGATAATTCTTTTCATCTTCAATTGGAAGCATACTAGATTTTAAATTAATAACATTTTCACCTTTTTCCAAAAATACCACATAAAATATTCCCCAAATATTTGCTGTCTCATATTGTCTTACCCCCATTTATTCAGTTACTTAAGCCACAAACAGGTGTTAGTTACCCTTAGTTACTTTCTTTGCTTCCTTAACTGCATCTATTTGGTGAGTTCTGTTGACTCTGTTTCTAAAATAGATTCTAACTTCTCCTCATCTTTTGTACTCATCCCCTGGTTCCCCTCTAATCTAACCCAATGTCATCTCTTTCCTGGAATTATTCGGGAAATGCAAATCAAAACCACAATGAGGTATTATCTTACCCTAGTTAGTATGATTATTATCAAAAAGACAAAAAAAAATTTTTACAAATGCTGGCAAAGATGCCGAGAAAATGGAACTTTTATACACTGTTGAATGGAAATTTGCATAGCCATTATGGAAAACAGTCTGGAGACTCCCGAAAGAACTAAAAATAGAACTACCATATGATCCAGCAATCTCAATCTTCGGTACTGATCCAAAGAAAAGGATAAAAGCACATCAAAGGGATAACTTCACACCTATGTTTATTGTTGCACTAATCACAATAACAGTATATGAAAGTAACCTAAATATCCATCAAGGAGTAAATGGATAAAGAAAATGTGGTAAATGTGTACAATAGAATATTATTTAGCCACAAGAAAGAATGAAATCCTGTCATTTGCAGCAACACAGATGGAATTGGAGGTCATTATGTTACATGAAATAAGCCTGACACAAAAGCACAAATATTGCATGTTCTCATTCATATGTGGAAGCTGAAAAGTGAATCTTATGAAGATAAAGAGTAGAAATATAGTTACTGGAGGCAGGGAAGGATGAGGGAGTGAGGAAGGAAGAGAGTTTGGTTAATGTGCAAAAACATACAGTTAGATAGAAGGAATAAATAAGTCCTAGTGTGCAATAGCACATTCGAGTGACTATAGTGCTACAGTTTGGATGTTTGCCTCCGTACACCTCATGTTGAAATTTGATTCCCAGCGTTGCACATGGGGCCTAATGGAAGATGTTTGGGTCATGGATGTGAAACCTTCATAAATAGATTAATGCCTTATCCAGGGGGTGGGGAGATCGGGAGTGAGTTAGTTCCTCTTGCAGGAACTAACAGAGTGAGTTCTTCCTCTGCTAGTTTCCTCCTGTTCCGTTCTTGTTTCCTCTCTCACCATGTAATCTCTGCACATACTGGCTCTCTATACCTTCCTCCATGAGGGGAAGTGGCCTGTGGCCCTCACCAAATACAGATACCCAATTTTGAATTTTTCCAGACATCACAAGTATGAACCAAATAAATCTTTTTTCTTTATAAATTAATTTTATAACAACACAAAACAGCCCAAGATATATAATTAACAATAATATATTTTATATTTCAAGATAACTAGAAGAACAGACTTGAAATATTCCCAACACAGAGAAATGATAACGTTTGAGGTGACAGATATGTTAAGTGTGTGATTTGATCATTACACATTGTATGTGTGTATCAAAATATCACATGTATCCCATAAATATGTATAGTTATTATGTGTATCAATGAAAACTTTTAAAAATAGCCACCTCTGTCTCCTTGCTTCTTCTGGTATGTTCTTACAGAACAACCATTGTAATCTTTTAAAACTATAAATCATATCATGCCACTTTTTGCTTAATGCTATGTGTTGGTTTCCACTTGATCTTCAAATAAAATGCAAACTCCTTTCACTACCACCCCTCCTAGCCCTTGCCTCATAGACTCTGGCTACCATGGATGGAATCATTCCCACCTAAGCCTTTGCGCTTGCTGTTCCCTCTGCCTGAAATACTGTTCCCTGCATGGTTGGCTTCTTCTTGTTACTCAGCTCTCCAAGCTCAAAGCCCCTTTCTCAGAGAGGCCTTTTCTGGAAATTCAAACTACATAGCCCCAGCCACTTTCCATCATATTGCCTTCTTACTATTTTATATTCCTCAGGCTTCTATATCTTTTATTTATTCCCATTCAGTGAAGAAGAAGGTTCAGGGTCTATAATAATATTTTTCCTTCTTTAAAAACAAAAGAGGAAAATTACTTTCTATTTTTTATCTGTACTGAGTTGATATTTTTATAAATGTTGATATTACTATATCCAAGACATAATAGCATGCACAACAATTAATTCATTCTGTTTTGGTGTTCTTTGCCCAGAACAGAGATATAAATAGCAGATATCAGGACAGTCATAAGGCATAGAGTTATTTATTCTTTCCCAAATTCCCCTAAAATACATCTAATCAGCTAGATGTTATTCTTTTCATATGGACAATTAAAAAGATGGTCTATAAATGTTCGCTATGTATCATGTTTTCTGACTTTACTCCAAGCCAGTGCTTCTTGCCTAAATCATTGTGAAAAGAATTTAGATTCATTTCAATAATTAATATCATGTAGATAAAATACCCAAATGGATGAATTTTTTATATTTATGCTAATATTTGGAGTTACACAGGCATAGATTCAGAGGATATGGGAAACTCTGCTTGACGAGATGATGAGAGGTTGTCAATGAGCCCGGTCTTCACTCTCAATCCCACCTACACAGTCTCTGCTCATGTTATCTTATATTGAAAACAATGAATCCATAACTGATATCGAAAAAATGCTGAAAATGGCAAGGCGCGGAGGCTCATGTCTGTAATCCCAGCACTTTGGGAGGCAGAGGCAGGTGGATCACGAGGTCAGGAGATTGAGACCATCCTGGCCGACAGGGTGAAATGCTGTCTCTACTAAAAATACACAAATTAGCTGGGCATGATGGCGTGTGCTTGTAATCCCAGCTACTCAGGAGGCTGAGGCAGGAGAATCGCTTGAAACAGGGAGACAGAGGGCGCAGTGAGCCGAGATCGCACCAGTGCACTCCAGCCTGGCGACAGAGCGAGACTCCATCTTCAAAAAAAAAAAAAAAAAATGCTGAAATTAAAAATAAAGTTCAGAAAGCAAGTTTATAAGTAAATGGAATCTTGGGCTATTTTATTTTCTTTTTAAATAATTGTGGTTTGAGTTGGTGCTAGAAGTGATTTATTAAAAAATAAACTTTTGGGGGGAGGGTAGAAGGACGAAGAAGAAACACTTTGTCAAGGTGTTAGTTCTGAGGTGACAGAACCAAAGGATAGGGTGGGAGAAAAACAATGGACTTGAATTTTCAGGAAGAATTTCAGAAATTAGGATAAAAGACATACTTGTTTCACTATAGAACTCATTATATCCCTCTTAGCAAAGTAATTTCAAATTGGGAAATAAGCAAATCTTTTCTCAGGGAGGAGTATTAAACCTTATTCTTCTCATTGTTAAAATCAAACAACCAGGAAAATATACGACAGCTTGGGAACAACATACAGGCTATATTATCATTTCAAGTGATAACTTGGTGGAACGATAACAAGGTCCTTGTCAAAATAAGGTGCCATGCTGGGCAGGAGGACTGCATGTCACAAAAGCCTGGGCAAAAGTGGTATTTGGTAATGGGGCTGCCCCTCTTTTGCTCTAAGGAAGTCACAGCTCATCCTAGACAAGTTGCTTACTTTTTCTCCTTTGACCTTCCTGTCGCCAGAGTATCGTCTCAATAGGGTTCTGTTAATTCAGGGGCTACGTAAGCAATGCTGGGTTTGGGCTTTCACTCCATTCTGTTCTATGAAAGCCAGGTTTTTCCAAATTCAGCACTTCACTACTCTCACAATTATGTAGCCAACGGTTCCTCTTTCACTGTTGATTCCTGGATACAGGTATATATCAGAGCCAAATCCAAACACAAACCCCCTATCTCTTTAAGTGGAAAATATTTCTGCTAGATTGTCCTGCCACTCTGCTGCAGACAGCCTCAAGACCCATCAGCCAATAAGAAGGAAGCTCTGCTTTCAAACGTAAATGTGAAGTCACCGCTCATGTTTTTGCATCATATCCAGGCTGAAAGGTGCAGTAAGAATTTCAAGAGAGGCACAACCACATCTTGATGACCAGCAAAGGATGCCCATAAGCAACCTTTCGAAGATCTTATCCGAAGTACTCTCCTTCCCAACTCCACATCCTAAGTCAACTTTATGCCCTTGTACATATAAAACAAAACCAAGCAAAACAAAGACCAACAAACCTTTTTTGCCCCACTAAATGAATTACCTCATGGATTTTGTTTTATAGTTTATGGAAAATGGTGCAGCAACACTTCTGGTAAACAGGAGCCTCACAACAAACAGAAACACCTCTCCTCAAACTCCACCAGATCACAACCAGATTAGAGGACCCTGCCAGTCTGTCGGTTCCTACACAGTAAAAAAGAACTTGTACCTTGGAAGGCTCTGGCTTGGTACAAGGATATTCCTGCTGCCAGGACAATCACTTGCCACATGAAATTTTGACTCAAATACACTTTTCTATACTATCTTTGATCCTAATTTTAGAACTAGTTTTTTCATTTCACTTTCTAGGATTGAAATGTAAAGGGACCTTTGTCCAAAGGCAAGTGACACAGGCCTTATACTTGTTGCTATCCTTAATTTCTTCATTCATGACACTTGCCTTTGAAGGGGTGGCCTGCCCCGCCATACCTGTGGGTGTTTCTCAGGCTATGCACATCCCACATAGCCCTAAATCCATTAAACCTTCAGTCAACACAGCACATGTCTCTGCGAGCACAGGGTTGGGGCTAGGGTTACAGATTAACAGCATCTCAAGGCAGAAGAATTTTTCTTAGTACAGAACAAAATGGAGCCTCTCATGTCTACTTCTTTCTACATAGACACAGTAACAGTCTGATCTCTCTTTCTTTTCCCCACAGCCTTAAAGACTAAAATTCTCCTTCCTTTTGTTAAATAGATTCCTGTCCTCAGCCCTGATGGTCACTGGCCAAGATGTGTATCCCAATGGATGAGAGCATCTCCTTCATCTCCTTGGTCATTATCAGGGTGACATGCACTTGGTCACACAACTGTCCAGCTGTCACTTCGCCTAAAGCTCCTCACTCCCTGCATCTAGTGAATCTCTGGCTTTGTCGTTGCAATGTATGGTGCACTGGGACAGGTGGCCTTGGAACTTCTTTATCTCCGTGGTCCTCAAGGCTTGGTCTTGAGCCAGAGGCATGTGGCAGTCCTCTGTGCACTGCCACACCTGCTGCATAAACACCTGCCTGTCCTCAAAACAGCTGGTGCTGAACATGAAAAGTTACAATTCCCAGATGTACCTCCCTCAAGAGGCTTCTTCATAAAGTCCACCATCTTCTGAACCCAGAGCTCCCGCAGCTCCGCCATGGCAACCAAGAGCTCAAGCAAATCTTTTTAATGTTCTTCACTAAGCTTCCTAACAACATATACTATTTCTATTTTCTTTATTCTTCTTCTTCTTTTTTTTTTTTTTTTTTTTTTTTGAGACAGGGTCTTGCTCTGTCACCCAGGCTGGAGTGCAGTGGCATGATCATAGCTTAGCTTACTGCAGCCTTAAACTCTCGGGCTCAAGCAATCCTCTTGCCCCAGCCTCTTGAGCAGCTGTTACTACAAGTGTGCACCACCAGGCCTAGCTAAGTTTTTCTATTTTTTTGTAGAGACAAGGTTTTGCCATGTTGCCCAGGTTAGTCTAAAACTGGGCTCAAGCGATCCTCTTGCTTCAGCCTCCCAGAGTGCTGGGATTACAACCATGAGCCACTGTACCCTGACATATTTCTTTTTTGACACCCCAAAATATGTGTTGGGATGTCAAGGTATTTTAATGGTTTTACATATGTTGTGAAATAACATATATATTTTAAATGTTACTGTATTTTTTTTTTAATTACTTCTTGAATTTTTGTGAATGGTCTTAGTGTCTTTGTTTCCAAAATATATGTTCATTTTCAATCTCTGGCTGTCTAAGGCAGGCATGAAGCTTCAAGGAGCATGTGTGAAGGAGCACTGGGGACAAGCAGACCCATCAGATCAAGGCCATAGTGCCCCAAAAGTCTCCCCTACAATAAGCTCTCATCGTTTTTATTTCCAGAATCTCACCTTAGCTTTCTGACCTTCCTTATGCTGGCTCTGCACCAGCCCTGGCTGGCCTCATTTCACATTCTCACCTCTAAATGTTAGGCAATTTGCTTTCAGATCTCAGTACTTCCTGTCCCTTCTCCCCTTTGGCTCTTCATTTTCATCCTCTATCAGTTGGTCAGTCCTCTCCAATGGGAACTTGACTTTAGCTCCTACTCCGGTCTTGCTCTTGTAGAGCCCATGACACTCGAAATTCATTCTGGCGTTGGATATGGTACAGCAGTGTGAGAAAAACAAAGCTTGGTATACCAGCCATGCGGGCACGTGTGGCTACCAATTAACTAAAATCTTATTTCAGCTCCTTTACTGTGATTTGGACGAGAGAAAGTAAAAATGTAAAATTCACAATTCAACACACCACACTACCATCTTATTTTACTCATTTTATTATTACTTCAGAAATGCCCTTTCTCTATCCCAACTTGCCACCATGATCATTGTAAATGTCATTGAATGTTGCTTTGTTAGCACTGAGAGGTTGCAGGAATTACATAAATCACCTCATCCAATTCCTTATTTTTTATTTATTTTTTTTTTCTGAGACGGAATCTCGCTCTTCCGCCCACGCCGGACTGCAGTGGTGTTATCTCCGCTCACTGCAAGCTCCGCCTCCCGGGCTCATGCCATTCTCCTGCCTCAGCCTCCTGAGTAGCTGGGACTATAGGCGCCGGCCACCACACCCTGCTAATTTTTTGTATTTTTAGTAAAGACAGGGTTTCACCGTGTTAGCCAAGATGGTCTCGATCTCCTGACCTCGTGATCTGCCTGCCTCGGCCTCCCAGAGTTCTGGGATTACAGGCGTGAGCCACCGTGCCCAGCCCAATTCTTGCATTTGACAAAAGAGGAAATGGATGTGAACTGCCTGATCTTTACCATGAAAATGGAATTACTTGGTGAAAAGTTGTTTAGATTTAATTTTGGTCATAATGATGATGATGGTGGTGGTAGTGACTAATGTACAGTATGGTGGGTGAAGTGGAAAGATCTCTGGACATAAACTAAGAAGACCTCAGCCCCGAATCTGCTTTCACTTCTTCCTGCTCATCTTACTGTATGCAAGTCATTTCCCTTTGACTTCATGTTGTTGGTGGTGATAAAAGGAAGGAGTTGGCTCAGAAGAACTCAAAGGTCTCTTTCCTTCTGAAGTTTTAATGTCTCTGATGATAAAGCTCATAGTTTCAAAAATATTCTTGTCCTGGCCGGGTGCAGTGGCTCACGCCTGTAATCTCAGCAATTTGGGAGGCCGAGGCAGGTGGAACACCTGAGGTCAAGAGTTCGAGAACAACTTGGTCAACACGATAAAACCCCGTCTCTACTAAAAATACAAAAATTAGCTGGGTCTGATGGCAGGCACCTGTAATCCCAGCTTCTCGGGAGGCTGAGGCAGGAGAATCACTTGAACCTGGGAGGCGGAGGCTGCAGGGAGCCAAGATCACGCCACTGCACTTCAACCTGGACTCTTTTCCTAAGACATATTAAAATTTAGTCCATGACAATGATTCAATGTATTTTCAGCTATATGTAAATTTATTAATATATGAAACAAAATCAAAGTTAATAAGATTTGCACAGAACACTATAATTTCCTGAGCACTAACTTACAGCTATTTTATTTACATCTGATCTATGTAAGGTATGATTCTATCAGCATTTCACAGATGAGGAAACAGGTTTAAAGAAATGAAATGACTTGCCCAGTATCTTATAACCTTTAAGAGGTTGACTCTAGGTATGAACCTGGCTGTTGATAGATTTATGCTCTTGTCAATACACAAGAGCTTCCTCACAATGGTCAGAAAAAGAGTTACAAATGTAGCCACTAAAAAATTAATAATAAAGGAGTTCTGTTTCACCACATACATTATACAGCCAGGTAGAAAGATAAATGAGAAACAGAATGACATTACTTGGAACGCATATGACATGAAATGTTCTATTTCCTTTAGTCTCAAAAAGTATTATCAAAATGAAATCTGTGAAGCTTCCTGTCATAGGTATGTTCTTTTTTTCTTTCTATTTTTGCCACCTATATGTGTCCTTACCAAAAGTAATAGGCTCCTCCCACCTATAATCAATTAAGTCTAATTTTTAGTTTTTAATGTATGTTTCTGTCACTTTGCTGCTGATACTCTTAAACACAATCTTCCTTCTATATCATTGCATTTGCTCATTGCACACAGTGCCATATTGCTGAAAGGAGGATTTTTCTATCTTTATGTTGCTACGGAGGGTTTTAGTGTGAATTCAAAGTTATACAAGATGACTGTTGCCCTAGAGAGAAAAAATCTGGCATTTAAAAAAAAAATTTCCGTTTGAAATAAGCACTTAAAATATTTTAGCTGGTATTACTAGTAGTGTTATTATTATTGCTATTCCACAGAAGGGAACAAAATATTCATGTTTCATATGCAAGAGTTGCATATTTAACTGTCCAGCAGGAAAAACTCCTGTTAAACATATTGTTTCTGTTGACTAAGTGTGGGTAACAGTAAAAGGTTAAGAAGGTGTTCTTTACAGAGGTTTACTCTTGCCATTGCCAAGAGCCTGATGCAAAACACACACCCAAGATGAAAATAGCACACCATCCCTTTGCAGCAGCTGTTCTGTTGCTGTGGAGTATGAACTCACCATGGCAGGGTGCACTGCGTGCAATGGCAGAAGTCTGTAGCTACAAATTGCCTTTCTCCCCCCTCCACCAGGGATCCATGCACATGAGCACAGACACAAACACACACATACACATACACACACACCTTTTCACACCCAGAAATACACAAACATTTTGACAGGGACCTAGCATCTGTTTTCATGACAGTTTAGAGACCAAAATAGGCCATGTGTGGGAGGCAGTGCAGCTTAGTAACAAGAAATGTGAAGCAGGCTTTAAAATACTTGAGTTCTAGTCCTGCTTCAGCCACTTTCTAGCATTAAAGGAATCATTTTATTTTTTGGATCAATGTTTTCTAACATAGAAGACTGAGAAGCTAAACGTGATGACTTGGGCCAGGCACAGTGGCTCACGCCTGTAATCCCAGCACTTTCGGAGGCCGAGGCAGGCGGATCATGAGGTCAAGAGATTGAGACCATCCTGGCCAACATGGTGAAACCCCGTCTCTACTAAAAATACAAAAAAAATCAGCTGGGCATGGTGGCGTGCACCTGTAGTCCCAGGTACTCAGAAGGCCAAGGCAGGAAAATTGCTTGAACTCGGGAGGCAGAGGTTGCAGTGAGCCGAGATCACGCCACTGCACTCCAGCCTGGAAACAGAGTGAGACTTCATCTCAAAAAAAGAAAGAAAAAAAAAAGCGATGACTTGTAAGTTTTCTTTCAGACCCAAGGTTCTATGAATTCAAGAAAAAGTTCAGGAAAGGTATTTGCTCAGGTAGCCCATTAACTATGATGGACTGCTTTTCACCAGTTACAATACTTCGAAAAGCTTACTTTCTGCAATGTTTACCAATATAATCCACTTTATCAGACCTGGTCTGGAATTTATTTTCCATGATTATTTATCCATCAACAGATACTTATTGGATTTTCATCAAATTATTAAATGCAAGGCCCAGTGGAGAATGAAGAAGCGAGGAAGATATAATTCCTGACTTTGGAGCTTTTATTCTCACTGTAGAGAGACGATACACACACAGTCACATTAAAGGGGTTTGTGAAGGGCTATCATGAGGTACTCCAAAGTGTCATTGGTTTTCAGATGAGGTAAGATTGAACTCTGCCTCGAAACCAAAGGAAGCCTTCCTAGAGGAGATGGTATTTGCGCAGGACCTTGAAGGATGGCTAGAATACCACCTTGCAGAGCTGGGTGGGAATAGGAAATGGCCATAGTCAAGTCCAGGAGATAAGCTATGAGGGAGGTACCAGAAGCATTCCATTTGACTTCAGCTAAGTCTTAGAACTGTTATTAAAACTTCATTACATGCAACAATGTGGATGCGCCTGGAAGACATCACGCTAAGGGAAATAACCCAGTCAAAGAACGACAAATGCTGCATGATTTCACTTACATGAGTGTGTTAGGCCATTTGCATTACTATAAAGAAATATGGTTGGGCGCAGTGCCTCACGCCTGTAATCCCAGCACTTTGGGAGCCTGAGGCAGGTGGATCACAAGGTCAGAAGTTCGAGACCAGCCTGGCCAATATGGTGAAACCCTGTCTCTACCAAAAATACAAAAATTAGCTGGGCGTGGGCGCCTGCACCTGTAGTCCCAGCTACTCAGGAGGCTGAGGCAGAAGAATTGCTTGAACCTGGGAGGCGAAGGTTGCAGTGAGCCACTCCACTCCAGCCTGAGTGACAGAGTGAGAGTCCAGCTCAAAAAAAAAAAAAAAAAAAAAAAAGAAAGAAAGAAAAGAAATACCTGAGACTGGGTAATTTAAGAAATAAAAGAGGTTTAATTGATTCACAGTCCTGCATGCTGTACCAGCACGGCTCCAGCATCTATTTCTAGTGAGGGCCTCAGGAAGCTCATAATCATGGTGGAAGGCAAAAGGGGAAGAGATCAGGGAGGGAAGGTGCTACACATTTTTAAATAACCAGAACTCACGTGAACTCAGAGCAAAAACTCACTTATCACCAAGGAGATGGTGCTAAGCCATTCATGAGGGATCTGCCCCCGTGATCCAATCGCCTCCCATTAGACCCCATCTCCAACACTGAGAATCACGTTTCTACATGCGATTTGGAGAGGACAAACATCCAAACCATTATCAATGAGGTATGTAAAATAGTCAAACTCACAGAAGCAGAGACTAGAATGAATGGTGGTTGCCTGGGGCTGAGAAGTGGGAGAAATGGGGAGATGCTATTCGATGCATGTAGTTTCAGTTACGTCATATGCTAAGATCTTGATTTCATCAAGTTAGTTTGACTAAGTGAAATTTATAACACATCTTTTAAAAACAGTAAACAATATGTCACCACTTCCCCATGCCTGAATGTTCCTAATCACTATCCATATTATGTGTTCTTCAATCTACTTGTGCTGAAGATGCAGAAATTTTGATCTTTGAAAAATGCAGACCCAAGAAAATAAGTTAGAAAAAGTATGTCAACAAGTTAATATAAGTTGTAGTTATCACAATAAACAGATCTACTCACACAAGTTTATATTGGACTGAGAGTAAGTGTGCTGTGCACAAACTGAGATGACCTATATTCATAACTGACGCTCACATTCCCAGAGCTTAGGCAAGTTGCTGAATATTCTTCACCAAGCTCAAAGAAACCCCACTGGATGATCTCTAAGTATGGAACTAAATAGTCTATCTAAATGCAGAGACACTCTCAGAAACACCTTGTCTTGCCTTTTCTAGCAAAGTAGTCTGAATTATTTGGGTGATGTGATTTGTGTGGACCAAAAATACATACACATTTTTAATTGAGATAAGAAAGTTTCAGGTCGGGCGTGGTGGCTCATGCCTGTAATCCCAGCACTTTGGGAGGCTGAGGTGGGCGGATCACGAGGTCAGGAGATCCAGACCATCCTGGCTAACACGGTGAAACCCCGTCTCCACTAAAAATACAAAAAAATTAGCCGGGTGTGGTGGCGGAAGGCTGTAGTCCCAGCTACTCAGGAGGCTGAGGCAGGAGAATGGCGTGAACCCGGGAGGCGGAGCTTGCAGTGAGCCGAGATCGCACCACTGCACTCCGGCATGGGTGACAGAGCAAGACTCTGTCTCAAAAAAAAAAAAAAAAAGAAAGTTTCTCATTTTTCTTTATCAGTTTAAAATGTTCACTCTAAAATATTAAGCTAGTTAACATTCTTTAAATTGCTAAAACAAAATATCCAGGAACAAAATGTCCATTTATAAGAATCCCAATATACCCAGCATTAAGCTAATGTAATGAGAACATAATTTCTACTTCAAAGAACCCTTGTGACTCTCAGAAATGCCATTAAATTTCTGTGCCTTGTGAGGATTTCACAGAAGTCTACCTGAAGGGTTCTCTCTTCTACTAAGGAGCATAGTACATGGAATGACTAAGAACTAGCTAAGAGGCAAAGCACAGGCACATCAAGTGTCACACCTGACTGTGGCCATGTCTATCTCTGTATGATCCAATTCACTTTACGTCAACAGAACCCAAGCTGATGAGTTCACACTTCTGGCCTGGACTTCTAATCCCTGCCTATGGCATTAGACCTCCCTTAAATTCTGAATAGCAACTCAAATTTGAGAAATAGTTGAACCAAAAATCATCAATATAATCCCAGGTGAGGTATGAGTTTAAATTATATATTGTAGTTAGAGGCATGTTTAACTATTGGAGACATCATCATACGTACAATAAAGACCTTAAGAATAATGAAAGAAAAACTTCCAGTGAACAGTTAGTCTGAAAGTTAGTATCTTCCATCTAGATCCAGGAAGACAGGAAACTATTCTCATAGAAATCACAATGTAAAAGAAAGAATTATGATCTTTATTCTTCTGAAGGCATTGACAAGATATCATTCATGTTAGAGAGGAGCTGTAGCTCCTGAATTTCTAGCATTGCCATCAAACGGTGTAATTAAAATACAAAACAAATGCAGCAAAAGCATTTGTGAGGTAACTAAATTAGTCAAACTCATAGAAGCAGAGAGTAGAATGGATGGTGGTTGCCTGGGGCTGGGCTGAAAAATCTTTCTAGCACAAGGCAGAAATGTTTGGTCCCATAAAGACAAGGATTATGAAAGATACTCGACATTCTCTCTGACTAGGAGACCTGTTCTTATACAAGGAAATGACCAATGAAAGAGTTAAAAGAATCCTATGGGCAAGTGGATATAAATTTTAAATGCCAGAGAATCAATTATGTCAAAAGCAAAGGATTTAGAGCAATAATTACAGAGATATTTCTTTCCCTCCTTCAAATTAAGGGCAAGGGGTTTCTGGCGAACTCCAGAGCAGCCCAGCAGTTACACTTGAGCATATGTGTAGTTGTTGTGCTAAAGGTCACTAGATAGTAAACTATATGTTGTTCACTATCTCGTCTGGGATTAACTTTTCTCTAGGAATTCTTTCACTTTTCCAATACACTTCTGAATTAAAGTCACTCCTTCAAATAGAGAAATAGTACTCTTTACAGAGAAGTAGCCAAAAGCCAAGAGTAGCCTGTGTTGACCTGGACTTTGCACTCAGTCTCATCCCTCATTTCTGATCTCTCCTTGAAGCAGGGCTGTCACTACCCCACCAGCTACCCAGCCACGTTCCAGCTTGGTCCCGTGAAGACTGGATTTTATGATCTCTAGCCCACCTACCACTTTCACCGGGAATTACTGAGAATAGAATATTTCCTACAAATGGTAAATTTTACAAATATTGGTGGATCTTACCTATCACAAAGTTTCAAAACAAAACATCTTTAAGTAACACATGGCATCTCTTAAAATTTTTTTTTAAAACTCAATTAGACCAGTTGTTTGTACGCAAATTCAGACTTAAACCATGGGAAGATATGCATACAATCCTGGTTGTATATAGCTGGCACAAGCTATAATTTACATATTAATATTCACAGTCCAACCCAGCTACTTCAAATTACTGACAACCAGCTTTGGTTCCTTATTTATAGAACTTTCCTGGAAAGGATCAGCATTTGCTGGGAAACTAAATGACTATGTTCTAATCATGTTTCTGAGACCTCATTTTGAGATCTCAGAAAAGTCTCCAAAAAAAACTCTGTGAGATAACATTTCCATAAATGAACTCATAATGAAAGCCTTTAATAAGGACGATGGAACTAAAAATAGTTATCCCATGTAAGTGGCAGGCAGTTACAGTACAAATTCTGAGCACTCATTCTATTTTTAGTTTCTATAAGGGTAATGGGCAAAATGATACTAAATTGGTATAATGCTTCACATTGGTCTTAATTTAAAATGTCTTTTCCTTTCTAGTACTATCTATGTATTAAATGATATTAGGAAAACTCTAAAAGAGGGATGTAAGAAAAGGTAATTATTTTGTCCAATTTAAACAGGACTGCTTTCAGGTAAATTTTATGCCTCAGTTTCTCTCTATTACTTTGAAAAATTTTGTCAGTCATCTTGCTGGGAAAAATTTCCTTTGAAAGTTGCTAAGATTTCTATAATTACTGCTATCATTATGGTCTACATGAAATGTAAATATCCAATTGAACTACAATATATGTCACTTTCTTTTATTTTAAAAAAATACACACATACTGTATCACATGGCATGAAATAAGACTTAATGTTTTCTAATTTCCCCCTCCCATTATTTTGTTGCTGACCTGTTATCTACTGTAAAATTTGGAACAAACCCAGACTATTTCCAACCAGGCAGATAGCTCATTATCCAGATGTCTTAAAGATGAAGGGGTTAGTGAGCATAAGGGTGGTGCTATGAAGGAACTAGAATCCTGGGAATTGAAAACTAGCCTAAGCCAAATCTTGCTCATGATCCAAATCTCCCATTGGAAGATAAGGTTGGGATTTGAGATAAAATATGCCACATTATCCCAGACACAATCCCCCATTCATTTTACCTATTGTATTGATATGTCCCCCGCCCCACCCCACAACACACATACCCATATACACAACCTCTAACTCTTTGGCCTTTAAATTTGTAACCGACGTAGAGTTGCAAGGCCAACCCAATAAACTTGGCCTAAAGCCTTTTTTCTCCCAATTTTAATAAAACAGTATTTTTTATTCTTCATTAAAAAGAAGAGATACTTTGGGAATTTTCTGTTTCCTAACCATCACCTAGTATTATTCATTAAGCTTTGTGTGCATGTATATGTTTTAACAAGCTCTCATACATTACACATGATACTAAGCTTGGCCTTTTTATGCAGCTGTGGTTTGTGAGTACGTTGGGTTTAGTGGCGTTAATGGTGGAGGCATACTCTTGACTGCCTCCATGTCTCCAGCTAGAAAACAGATTCTTGTAACTCACATCACCTTTGTTGACAGGAAGGTCAGCAGTTTAAACATTTTTATTTATTCATTTGCCCTTTATTTAGTTTTTAATGAGGGAGGAATTGGGGATAGGGAGATGTTGACATATGTATTTATTTATTTATAGTGACTATCAGCATGCAGTTTGAGCTTTTAAAAATTGAAATATACTTGCATGTGACAGTTAAACATATATTTTATAATATACAATGTGACTGTACATAGAACAACTGTGAAATTTGGGAAAATTGATTCCTAGAGAACCAAGCTTATTCTATTCTACTATCTGTTCTTAAATCAGATCTTAGAGCAGATACTAAAAGTAGGAGTTCAAATGCATGTCTATGAGGTCAGGTAGCAGCAATGTTCTTGCCAGATTGAGGACTGACAATAGATAAAGAATATATTTAAGATACAGTTTTCTGCCACTCTTCTGTTGTTCTTGAACCTCAAGTTCTAGAGGCATGCTCAAGGGTAGTGCTTTATTTTCCTGTTGTTTTTCATGGCAAGAATGGAGGCCAACATCCTTAGCAAACTGACACATGAACAGAAAACCAAATACTACATGTGCTCACTAATAAGCAGGAGCTAAAGGATGAAAACTCATGGACACTTAGAGGTGAAAAAGAGACACTGGGGCCTACTTGAGGGTGGAGGGTAGAGGGTGGGAGGAGGGAGAGGATCAGAAAAAATACCTATTGGGTACCAGGCTTAATATCTGGGTGATGAAGTAACCTGTACTACAAACCCCCATGACATTAGTTTACCTATATAACAAACCTGCTTATGTACCCTGGAACCTAAAATAAAAATTTAAAAAAAAAACCCACTAGTTGAAAACATACTCCTATTGGTGGAGATAGGATGCTCTCAGGATCATCATCCCTCTGCCTAAGCCTGGTTTTTGTCAACAAGGTCAAACTCAATTTGAGAATCTTCAATAGGATCTTAATTAGTTGATGAGTCTCTCACAGTAGCATCTATATTCCCTTTAAGAGTGATTTCTTCTGCCAACAATACTGTGTCCTTTGTCAAAGCCAGTCTCAGACCTTGCCTAATGTATCCTGTGGTTCCAAGGCAGATTGGCCAGAGGCTTTAAGACTGTAGGGTATCTACAATCCTCAGGTAAAAATAATGTGATATGAAGAATCAAAGAGCCTCCTGGGTTCAGATGATAACAATCCACAGATCTAAACATCTCTTCTCTTTTCTGAGTGGCATGACCCATTCCTAAGGACTTAAACACCAAGCTCTTCCTGCTTATTGACTTTGGGACCCAAGGGATATGGCCTGGTTACACCTGATCATAAGCTTAGCTTTCCCAAGATTTTAGTAAACATATATCTATTGGAAAAAAGTAAGTGGACTCTCCAAATATTAGCTTTTGACTTAACAACCATGTTTCAGATCTGTTTTTCCACTCTACAATGACCCTATCTTCTGCCAGTTTCAATTCTGTTTACTTCTTTAGTCTCTACTACCCCACTAATCTAATGTTCCTTTGCTTTGCTCTGGGGCTACGTGGACTCAAGTCAGCTGCCCTTCAATCCTTGTTTTGTGCCCCAACTCTCATTCTATTCTCTCCTTAAAGATTAGATGTGCAGGAGAGTAAAATAAATGAAAGAGAACTTTCCCTTTTCCTCAACTGTCTCTGCCAATAGGAATGGAAACAAAACAATCCTAGGGCTACCTCCATGATGTGGACCACACTGTATCTCCTCGAAATACATATGAAGCTCTAACCACCAGTTCCTCAGAATGTGACCACGTTTGGAGATTAAGAATGGTTTAAGGAGATGTATATGGGTGCCAGCTAGACTTGTAATGGTCAGTTTAATATGTCAACTTGGCTGGGCCATGGTCCCTGGATATTTTGTCAAACATTATTCTGAATGTTTCTAGGAGGGTGTTTTCAGATGAGATTTACATTTAAATCAATGAACTTCGAGTCAAGCAAATTGTCCTCCACAATGTAAGCTGGGCTGATTCAATCAGTTGAAGATCTGAATAGAACAAAAGACTGACCTCTCCCCAAACAAGAGAGAATTCTGACAACAGAAATCTTATGAACTTAAACTGCAACATCAGCTTTCCCTGAGTCTCTAGACTGCCAACCCAGCCTGAAGATTTTATATTTGCCAGTCTCCATAATTGTGAGCCAATTCCTTAAACTAAAGCACTCTCTGTCTCTCTGTCTCTGTCACACACACACACACACACACACAAATTGGTTCTGTCCCTCTGGAGAACCCTGACTAATATTCCCTGCCGTATCTCATCTTAGCACGCCTGTTCCTATCTGCTGAGTCTGGAAATATCATCTCAGAACTTTGCCGCTGCAGTTGGTTTTGAAGGACCTACCCTTCACAGATGTTTACGTTGGAAGCTCTGAGAGTGGAAGGAGCCTCTCTTATATAGATTAGTAGTTACTTCTGTAATTAAAAAATACATCTATCCCAATGAACACACTTTTATTCCTATCACTGTTCCTATAAAGCTTTCCTCCCACGACTGTCACTGTCTGAGCTTAGGCGTAGTCACTTTACTTCTGGAAAAGGTTGAGGGATAAATTAAGGGACGTGACTGTGGCACCTTCTGCTCAGCAACTTCAGCATTTCTTTAAGAGGAGGGTAAGGGATGCGACACTTCTCTTTCATCTTTTTCCTTAGTCTTTCCTTCAACTGCCAGGACATGTACATACACCTTGCATTGATAGAATCCTAAAAACACTATCAGAATCCTAAAATAAAATATGAGACAAATAATCATGTTAAGAATTCTTTTCTCCCACCATGGCTGCATAAAATAAGAGATAAAATTTTCCTTTAAAAGCAGGATAAACACTGTAATTTATGCTCTATATTCTGATAGTGTTAAAGAAGCTATTGTAGACATTGCTAAGTAGATGCATCAAGAGATTTAAGTATTTTTGTCTTTTTTTAATTGAGTTTTTCCTCTCAGTCCTGAGTCTTGTCCCTTTTGGTATATTTTATTATTACTGTTTTATTAAAACAAATACTCGTTTAGCCAATTGTATATCTGAATATGGGTTTGTATGCATGCAATATACAACTTCTCAAATGCTGAAATGTGTAGACATCAAAAATGACCTTAAGAATGACCACAGACACATAATGAATCCTTGATATATTATTTCCACATATGGCATTTCCCTTCTGTATCATTCAGATCACCTTGTGTGGGAAAAAATCCATTGCCCTGTAATTTTACTGCATTCATTTTGCAATTGAAGGAAAAAAAAATTCTGTACATGCCAGTTAATCATCCTAGATGTGAGCACCAGCTGCACTTTCTGTTTTGTTTATGAGCATATTTTACTTCAGGTAAACACAGTAATTCTGGCAGAAAACTGATATGAATCCTGCCATTATGTATTCATTTTTTAAAGAACATTTACATTTGTACAGGAAAGAATGTTAAATTTGAGGAAGAGAAACTTGAATTCGTGTCTTGGCTCTGCCACCTCGATTCTAGGTAAGTTAATTAGTCTTAGTTTCCACATCTGTAAGTTGGGATAATACCATTTACTTTATAGGGTTGCTGTGAAAATGAACAGGAGTAATTTATGTAAAGTTTTCCAGTACCTGGACATTGCTTTTGTTCAGTTAATTATTGTTTAACTCATTCCCTCTTGTAAAGAAAATAATTATAATATCTGCTTTATCTTTTAAGCAAACTATGATGAAAAAAATGTAGTACTAACCATAAATACTCTTAGGGATACTTTTAGAGGAAAATGCAAACATAAAGTATGACCCCTTGTATGTGCATGTATGTGTGTGTGTGTGTGTGTGTGTGTGTGTGTGTGTATTTCATTCTACATGCATAAACATTCTGTGTTAAACCCATTAGTCCTAGTTCCAATCAGCATAACTGGGGATCCTTGCTTCCTTCCATATGCCTGTCCCAGCTTTTAAGTTCAGTTCTAAGCAACAGTAAAAATGTTAGTCAAAATGTTTCAGAAATGGTTGACATATAGTCAAGTCATTGTTCTTGCTGTAAATTAATGAATAACTGCCAGTTAACATCTTATTTCAACCCTGCTGACAGAATCCATACACACAGAATAGCGTGAGCCAGCTGGAATAAGCCCTCACTCAACAGAGAGAATGAGTCATTAATTCCTTTTCTCAGGTTTGGGCAGCTGGAATACAATTCATGGAACTAAACAGGAGGGAGGTTATATCTTTCAGGAGAGTGGGCCGGACATAAAAAGAGAAATGGAGATTATTTGTTCTTTAGAAATTGAAAAATGTTAATGAACAAAGCTCAGCCAGGAAAAATTGTTTAGAGAGACACCCATTCATAAAACTAAAGTTCTGTTTCCTTTGGTCCAGTTATATTAATGCAGGCAGAGCTCACGGTCAGAGTCTTCAATGGATACCAGGGGCTACCCTAGAACAATACCTATAGCAAATCAGGTCCTCTCAGCGTTGCTTATTCTGATCTCTTGCTCC
This sequence comes from Hylobates moloch, assembly GCF_009828535.3. Taxonomy (NCBI): domain Eukaryota; kingdom Metazoa; phylum Chordata; class Mammalia; order Primates; family Hylobatidae; genus Hylobates; species Hylobates moloch. Next base: position 36,810,251 of record NW_026652297.1, on the reverse strand, counting down.
GGTATTTGCCTGTTTTGTTTTTCTATAAGGGAGTACCTGGGACTGAATAATTCAGAAAGAAAAGTGGTTGATTTGGCTCATGATTCTACAGGCCATACACAAAGCATGGCGCCAGCATCTGCTTCTGGTCAGGAACTCAGGAAGCTTGCAATCATGCTGGAAGGTGAAGGAGGAATAGACATGTCACATGGTGAGAGCGCAGGCAGGAGAGAGGGGAAAGAATCACCAGACTCTTTTAAACAATCAATTCTTGCATGAACTAACAGAGTAAGAACTCACTCATTACCACCGGGAGGGCACCTATGACCCAATCACCTCCAATGACGCCCCATCTCCAACATGAGGAGGTCGCATTTCAACATGAGATTTGGAGGGGGCAAATATCTAAACTCGATCACTTGCTTAGGAGGATGTGAAGTTGTTTTATTTTTCTCTCTTGTACATATGGAAGAGGACAAGAATAACACTACCAAATATTTTACTATATGGCCAATTACAACTGATGTGTGGAGTGGACCTACCGACTTCTGAGTGTGTTGGAAGAACTCCATGATTGCTTCCTGTTGGCCTCTCTGATGGAGAGCCCAAGGGAATTCAGCCCCAATAGGAAGGAGCTGGTCTGATACCGACAAAGCCTCATCCAAGCCTCACATTCAGCTTCCCATAATTACAAATCAAACTGCCCACCCTTCTCATAGAGAAGCCTGAGTAGTCAGATTTGTTTTCATCAAAAATTCTAAGCATATTCACTTCATCCCATATAGCACCTGCATTAGGCTCATCAAAGTTCCTGATATCAGAAGTTTCAAACTCAGTGTAAAATTACACTATTTCAGCTAAAACGCTTTTTGATGTCAGTTTCTACAGTAATTACATTTTGCCAGGTTTTTTAAAATTTCAAAAGCAATACATGATCAATGTAAAAATTTAAAAAATGCTAAAAAGCACAGAAGAAGAAATTTACCCACGATCATATGATTCATTCAATTAATCTATATTTCTTACACCTACTATCTGCCAGGGACTGTAGATATAAGCACTGTTAATACTTATGGTCTAGCTTCAGAAATGCAGGTAAGTAGATATTCATATTTATGCTTGTAGTAGTTCATTTTTTGGGGGGAGGGGATGAAGTTTCCCTCTTGTCGCCCAGGCTGGAGTGCAATGTGTGATTTCAGCTCACTGCAACATCTGCCTCCCGGGTTCCAGCGATTCTCCTGCCTCAGTATCCCAAGTAGCTGAGATTACAGGCACTTGCCTCTATGCCCAGCTAATTGCTGTAGTTTTATTAGAGATGGGGTTTCACTATGTTGGCCAGGCTGGTCTCGAACTCCTGAACTCTGGTGATCCACCTGCCTCAGCCTCCCGAAGTGCTGGGATTACAGGTGTGAGCCAACATGTATGGCCAACAATTTTTTTAAAAGAGAGAGTGTTTAATGTTATTTACTAAGTGTAACCTCAATGATATTGTGAGAAGAATGTTGAAATAGAGTCAGAAGTCTGCGTTCTAGATTAATCTTACTAGTCGACCTAGGACAAACCAAGCTTTCCTTGTACCCTTCAGTACTTTTTATATTTAACATTCTGTGAATTTTACTACCAGTAACCAATATGTGCAGTTCTTTATAAAGTCCGTTATTCAAATGATGTCCAGTGTTAATTCTTTTTCTAAATCAACAATAGAGTTTTCTGTCATAATAATTTGGCATAATCATTCATGTGGCTGTACCTCAAAGTATGCATCTACATGACTTAATTTTTTTTTTTTTTTTTTACTTAAGTTCAGGGGTACAATGGCAGGTTTGTTATATAGGTAAACTTGTGTCATGGGGATTTGTTGTGAAGACTATCTTATCACCCAGGTATTAAGCCTAGTATACATTAGTTATTTTTCCTGACCCACTCCCTCCACCCACTTTTCACTCTCCGATACACCCCAGTGTGTGTTGTTCCACTGTCTGTGGAATTTTATCCCAAACCTGTTACTTACAAACAAACAAACAACAAATGAATACAAACACTCAACGTGAACTATATAACAGGATAATGTGCCTGAAACACCTCAGAATTATTTTCTTTTTGGTATTTAACAATACACTTCTAATCATTTTGGAGTATTAAACACTTTTTAGTTTATTTGTACATTTAAAATATGCATACATGATCAGTCACAGAGATAAGAACCAACCAAAACTGGTCAATAAAACCAAGGCCTGAATAAAACTGCTGCATTTCTAATCAGTGTTATTAACTGTTCAGATCCCTGAGTTTCCCCTGAAACCAGCTTTGCTCATGAAAGGGTCAGGAGAAGCAAACCACACCACTCTGGGTGTTATCAATGGTAAACGCTATCTGACTCTGTAAAGAGGTACCTAAGGCATTCAGGCAGAAAAGAACAGGGGAGAAAAAAAGACATGACAATAACAATATACAGTTGGCTCTCCATGTCTGTGGGTTCGGCTTCTAGGAATTCAACCAATTATAGATCAAAAATATTGGAAAAATAAAAGTTAAAAACATGTGGCCGAGCGCGGTGGTTCATGCCTGTAATCCCAGCACTTTGGGAGGCCAAGGTGGGTGGATCACTTGAGGTCAAGAGTTTGAGACCAGCCTGGCCAAGATGGAGAAACCCCGTCTCTACTATGAACACAAAAATTAGGTGAGTGTGGTGGCCTGTGCCTGCAATCCCAGATACTCGGAGGCTGAGGCAGGTAGAATTGCTTGAACCTGGGAGGTGGAGGTTGCAGTGAGCCGAGATTGCACCAATGCACTCCAGCCTGGGCGACAGAGCAAGACTCCCTTTCAAAATAAAAATAAGTTTAAAATATTAAAAAATAATATTAATTTTTAAAATGCAATATGGCAACTATTTACATAGCATTCACATTATATTAGGTATTATAAGTAATCTGTTTAAAGTATACAGACACTATGCCATTTTATGTAAAGGATTTGAGCATTTAATTTTGATATCCATGGGAGTTCTGGAATACATTGGAAAAAAAGGAGAGAAATTACTCATCTAGTAATATTTGTACAACATAGTGATCTTTTCTTTTTCTAAAAAATGTTTTGTTTACTTGTTGTTATAAATACTCAAGTAATGTTATACATAGAATAACCAATGTACCCCTTTTCCTGACTGGTATGATTTATTCCTGTTACTCTGGTATGATTCTTAATAACTTCCTTGTTAGGGTATAAGTAATATGGTCAGTGACAGAAGATTTTGGAAGTGTATATCTTGGAGGCAAAAAAAGTTCAAAAAAATGTTTAAGGTTGTCTTTATTGAATATCTCTACCAGAGCTCTACTTTTATTCAAGGACTAACATTTACACGGAGCTTACTCCAGCCAAGCACTGTTCTAGCACGTTACACATAGTAGGTCATTTGACCCACTCACAACAACCCCACGAGGTAAGTTGTTATTAACATTTCTTTTTTACATATGAGGAAACTGAGGCACCCTGCCTAAAGGCACACCACAAAAAAGTAGCCTATTTGAGATTTGAACTCAGGCAATCTGAATCAAGGGGCCTTGTGACTACTATATGCCTTTCAAATCTATTTTTTAAATTAAATTTGTTAGGTCACTTGATTGTTCATATTAATTGAAAAGAAAAAAACAATAGTTTGTTCATAATTAGTCAATAATTTGTTTATAAATCCCACCCAGTAATTTACAGATATGACAACGAAAGAAATCTACAATATTCATTCCTCTTTTCACATTACTATTTCCAATGAATTCGTAACAGACACTGACTGAAAATGAAATAGCCTAAATTGCCTTTCATTTCCCAATAAACAGGCTAAAGAAGAGAAATACAGCTATTAAATCAACTAGATACTCATAATTCCCAGACAAACCTACCCCTGACCCACACCCACTGCCCTGAGAATCTTGAGGAACAAGATAAAGACGTAGAGGCTTTCAAGAACACAGTTCCATTTACAGAAAGACAAAAGGAAAATTCAAACAACTTTCATTGGGCCACTTTGCTATCAAACCATATCCTTTGATCTGCAATTAAGAGCTCATTAATTCTTTTTCAAACATATATTTAAACACATTTAAATATGAGGCTCAAGCTTCTACAATTCTAATCATGCTTGAGTATCTGACCTCCCTGCTAACATCAGGTTTGAAGAATAAGGGAACTATTACTAGGCACTGTTACAGCAGCAAGAGGTGACAGCTGGCTGCTAGAAAGATGATCAAAAAAAATCTCAAAAGTAGATGTAGAAGTGTCTTCATTGCAGTGAGGAATGTATACCAATATTGATATCCCCTAGAAGGCATCACAGAAATTAGTAAGTTATATTTAGCATCCTTGGTTTAGTATAGTATCTCTTGAAAGAGTTATGTTAATAACTGTGAAATTATTATTAACTGTGAAAGTTTTGTGGTTGCAGTTGAGAACCTTAGTTACCTTAATTAACTTTCTAGAGATTGTCTTTGTCTAGTGATATTTGTACAATGTAGTAAACTTTTTGTTAATAATAATATCTGATATCCACTAAGTCATCCACCTTGATTATGGATAAAATATTATTTATTGCTGCATAACAGCACTTAAAAGAACCTGACAACTGAAAGAGGTAGGACATGAAAAAAATAACTTTCTAATCTATGATTGCCTGCATAGTGATAAACACCAATGAAAAATTAAAATTTACATGACCTAATTGCATTGTTTACCAAATATAAAACAACTGTATATTTGAAACATCTGGATCATTCAATGAACATGTGACATTTATCCTTCTGTGTGGAAGTGCATAGATGCAGCCTAAATGACTGTTAGCAAATGCCTAGATATGTTTTCCCAGGAGGGTAGCTATAGTTTTCTTAGATTTCCCTTCTGTAAAACAAGGGTGGTATTAGACACATCATCTGTCTTTCAGACACTCAATTCAACTTTAGAAAAGAGAGACGCATAAAAACAGAACATTTATCTTATAATTCCATGATAAGGAATTATGCCACCAAGAAGAGCTGGATGGAATTCTGCTTTTTAAGGATGAAGTCTGCTACAGAGAAATCTGCCAGGACTTTTCCATTTTTATTCCTGTGTTCTATTTTCTACCTCCAAGTTTAGTAATCCTCAGTATATGTTGGCAGAGCATAAGCTTTCTCCTCGGTTCCAACTTCCCCTTATTAACCCGAAATGAAATCCTATAAAGCTCTGTGCAGAAAAATTACAGGACCAAATGGAAAGGTTGCATTAGCTATCTTCTGCCTCAAGCTTCTGCTTAATGCTGTAATGACAAGATAGTGAATGACACGGAACACCCAAGGGGCAGGAATGGAAAAAAACGAGATGTTGAATGCATGCATGTATCTCTCAATGGAATATCTTCAGAGATAGAGGCCAGAACTTCCATAGTATTAATTTCCCTAAACATCCAACTTCCTAAAAATAACCTCAGGCTATCTCTTTGACCAAATTTTTTTCCCAGACCTGATGTTAGACACTATATTTAGGACCGAAGCTGGTTTAGATGATTTCATCCCATTCATTCAAAATTCCCCTTCACACAAGAGATGTTAATAATAGAAGTCAACAAAGACCACAAAACTTCAGCAAAAGTCTTGAAACTCGAAAGTGGAGGGGGTAGAGCTGTGTAGGAGTTGTCATTTGTGCCATTATTGTCAACAGGAAACTCCTTGTTTTTCAGAAATTAACACAATAAATTCTTAAAAACTCTCTTATTTGCCATGAAGCCAATGAGGCCTTAAGAAATAGAAATTTGGATTCAATTTAAAATAAATCACCATCTAAGCAGTTATGTTATTTGCCCTCCTACCCAGAAGAAAAGTAAAAACAAAGTGGAGTTAGGTCATTTTGATCACTATTACTAATTTATTTTTATCTATGAATTTAATGCTAATCCTTTGTAAAAACAATTAAAGGAATTTCAAGGAAGCTATTTTATAATTCAGAGTGGAAAGGTACATGATAGAAAACTGGAAACATTTGTTTTCTTTAATTAGAGTCAAAGGGTGGTAAAGAATCTTTTGGACACATGGAGTTGGGGGTGGGTAACTGACTTGGCATCACCCTAGATTACTGCCAGCACAGTTTATAACTTTATTTCCCCAGAGGAAATGAAAGACAGAGGCCCAAAAGGGAACAGAATGACTAAGGGCCTCTTTTTCTTACTTTTTTTTTTTTTTTAATCACAAGGTTTTGGGTTTCTTTTTTTTTTTTTTTTTTTTTTAGAAATTAGAGTGGTTCTCTGGTGTTCTTTTGTGTTTTGGCAATTCTATACTGAAAAGTGCTTACTCATGATGAAATCTCTAAGAATTCCTTCAGGATAAAGATACCTCGCTTAAGTTTATTTAATGGCGAGAGTCATATTCTGTATACTGTTTACCTAATTGCCAGGATGAATTACGGTTATGTGGCATATCTTTTTCATAAGAAAAGGTTTAAGAAGTTACAAAAGAAAGAACTCTGCCTTTCTTCCCTTTCTCTTTATTTTATCCTCAAAGAACCTTATATTAAGCTAGCAATGTCCTCATACACTTTGTCTTCTAACTGCCTTGTGTTTTTCTAAAAGTTAAAAATGCCTACCATTTGTTAAGACTCTCATTGTATGAATGATCTAATTAAATCACCAAACCCACTTTGGAGATCAGAGAGTTCAAATACATAGCTTGTAAACAACAGAGCTGAGATGCAAATCTAGGTTTATTTGACTCCAAGGCCTGGGCTCAACACTCCATCTATGCTTCTCTCAAACACCATTGTACCTGCTTGAGAATTCTTTCTCACTGCAGGTAGTTTTCAAAAATAGTTATCATGAAAGAAAACCTCAGTTTGATTGCCTCATCCCACTGCCCACATTTCCATGGTCATATTGGGACTACTAATAATGAAATGTCCTAAAGTACTTTATACTTCCTAGTTAACGGGGCAGAAGGGCCATGAATGATTTAGAAAGTCGATCTACAGAATCTACCAATACAGGAATGCATCGCTGATAGGAAGACAGCCAGGACCAGACTAGCTCATGCAAATCTTTAGAAATACAGTCTTTGACAAGAAAACTGAGAAGACCGTGTCTAATTTTGAAAGTTCATTCACATATAAACCAAGTGCTAATCTTTAAAACCAGCATACTCTATGACTGTACAGAGTAACAACTGAACAATCATGTAATCTGCAATTATCTATCATAAAAATATTATTTATTTAAAAAAATATTTAATAAGTGCCTCCTATTGAGCCAAGGATGGGGAATTCCAAGGTGAACACACAACAGATAAGAATTTACCTTTGTGGTGGCCAATGTGCGAGAGAAAACACGTAAATAAGCAAACACCAATCATGAGAAGTGCTATGGAGGAGGCTGAGAGAATGATGGTCTGCTTGAGGTAAGGCTGAGGGCAGAAGGATAAGAAGGAGGTGGTTCTTCAAAGAGCGTAGAGAAGAGAATCATAGGCAGAGAGATCGGCAGGTGTGAGGCCTCGAAGTGGCACACAGCTTGGTGCGTGCTGGAGACTGAGAACAGGGTGAGGCCGAGGTGAGGTGGGAGGATGCAGGGTGTAGGGGTTAGTGCAGGAATGTGATATCAGAAGAAATGGAAGAGAATGAGAGAAGTCTGGTTATGATACCAACTTCAGATTTGGATAGTAAATGCCATAAAAATCCACTGGTCCTTTATAAGCAAGAGGCCCTTATGATCTGATATATGCTGTAAAAAATACACTCTGCTGCTTTGCAGAGAATGTGTTGTAAGCACATGGTTACCGGCTAGTGCTCTAGGGAGTAAGAGAGCTTGGACTAGGGTGATACAGATGGGAACAGAGAGAGGTGAATAGATTTGAGATGCATTTTGAAGTAGAAATAACAGTAGCAAGACTTTTTGATAGGGTGACTATGAAAAGGAAAATGAATCAAAATCTGCATTGAGTCACTGGGTAAATAACGATGGCCATTAGGAAAATAGGAAAGCTAGTGTAGTACTTTCTAATTTTTCTAGGAGTCTAAATTTCATTTGTTAAAATAATTATGGCTACTTATTGAGTAGCTACTATGCTATTATTAGACACTTTAACAGATATTTGAAAGATATTATATCATCTAACCAGCAGTCTCACAGAGCACAGTTACAACGGTCATTTAATATATGAGAAAATGGACATTCAGAAAAATTCAAATAACCTCTCCAAGGCATCAATCTGGAAATTAGTAGAATCCAGTTCCGTTTGGCTTGAAAACTTGGTCTTAAACTCCCCCATGGTAGATTTTGTATCGCTCTGACTTCCAGTTACAGCTCATACCTAGGACACTATCTGGCATATAATGTGTTCTTAATATATATTTACTACCTTCACACTTAAATACATGTAATTTCCACTACCGATCAATGCTTCTCAGAGATTCCCAAGTTTACTACCTTTTATTGACATCTTAAATAAAGATACTATTTGAGTAGATTCACAGGGCTATCCTTTAAACTACTGCCCAGCTGGGAACCACAAAGGACTCTCTATTGAGGATGAACTGCTCTAGTTACATTCCTATTTCTGCATCCTTTGTTGAGAAAGTTGTGTGGGCATGCCACACCGATAGGACTTGGAAGGCATCACAGAAGGCTCAACTAGGACTCAGGTTCTCAAAACCACTGCAGGGAGATCTAGAAAAGCCATTCTCAGGTGAAGGATGTCCCTGGGTGGACTGAGTGCCCCTCAGTCTGCCAACACCCTCAAGGTGTTTGTACCCTTGTTTTCTATCATGGGTTTCTGCACCCTTGGGTTCTATCATGGGTTGATGCTAGTCTCAGGGTCACAAGCATCCTTACCCCAGGGTGCAGTCTTCCAAAAAGGTCCCATTTCACTGTCAGGGCTTAGGACACCCCACTAGCACCATTTAGAGTCTCTCTCTTTTCCAAGAAAATTCCCCAGCCCCACAGCTTCCCAATCAGGAAGTCTTGATTTTTGACACCCACCCAGTTCATCAACCATTGCTAGAAAGTTCTATTTAATTCACAACTTTTCAAAGTATAAGCATTTTCTGCACCTTACCTCCAGGCAGATGACCAAAACAAACATAAGACTGTGTCTCAAGCTGATTCTGTGCTATTATACTCCAACATAACTGTAATCCTCAAAGCCCATGCTCAATGATATTGATGATCTCCCATAATATATGCTTTATTCCAACTTGGATTTTACCTCTCCCTTCCCAACAGTATCCAAATGTGTAATTCATCTACTACTCTTTGTCTTGCTGTAGGGGATTACGTGTCAAACTCAGATAAGTTCACTTTGAACTCTAAAAGACTTCCAGCAAACACAATTCTGGTATGAGTCTCCTGCCTGTGAGCAGACAGACCCTGAGGACTGTTCATCCCTCCTTCAAGGAGATAGCACCTGGCCCCCTTCCTGCCATTCTGCTTTCCTTCCCATCTATCGAGCTGGAAAAACTTCCTGATACCATTCCTCATGATTGCCATCCTCCTCATGGTTTAAATTCTGCCATCTCACCAAGGACACCAAACATTCCACACAAGCCTTCTTCACAAAGACAAACAGTGTGTCACCCTACATCTTCATCAGAGTCCCAGCTCAGATTAATGAACTAGATTCTCTACTACATCATTTAGATTGGACCACTGGCAATAGCACTAAGACTTAGTTATGTAGCTAAGGGTGTCAGAGGGGAATATGATTTAAAAGCACACTTGGATTTCAATACTCATAACAAGACAGCTTGCACTGATATCAGTAGGGCATGAAACCCATGCCCCATCTTGGCCTGGTTAACAAGGGGCTTGAGGGCAGAATACTGTCAGGCTTTTGTAGAGGACTTTTTCTTTTACCCCAGAAGAAGTAATGCCATGCACAGATTGGAACTCTTGGCTCTTGAAGAAACCCTCTAGGATGGAACTACTGCATCACTATTGACTTCCTCTCCACCACTCCACCATTCCCTCTGCTTTTTCTCCTAATTAAGACTAGCTTGTTTAAGCCCAGAAACAGCCCCGTGGCCTTTCATGCATGTCTTTGTTGGATCCATCATCTGCTGGCCTCTCATCCTGTGCTAAAGCAGTGTCTGACTTTGTCCACATTCCCTGATTTTATCCCCCAGGTTAAGTCTGAAATCCTGTCCTGTTTTCTTTACCTTATGACCACTGTTTTTGCAATTGCTAATCCCATCTCAGCATGCCCATGAGCCATGATGTCACCAAGATAAAATATCTCAAGCTCTTACAGTAGAAACAAACTTTAGCTCAAAGTCTTTCTTTTATATTTTACAGAAGATAAAACTGTAGAGGTTAAGTGATTTACCCAACATCACAAAGTTAATTAATGATGAGAACTCAGGCCTTCTGACCTGTAGAGCAAATGATCTTTATACAGTAACCATGCCATCCCATTCTTAGAAATCATATTCAGCAAGGGAGAGAAACCCAAGGAGTGTTTCATGACAATTCAAGTTTGGGAACAAATGACTCATCTTGAAGGTTAGGTTCTGTTCTGAAAAACTACACAAGCATTGAAAAAGTATGCTAACAGCTAAAGTTTAGAGAGAAATACATCCAGGTGTTTTCATCTTTATAAGTTTCTGAAAAATTTGTCAAACTAAATCCTGATGGGATTAAAAAGGTGATTTTTTTTCTTTAAAGCCAATTAACCAGTATATGAATAAACGTTTATATTTTCTTAGTAATCGTGTATGGATAATACATAAGACATAGTTAATGTACTTGGAAAAGTAATTTTTTAAATCAAGTTTAATGTCCTCACCTCAAAGGTGGAGGAGATCTCTTGCTGTGTAAAGAGGCTTCCAAAAGTCAAATGCTTGGTAATAACTTCCAAAGGTGAGATTCACTCTCAGGGTCAAAAATCGACGGCCATAAAATACTGGCAAACCAAATCCAGCAGCACATCAAAAAGCTTATCCAACATGATCAAGTGGGCTTCATCCCTGGGATGCAAGCCTGGTTCAACATATGCAAATCAATAAAAGCAATCCAGCATATAAACAGAACCAACGACAAAAACCACATGATTATCTCAATAGATGCAGAAAAGGCCTTTGACAAAATTCAACAACTCTTCATGCTAAAAACTCTCAATAAATTAGGTATTGATGGGACGTATCTCAAAATAATAAGAAGTATCTATGACAAACCCACAGCCAATATCATACTGAACAGGCAAAAACTGGAAGCATTCCCTTTGAAAACTGGCACAAGACAGGGATGCCCTCCCTCATCATTCCTATTCAACACAGTGTTGGAAGTTCTGGCCAGGGCAATCAGGCAGGAGAAGGAAATAAAGGGCATTCAATTAGGAAATGAAGAAGTCAAATTGTCCCTGTTTGCAGATGACATGATTGTATATCTAGAAAACCCCATCATCTCAGCCCAAAATCTCCTTAAGCTGATAAGCAACGTCAGCAAAGTCTCAGGATAGAAAATCAATGTGCAAAAATCACAAGCATTCTTATACACCAATAACAGACAAACAGAGAGCCAAATTATGAGTGAACTCCCATTCACAATTGCTTCAAAGAGAATAAAATACCTAGGAATCCAACTTCCAAAGGATGTGAAGGACCTCTTCAAGGAGAACTACAAACCACTGTTCATCGAAATAAAAGAGGATACAAACAAATGGAAGAACATTACATGCTCATGGGTAGGAAGAATCAATATCATGAAAATGGCTATACTGCCCAAGGTAATTTATAGATTCAATGCCAACCCCATCAAGTTACCAATGACTTTCTTCACAGAATTGGAAAAAACTACTTTAAAGTTCAAGTGGAACCAAAAAAGAGCCTACATTGCCAAGTCAATCCTAAGCCAGAAGAACAAAGCTGGTGGCATCAGGCTACCTGACTTCAAACTATACTACAAGGCTACAGTAACCAAAACAGCATGGTACTGGTACCAAAACAGAGATATAGACCAATGAAACAGAACAGAGCCCTCAGAAATAATGCCGCATATCTACAACCATCTGATCTTTGACAAACCTGACAAAAAGAAGAAATGAGGAAAGGATTCCCTATTTAATAAATGGTGCTGGGAAAACTGGCTAGCCATATGTAGAAAGTTGAAACTGGATCCCTTCCTTACACCTTATACAAAAATTAATTCAAGATGGATTAAAGACTTAAATGTTAGACCTAAAACCATAAAAACCATAGAAGAAAACCTAGGCAATACCATTCAGGACATAGGAATGGGCAAGGACTTCATGTCTAAAACAACAAAAGCAATGGCAACAAAAGCCAAAATTGACAAATGGGATCTAATTAAACTAAAGAGCTTCTGCACAGCAAAAGAAACTACCATCAGAATGAACAGGCAACCTACAGAATGGGAGAAAATTTTTGCAATCTATTCATCTGACAAAGGGCTAATATCCAGAATCTACAATGAACTCAAACAAATTTACAAGAAAAAAGCAAACAATCCCATCAAAAAGTGGGCGAAGGATATGAACAGACACTTCTCAAAAGAAGACATTTATGCAGCCAAAAGAGACATGAAAAAATGCTCATCATTGCTGGCCATCAGACAAATGCAAATCAAAACCACAATGAGATACCATCTCACACCACTTAGAATGGCAATCATTCAAAAGTCAGGAAACAACAGGTGCTGGAGAGGATGTGGAGAAATAGGAACACTTTTACACTGTTGGTGGGACTGTAAACTAGTTCAACCATTGTGGAAGTCAGTGTGGCGATTCCTCAGGGATCTAGAACTAGAAATACCACTTGACCCAGCCATCTCATTACTGGGTATATACCCAAAGGATTATAAATCATGCTGCTATAAAGACATATGCACATGTATGTTTATTGCAGCACTATTCACAATAGCAAAGACTTGGAACCAACTCAAATGTCCAACAATGATAGACTGGATTAGGAAAACGTGGCACGTATACACCATGGAATACTATGCAGCCATAAAAAATAATGAGTTCATGTCCTTTGTAGGGACATGGATGAAGCTGGAAACCATCATTCTCAGCAAACTATCGCAAGGACAAAAAAACAAACACTGTATGTTCTCACTTATAGGTGGGAATTGAACAATGAGAACACATGGACACAGGAAGGGGAACATCACACTCTGGGGCCTGTTGTGGGGTTGGGGGAGGGGGGAGGGATAGCATTAAGAGATATACCTAATGTTAAACGACAAGTTAACGGGTGCAGCACACCAACATGGCACATGTGTACCTAGGTAACAAACCTGCACGTTGTGCACATATACCCTAAAACTTAAAGTATAATAAAAAATAATAATAATAATAAATAAATAAATAAATAATCAACTGCCACAAAGTTCTTCCCCATCCCAAGCACTTTTTTTTTTTCTGTAGGAATCATCACTAAAGGATCAGGAGCAGCCTGGGAATCATTATGTGCATTTTCATAGTTTTTAAATATAAGAAAGTCTAAATTCCATATATTAATAAAGTAAGTCCACAGAAGAACAGAAAACAAGACTATTCCCCAATGTCATTGGTTTCTTTAACTTTACTTGCATCATGTACATTTTTGGTGCTTTCCAAGTCAAATTTTTCTATAGCATTTTGAGTTTCTCCAATAAATTATATTGCTATTTCAGTGTCTGTACTTAAAATGGACACCTAATATAAGACTTATGTAATAGGTACATAAAGTTTTATACTAATGTTTATTTTTTCACTAGCAGTTCTTATACTGCTGGTTTAAGAGCTGTCAAAGGTAGAAAAAGGAAGCTGACAGGTATAGCTTATAAGTAAATGAGCCATTTCCTGCAAATGGGTAAGGCTGTTCCCAAAAGGATTAGCTTGGGCCAGTCTGGTCTTAGCAAATACTTTTCCTTCACAATAATCTATACATTTCTCAATTAAAAAGCCTTTTCTTAGCAAGCTGTTAATAATAGAATTTAGCAATAAGTTTTTGAAAATCTATGAGGCTGGATTCTGCTCTGTGCTGTGCATGCTGGTAACTGAATCCCTCCTACCAGGACAGCTGAAGGATGGCAAATTGTCAGCTCAGAGTCATCTGCTAAGTCATCAGTAGGGGCACTGCCAGCCAGCATCACCAGTCAAATCACAGTCCAGGGGACAAATGGTTTTGACAGCCAGATGAAACCTGAAAACTCAGGACACTGGAAGTAGTCTGCCCTAACTCCCTGCTATCCATTGCAGCACTTCCTTGTACCAAGTCCAGAATCTCTGTCCCATCTTGACCTTATAATTCTTATAATTTTATGTTGCCTCAGCATCCATTTTGTTTGGCTATCTAGCTTAGCTGATGACTTCTCCTTTTTGTTGCTCTGGTGAGGTGAGATAGCTCTCACCCCAAACCCAAATACTCAGCCTTTGGGTCAGCTAGATTTCTAGGTAACATTTCTTTGCCAGAAAGGGTTTTTAATATTGGGTTGTTTGAAATTTTGGGCCTGCTTGCTTTAAACTACCCAATTGCTCCCCTCGTCCCATGACACTTAGGTTTCTCACCCTGGACTCCAATAAATACAAGTGACCCAGGTCTACATTCCCCCTGCCCACACTTCCTGATCTCCTTGTGTGTCATCTCCAGGCATGCCATGTACTGCCCCCACCTACGACCTGTAAGTAATAAAATGTTTGTGTTGTATTAAACACAATATGAAATGTTTATTAAACATAAAAAAACTTTATATAAGTTAATTATGAGTTGTAGGGTAGGTGATATGTTTTTTATTAAACACAATATAAAATGTTTGTGTTTCTCCTAATCATTGATGGGATACTCTCCATCTTAAAGATCTTAAATACATACATGACCTAACAAGTCTTCACAGCTTTATCAAAAGTTTTTGACTGCAAGTTTTCTTAGCTGAATGTTTCTTTCATTACTAGATATTATTTGTGTGCTTAGAGCACAGATGTATAATGATTAGACTATTACCAGGGGGCCCATACATCCTGGTTTTCCCAGAATAGTCTCAATTTTACATCTATTGTCCCAAGACAATTGTCAAGATCTCCCCACTTTCATTCACACCAGATTGAACAATACAGTATATTGTGCAATTACCCATTACAAATAACTAGTAATGTGGAATCTTTCCATCAAGCATTGGTCAGACAAATAATTGGATCACTGAAAGTATTTTTCTTTTACTAAGTATCATTTTGATTGAGGTCTCTTTCCAGATGAGTTAGTTGCAGATGTTTTCTTCTGGAGCTTCTTTTCTGTGTTCTATATCATTGTTCCCAACTTCAGGGATACTCAGTGAAGCCTACATAATTCCATTCTCACCTTCAATGCTCTTAATCAAGTGAAAAATATTTAAAGCTTGATAATCAACTTAGCGCTGTCCATCTTTTGTATTGTCTCAGCCTGGAAATACAACTGGAAGAAACATAAGTCTGACAACTGAAAATAACTAAGGAACATTTACATCTTTACAGTTTACAAAAATACCAAAATGCATAGCTTTTATTACATACAGCACAACATCCTTTTCCCACCTTTCTCACATGTAGTATTTTTTTTCTCCAGATATTAAATAAGGAAAAGATTGTCCTCAAGGTTTTTTTTTTTATCTCAACCTAATACACAGTACCAAAAATTAGAGCAATTTCAACCCCTGTGGGTTACCAAAACGGAATACAACTGTAACCGGGGATTTGTCATTGAAGAGGTTATCAAATGACTTTGATGAAACAAATATGAATTATATCTGCATTAAGTGTAAAGACAGAACAAGAATGAAGAACCAGCACATTTCTTTTAATGGGACCTAAAGAATAATCTGAAGGAATCATTTAGAAGAACATGCTATCAAGAGGTGAGAAAAGAAAGGGACCACCATGAAATCAATCCCTTCCAAAAGAATAGAATAGGGGAAAACAGGTACTTGGAAAAATGCAGGAAGAAGGCACTCCCCTCTATGTGACCTACTCTTGAACACTTTAGAAAGAGCCCTCACTTACCCAGGCAATGACCATTTATTCAACTCTCCATGAGGCTGTCAGATTGCAAGAGGCAGCAGAATCTCTAGCATATCTGTACAAATAATGCTAGAAATTTGTATAAAGCTAAACAAAACTAGTTCCCCCCAACTCTGAGGTCTGGAAAAAAAATTTAATATATTTTTCAAAATCCAGGAGAGCCTATCGATTCAGTAGCAACACTAACCTGGGGAAGACCTCTTTCTGTTCCATCTGAATGACACTCTTAAAACATCATTCTTCCCATGAGGAAGGAGGCTGTGCTCTGAAGAATGGTTGGGGTGACAGGCACACTTCGTTCCAAGCAAATTCTATGACAGATGCATGAGTGAACTCGAAATATCTCAGAAAGGACCTTTCCCTTTTAAAAGGTCACTGCACAAAACACAATAAAACTGTCTCCTATAGCATGCTCTTTTTCCAACTGACATGCCTCAAACATGCATGAACTGAGGAAAACTTCTGTGCTCCACACTTGGCTAAGAGAATTTTAGAATTTTCATTCTCTTGGGTACTTGTATGTCTGTCCTGTAATATAATTTCCTAGGAACTCTGTTCTGTCCTCTGTTACCTCCTCCTGTTCGTGTTTTGGTTAGATTTTATTTTTATAATTTATTCTTGTGATTTACATTTTAATATGACACAACAAAGAATGCAGTTCATGTTTCTCACCTAATGATAAAGACATTTTCTATACCCTCTCAATGTAGCAAGGGTCTTCTAAAAGTTCACCTGGCCAACAGCTTCCTACTATGATGCCTCCTTCCTTCACTAGCCTTGTTGTGGGCATTCACCAAAATCAAAACACTGAAATGTGACCTTCCTAGTTGTGACAAGAGGAAAAATGTACATTAGGAAACAGCATAGGACTGGGAACCTGTCTGCTATAATTCATGGTCATCTACAATGCTTGTTTTAAAACATCACCAGTGAAAGGGCATAGGGTGTAAAACATTGCACATAACCAACTAGTACATATATTTTACAGATCACAAGTGGAAGGCGGGAAAGTCTGGAATTATCTGGTATTGTTGTAGCATCTTGGGAAAACGTGTACCTATCGGGTAGGTAAAGGAAGCTCAGAAAAAAGGTCATCACAAAATGATACATTGAGAAACAGTTGTATGAGGGAAGAGAAATTCCAGGGACCAGAAGTTTATTACACACTCAGGGATAAGACAATATCAGAGGTGAGTATCATAATAATTGACTATTGGTCTGGTGCTTTAAAGGAGGTACTTTAAATACTAAAAGTTAAAGACATGTTATCAAAGAATTCAGAATCCATTCATTGGTCATAGATTTAGTGATGCTCTAGGTAAGTAATTATTATGGGTCAGGAAAGTTTTTGCCTTCACTCCTTTCAGAGATTCTACTAAATATTTATATGTTAAATATTTACACAAAATTTAATTATATATAAATGAATTATTTCTAAAGCATAAGTGTAGTATATAATAGTTTAGCAGAACACAAAAGAAGTACATAATAACCAAGAAAGGGTGTGCTATTTTGGGATGAAGAGGAAAATAGATGATGGGACGTTCATGATATTGGTCCCTGAAAGTAAAAAAAAACTAAAACCTAATCTTAACATACTTGACTCAATTTTAACTTAGTTATCTGGTCATAATTGTGTTTACTGCTCCATTTTAAAATGTAACAGGCAGAAAACCAGAGTCTAAAATATGCTATAAGGTGACTACAAAATTGGTGGGAGATTTTGCAGAAATAAAAAGAACAACAAAAACTTCAGGGAGTCCAAGGGTGGAAATAAAAGATATGATTGCAAACAAAACTCAATGTAAGCCCCATATATGAAACAGCCACATATGTTGTTCTCCTGTGCAGCCAATCCTCTCCATTCAAGATATTGGGAAACAAACAACAGGAACAATTCCAAGCAAATAATCATAATCATCCAAGAAAATAATAATCATGCAACCCCCCAAACCAAAAACCAAAACAAAGCAAAACAAAAATTATTGTTTGTTCTTCTCTAAAAAAATTGAACTAATTCCCAGGAGAAAAGCAAGGCTTTAGTTAGATGTTGGCATCTGGGAATAGCAATTTTCACATTCTTTTATGGTGGAGGCTCATTGATGCCAAATTTCACCTCTTTAATATATTGGATCACCTGCCCCTCCCTCTGTTTCCTCTATTCCCACAGTTCTCACTAAAGATAAAGATTTTAAGTGTAAATAGTTCTATTAGATAAAAAAAAAAAAAAGTAGTCTGCCATTTTTGTTTTCCTTAAATACAAATAGACAAGAAATAATAATAAATATATTAGGAGATCTGGCAACATTATGGATAAAGACTAAGGCAGGATGAAAACAGGAATAGTGTAAGAAATAAACGAACAAAGACAAAAGATACTCTAATAAACTTACACAAATTGGAGAAACTATTATAACCAAAAAATAAAAACAGAAGGTAAGGACAATTAAAATAGAGAGCAAGAAAGACTACATAGAAACTAGAAACACAGTTGTTGGAATAAACAAAATAGAAAAGTAGAGGGAGTAAACACAGCAAAGGGACTCTCACTAATTTGACCAAAGTATGAGGACAGAAGTCATGAGAAAGGATAAGTCTGGAAGATCTAACATCCAGATATTAAAAGTCAGAGAAAGAGAAGAGAGAAAATGAAGGAGTGAAAATACTAAAGAAAAGATAGAAATAAAATTTCCCATAGCTCAATGGAAGACATTAATCTATAAACCAAGAAGTTTCCCTGAGTGTATATTGCAATAAGTGCAAAAAGGATTCTCAAGTATGTCATTGAAAACATGTAAATACCTAAAATAATGAGACGCTCCTAAAAGTTTTTAAAGGGAAACAGGAGGAATAAGACTGGTACTTGACTTCTCATCAACAACAATGGAGCAGAGCTTTCAAATTTCGAAAGGAAAACTCTTTTCAACCTAGAATTCTATTGTCGGCCAAAGGGTCACACAAATATGAGATTGTGCAAGAAACAGAACATTTACCTGCTGTTTGCTTTCTCTTAAGAAGTTACTTTAGGATGTATTATAATAAAACAAGAGGATAATTCAAAAAATAGGAAGCTACCAAAATATAAGATCTAACCAAGAAGATTGATAGCACCAATAACACCAAACTTAGGACATTAGCGATGCAGTAGGATGTCTAGCAGCTGTAAGTCCAGTGTGGAGTAGGGAGAAAGAGGACTCTAGAAGGGGGATATATTTGGAGTGGGGGAGAGCAGACCAAATAGACTAGATAACATGATAGAGAGTAAAAAAATATATATATGAAGATATGATGCAGGAAAATAGTATACATGAAAGAAATGCAGCTTAATTTTAAGCAATTGACTAAACATAAGGAAAAAACATTTATTTGAACTCAAAGGCTAGGAATCTTTTCTTTTCAGTGAGTTACAGGTCATGACACTGGTCCCTTAAAAAATGTAATCCTAACATACTTTTTACCTAACATTAAATGATTTTTGTGTGGCCATAATAATGTTAATACTGTTTATTGCTCTACTTTTAAAGTTAACCTTTGGGCAAAGATGATTGTATTTTTAGCAGAACATGCAAATATCAACAATCTAAACACAGAAAGAGTGATTGACAGAAGTAGGGCCTGAAATGAGTGAGAAGAAGTTAGGGAAAGTGTATGGGACCAAGATCCTCATCTCATCTTGTGGGGAATAAAGAGATAATATTGCAAGTCATCAGAATAAGAAAATGACTTATGTGTTTTACTTAAAGCTTGCAGCTATGTTACAGTTATATAAATAGAAGGAGAAGATTAATAGAAGGAGAGTCAAGCATAAATGAGCAAAATCCCCACCTTGCCAATTGCAGAGTGAATTGCCTAACTCTGATAGATTCAGAAATTATTGAGTGCTCTACCAGAAAGACTAAAATAGCCAGTAAAAAATTTAAAAAATAAAAATAATTAAAAAGACTTCACTAGGGAGTGAGAATGCCACTGAGGAAAATAGAGCAAGAGACTTCTACATCTCATTGGCAGTATTTTGATACTGCTTCATGTGAGCATTAACATGTGATATTTTGATAAGAAGTAAATATGTATCTGTGTGTATAATAATTTTAATAGTAATTATGGAGTGCTTTGTGTGTGCAATGCATGTGTTGTGCCAGGTACCAGTATAAAGTCAGATCCTTATTTATTTTATAGGCCATGTATAACTTTTATATAGAGGGCTTAATAAATAGCCTTTATATACAGCCATGTCCCTTTACTTATCAGTTTGAGTTATTGAAGATTTTCTTCTTCTTTCCCTATAAAATTTCATGATTAGCAATTAAATAATCAAGTTTAAGTATGGTCCTTTACTGTCTCCTTTTAAAAAAATTTAAATTGATACATAATAGTTGTACATATTTTTGGGCTACACATGGTGAATTAATACATTTGTATAACTTGTAAAGATCAAGTTGGTATAATTGGAATATGTATCACCTTAAATGTTTGTCTTTTGTTAATGCTAGAAACATTCAAACTATTCTCTTTTAGCTATTTTGAGATAGAAAATAGATTATTGTAAACAACAGTCACCCTACTCGTCTATCAAATACATTTTTCTAAATTGCAAAAATACTATAAAGGTGTAAATACTGGGAACCTGAGGGTAAGGTGTCATTCATTAAAAGAAGGACAAAGCCCAGGAGGACAAGGTCAGGAACCATAAAGATATTTTGCTCACTTCACTATTTCAATAAGGCCCTTTATCTTCATAGGCTTTTAGCTTTAGAACCCAATAAGTACTTAGCTTATACTTACACAGGAAAAGTGAAAAGTTCAAAAAGACTGAAATGATCCTTAACCCCATGACCTAGAAGACAGGGCATGTTTATTAAACGAGTCTCTTGAAGTTAAAAGTTTACAAAACATGGGCAGTGGGGAACAGGAGTGGTAAAAACCTCTGAACATGAAACATTTCACTCAGCTCTCCTGATGTATCTTGTTTTGACAAATTCACACCCAGTGGCCCATATTAATGAGGTGGCAATTAAACCACAAGCTATGTCAGAAGCTGAAGAATGACTTTAGGACAAATGTTTATCGTTCCAGGCCATGTGCACACCTTTGAACCTTTGTGAAGTTCAAACATGCAGAACGCACCAGGCCTTTCGCCAGTGTAGGACTCAATGCAAAATAAATAAATGAGAAAAGAAAAGCAATAGCTGACCAAGTATAATGTCATTATACAGTTGTAGCTTCAGAATTGCAGATTATCTTAGTATTTAAATATAAACACACTACGTCTATAAAGACATCTATTCACACAAATTAGAAGTGCTTGTCATATTGGATTAGAAAAAGAAACCTATCATTTCTCATCAAAGGTCAAAGATAGAGTGTAATTATTCTACTTTTTGCCATCTTTATGGTGAAGAAGCTGACATCTTTGAAGGTGACCCAGAAACTGTATTTGGTGATTGCGTACCTCTAGTTAATTGTAGGGTAGGTGGCAGCAAAAGATTCTGGAGCCAATTCACAAATACTTCCAGGAGATGTTAGAAGTGAGTCTACTCACTAATGCTAAAAAGTACCTGCATTTCCCAAATCATCTCTTTATCAACTTTACTATCTCTTTGCCATCTCCAAAAGAGAAGAATCCAGCTTTTAGCATTTTTTAAAATTTATTTTTGTACTTTTTCAAAGTAAGCCTTATTTTAGTTTCAATTTGCATTAAACACTAGGGGCAGAGAACACTATATTTCCCCCTGGGTCTCATATAATCTTGGCATTTTTGCCACTTCAGGAAATGTAGTGAAGAAATAGAGGTATTTTCAGTGCCAAGGACTGCAATGAGTTGATTTACAGGATTTAAAAATAAAGGATATGATTAAACAAATGTGAGGTTAGGTCAGTAAACTATGCATGTTTGATTGCCACATATGAACATACCCCAGACACCAATAAAAAAAATATATGGGAGTAATCTTAGGGCTGGAAAGCTGAAATATGATTGAGACTCGATGAATCAATACGGTGATAGACAAAAGCCCAATCAATTTTGTCATACACATTTTTGGAGAGAGGTAGTTGGTTGAGAAAAGCAAAGAAAAAGGTAACGCAGAAAATAAACATTTTATTGCCCACACTGGTCACAGCGACTAAAGCAGTATTGTTTTCTTGGCAAGGCCAGCCTGGTAGAGGTGGAAATGTTAAAACCATCTTAATTGGAAGACAGAAATTAAGATCAACTCCTTCCCATTGTTTTAAAGCCATATTCTCTTGCAACTTTCAGAAAATGTGGCATCCCATGTCACTAATCTACAGGGAGACAATAAATTTATCAGGCCAACTCAACATTCTCATCAGACAAATGCATTTCTCATTATAAATTGATAACTTGGCATTCTGATTACAATTTGGATCCCCATGTTGCTTCTCTGTGGGGAGAGGAGTCTGTGAATTGTTGTTGACTTGCGTGCCATGGCCCATTTAACAGTTATATTGCTCACTGTAAATAAAAAACTTGGCATTCTGGTTTGTATTTAATACAATATGTGAACTATGTTAACATGAACCTGATTCTGAGGAATGAATCCGCTCCTACCTAGTCTGCTAGCAAAGACACAGTTCTCAGCCTGCAATACTGAGGGAATAAGACCCAGTATCATATCACCAAGGAAAACACCGCCAAGGGGGCTCTATCTGGGTAGCCAGTCCCCGTTCAAGTCTTCCAGTCTCTGAGTATACCTCTGAGTTAAAAGATATAAGAAAGACATGTTATTTTAAAGTGGTGAGTAAGAACACAGCTATTGAAAGCAAAAAAAAAAAAAAAAAGTGTCAAAATATGTAGTATACCTTCCTATAGGCTTTGTGACAAGGGAGGAGGGAGAGAAGAGAAAAAAAATGAACTCAGATTATATAATTTGCCAAATGTCATTATAGTAACTTTAGGTTCTATATTCGTCTTCTGAGAAATGCTTTGCCTTACTGTAATCTCTAAAACAGCAGCTAGATTTTCAATGGAATTACATTTGAAGAAATAGTGTGGAGAAGAGAGCTTAGACAAGGCCCATAAGCATATAATAAATCTATTATATTAATTCCCAGAAGGAAATGACTTCATTCTGAATGAAAATGATCAATGTCAATCAGAAAATTCTTGCAACTGGAACATTAAATAGAAATTGAAATGTGTTATATAGAAAGATATATTATTATCCTCAGAGCTCAAATGTTACACACAAAAAGTCACCTAAAGCTATCACATATTATGTCTTTATCCTCAAATGTTTGAGGAAGAATAACAACACTCAGCTAGTGCAAAAGCTGGAGTTTCTCTCTGTAATCCCAGCACTTTGGGAGGCCAAGGCAAGGGGATCATCTGAGGTCAGGAGTTCGAGACCAGCCTGGCCAACATAGTGAAACCCCATCTCTACTAAAAACACAAAAAAAATTAGCCAGGCATGGTGGCATATGCCTGTAGACCCAGCAACTCGGGAGGCTGAGGCAGGAGAATCGCTTGAACCTGGGAGGCAGAGGTTGCAGTGAGCCAAGATCGTGCCACTGGACTCCAGCCTGGGTGACAGAGTGAGACTTCTCAAAAAAAAAAAAAAGAAAAAAAAAGAAAGAAATCTGCTTTTCAAGGGAAATGCTTGCTTTTGAGGCAGTAAACACCCAAGTTTAGGTAAACCTGAGATGGAGATTATGCTGAAGAGGCAGAGAAGCCTCTGCGTAGGTGATACTAATTCCTTGATATGTCAGAGTGTTTCTAATTACTTTTTGCCTTCATTACCCAGTTAATTACTACAGTGTAGAACTGATCTATAAAACAGCAATAGCCCTAACACCATAACAGCAGAAAAAGCAAACAGAAAGGAACTTCCAAAACTTGGTCAAATTTTTCTTGGTTTTGCACACAACTTCCAAATATCATCATCTAAATGTTTTAACAATAACACATGATTAACATAGGCATTAGGGTAGCCTTGGAGTTTAAAGCTTCTGTTGGTGACTGCAGGCCACACTTGTCTTTCTCTTGACTAATTCTTACCGCATTTATTGTCACATGTAATTGACTCTTTACTCAATAAGCATTCACTCATTCAAAGTGCTAACTGAACATTTTAGCCAACACCCTTGGGGATACAAAGATAAAGATATTGACCACTGCCCTCAAAAAGGCAGAGTCATGTGATATGCCCTAATTACCACCACTGCACAGCATGGTATTAGCCTGCTGGACAAGAGTTATGCCGTGAGAGTTCCCCTTATGTTTATTTATCATTTCCATGTCTGTATTGGGAATTTCTGTATATACCACAGTATACAATGCAGTGGTGGGCAAAAAGGAAGTTTTCTAACAGTTCTTTGTGTCTGATTAAGGGATAAAATGCCACCTTCAATTGTAACTGCAGGAATGTACAGCTAACAATGTCATATTTAGGCAATTACATTATAGCACCTTTTAACTGTCTATATATTTTTTTCATTCATTTATTTTTGATAATGAGCCAATACTACTTCTGTAATCAGGAAAATATAACCAATGAAAATTAGAAAAATGGAAGTTAATGAGAAAGAACTGCTGAATGTTCCAAATATGTTTGTGCTGTCCCACAAACAGCACAGATATGTAGTAACATTTATAGCATTTAAAGAATATTTAGCTCAATGTGGGGGAAATAATTCCTGCTTTGCCTGAGAAGAGAGCTTCTGCTCACCATGACTCCTCATGATTCTTTTTGCTCATGTATTCAACCTACTAGAAACTGTTATAACAACAGAGATGCAGTAAAAAGCCCTTTGCAATTCACCTTTAATCTTTGACCCTTGTTATGTCTGTCACTTTTAATACATGTGTTCTCTCCATGGTATTAGCTGACATGTTTGATAACTAAACATATCATGTCCGAGGCCACCCAGTAGCTTTCATGATGAAAAGAGGTTTGATCCCCAAAACATGACCCCCTCATCCTGGTTGTTAAGTTCATTTCTAGTGCTGCAAATTATTCCACAAAGCCAAGCAGAAGAGTGTCCCAGAGCATAAAGCTCAATCCAGACTTCCTGGGGGCTATTCTTATTAATTTTATCCTCAATCCATGGCTACTAGTGAAAATATTATTCTATTCATTTTCTCATTCACTCATCCAATACATGCTTGTGAAGCGTGTATCTGCCCGGTATTCTGACTAGCCCTGAGGACTCATGGCAAGTGATGAAATGGACACAGCCCTCACACACTTTTGGTCAAATACGGAGACTTGGCGGCCACAGAGCATCATTTCTAGAGTCAATTCAGCCAGCCAGGCAATTCATGTCCCCTGGCAGTTAAGGCGTCTCCAAAATAGATCTGCATCAATCAGTTCTTCCATCAGCATTTCTACCAATGTTTTCATCATTCATTCTTATTCTTTCGTACCTTAGCCAAAGAATGGTTTTCTACTTTTAAGGAAGTTCATTCTGTGTTTACTCCCACAGTTTTCTGAGTGTGTGTGGTGGTAGGAGACACAGTATAGCTAACGACATTGGCCAGATCAAACGTTGAGCTGAAAAGGGCAGCAGAAGCAGTAACCTTACCTTCTCCACATTCAACATAAATATGTAGGAAGAACCCTGGTTCTCCTCAGTTTCAGACTGTCTATAATGAGCATGTCATCCATAGAACTATGAGAGAACATAACTATTAAAAATTATGGCAAAGTGACTGTGATTTAGGATTTTGCCTTTTTGTGCTAACCCACTACAACTAGCACTCTGCCGTGCATAAAAGCAAGGTAAACTAAGGGTTCTCATTCTTCCACATTTCTCAATGAGATGAAACTTGCTTTGATTTTGTTTGCCTACTCAAAATTTGATTTCTGGCCTTTACAGCTTGCTAAAATAGAAACTCTTAAATCTCTAAGGTGAATAAGTCCTAAACTATTTTTTTAGATTTGAAAACGTAGAGGTGGGAGGATCACTTGAGGCCAGGAGTTTGAGACCAGTCTGGCCAGCACAGTGAGACACCTGTCTTTAAAAAAAATACAAATAAAAAATTAGTGGGGCATGGTGGCACATGCTTGTAGTCCCAGCTACTCAGTTGGCTGAGGTGGGAGGATCACTTGAGCCCAGGAGTTTGAGGCTGCAGTGAGCTATGATCACACCACTGGACTCCAGCCTGGGTAACAGAGCAAGATCTTGTTTCCAAAAAAAAAAAAAAAAAAAAAAAAAAAAAAAAATGGGGAAAGAAAATGTAAAGAACTTCAAATAGTTGTATAGCACAAAGCAAACCAACTACCCAACCAAACCAACTATTACAGAGATGGAAGCTTAATATCCCTTTTGGGATTCTCTCCTGTATCTCAGACCTGTTTGTATCTTACTAATGACTCTGCTATCTACCTGTATATCCCATAGAAACCCCAACTCAACATTTCAGTCATTTGCATTCTCCTGATAATAACCGCTCTTCCTCCTACCTGTCATGTGGCCTCAACTCACTGGGATGCCAGAAATCAAGGTACTAAGTTACCAAGTCCAGTGCTAAGTCTTCCAAGTCCAGTAAATTCTACTATTTTAATGTCTCAACAATCACTTATCCACCTCCCTGCTGCAAATACGAACTTATCTCTCTTTAACTTAAAATACTATGTTGTAAGGATCAAGTCAACATTATGTAGTAGGTCACAAACCAGCTCATGTGTGCTGGTTTTTTATTTGAATCCCCCTGCCCTCCGACAAATCTCCCATCATTCCCCCCTCACATCTTGTGGTCCAGGAATATTTGATTTGTTGTTGTTTTCGTTGTTGTAGTTCCCAAACACTGCATTCTCTATCTCCCTGGAGGCTCTCATGCAAGTGTTTCTCTTTGCCCTTCACCTGGCTGAGGTTGCTGGCATGCCATAATTCTGCTCAGATGTAATTCTTTGAGGAAACTTCCTTACCCTTTCTTCTCCACAACTGGCAAACTGTTGGAGCTAAATGTCCCTCCTTTGAGCTCCCACATTTACATACCCTGTCTTTACCAGTATCACAGCATGTAACACATAGAAATGACAGATAGTCAAAGTAGTGGACATGTCAAATACCCTGACTTAATCACTACACATTCTATGCATGTAACAAAATCTGACATGTGCCCCATAAATATGCTTCGTTATCTGTCTCCTAACATAAGACTGTGAGCCCTTCCAAGTTGGGCCCCTGGATTCCAAGTGCATGCACTGGACCTAGCATTGAGTCTAGCAGAGGTTGTTATACATCATTGGTAGTCAATACATATTTTAAATACATAAACGAATGAGGCATTCTTTTATATTCATTCTAGAAAATACACACATTCATTAAAAAAAATTTGGAACAAATGTTTGGGTGAAACACAAGGGCATCTCCTGCTCCTCTTGGCATCTTTGGTAAGTCATGAGGTTTCTGTGAATTTTATGATGGAGAACATGGAAGGATTCCATATTCTACTTTATATTAAACTCTCTACCTACACAGAAATCGATTCCAGTCTCTTATCTCTCCCCTTTGGCTTTTTCATTTTCTAATCTGTAATACTTTCTCTATGTTATAAATCATCTGTCTTTATGTTATACATTACACTTATTCATAGTCATACTTTCTACTTTCCCACAATTTCAGCTTAAATCATTCCCCATGATGGCTATCTCAGTCTCTGTCACATAAACTTTCATCTCCACTGCTCATTGCTTTGTTCCTTCATACCAAATTCCCCAAAGATAACCTCTTATCTTTTCAAACAAGGCCATGCCAAAGGTGCCTGGACAGCTTACAAATGACTGGCCACCATAGTCTCAGCTTTGGGCATGGAAGAGAGTGAAAGTGAGGTGAGGTCATGTGGTCTGTATACAGTTTTCTTCTTAGCAGAGAGAACACTATGTATGGTTGGGTATGTGTGGAGGGGGTATTCACAAGAAGCTGTCTGTGGAGGGGTGGAAACGGGAAGGTGGCAGGCATTTATGGTACACCTGCTAAAGACTTTCTAACCACTTTTGATCACATGTTTGGTCAATAAGCGCAATTCTTACTTTCTATGATTAAAAAAAATACTAGTTGTCAATTTTCTATCATGAAAAGAAATCCCCAGAGTTTCAGAAGTGACAGAACACCACATTCAGTGGAGGATCCCAAGGAACAATAAAATAATAACTCATTGAAGGTGTGATATCCTAGAAGTCAGACACGATGTTGCCTTCCAGCTGCTTCCTAACCTATTTACTGGCAGAAAAGAGAAAAAATATTTTGTTTGTTTACTTGCCAAAAACAGATACAACTGACGTAATGTCTTTAAAATTTTTCCTTCAGTATTTCTTTCCTTCCTGCCATTATGAAGCACTTTACTATATACCTTGCTATATGCTAACTTCTTTATACAAATAACCTTATTTTTTGTTACCACATATGACACAGATATTATCTCAGCTTTCAGGATAAGGAGGCTCTTCATAATCTATATTCCTAACCAAATGCAAGCTTTTTCTTCCTCTATTTCTATGAAGGATATTCTCTCTAGGATGAATGTAATAGAATCATCTTACTCATGTTAGGGTGGGTAAGCTTGGGATCCCAACCCACCTCTGCCTGATGTAAATATTCATAGTACTGAGAAGGCTCAGAGCTCATCAGGAGTGTTGCAAGACAGATCAGGCTAATTGGAGGGTCTGCAATGACAATTTCAGAAATTCTCCACTTCAGGCCATGACCTACATTGAAAATCATAATCTTCCCTTTCATTAGCAAAGGCTTGTAGAATACAGAACTGTCATTCAGAATCTTGCCTTAAATTTGTTTCCTCTGATGTTCTATACACACCCAATTTCCTTTTAAAGAAAACAATATTGTATTTCCTATACTACAAGTATCTGGAATACACCAATTACAAATATTTGCTATTAGATATCATTTCACGCAGTCAAAATGAAGCTTTAAGGTTTCTTTCTAATGGTAATGAAAAGAAGATAGTATTTCTCAATCTTCTGTTTAAACTAAAACTGATTAAATCTGTGACACCTTATCAAAAATTAGCCAGAGGCTCAATGAAAAATAAAGAAAACAACATGTGTTCCTGGGCTTTTCTATCTGCCTTCACCAGGGCTTTCAATTCTCACTGAAAGGGCAGAAATCTTACACTCAGGTGACTGGACTCTGATCATAACTGGATGGAATATACTTAGTATACATCACAAATTTTTCATAAGCTTAGAATGTTAATTCTTAGGGAAAGATTAAATACAAGCAATGCCTGATACCAAGCTCTGCAGAGTCGCATGAATAATCCATTTCTCAGGGTTTCCTTAGCTTTGGAGAGGCTTTTATAGCATCAAAGCTGAGCAAATATTTTGCAAATGAAACTGGCTTTAAGTGATCCAGTGTTAAATTCAGATCATTAGTGGAGGAGAAGCTCCTTCTCATCTCAAGAGAAGAAGCTTTGCAGTCTTCAAGTTCTTTAAATATTGACCTGGAAAAGAGCATCCTGAAAAAAGCATGCCAGAATCCACCATGGAGCCACAGAATGCTCTTTTTTTAAGCTTTCCATTAGGCCTCCCTTAAACCATCCCAAATGGTTAAAAATCTATCCTGTGGGAAAACATATTTGTAAAATATACATTTGATAAGGGGTTCATATCCAAAATATATAAGGAACTCAAACAACTCAATAGCAACAAAACAACCCGATTAAAAAACGAGCAAAATATCTGAATAGACACTTCTCAAAAAAAGACATACAAGTGGCCATCGGGTATATGAAAAAGGCTCAGCATCACTCATCATTGGATAAATGCAAATTAACATCACAGTGCGATATCACCTCACACCTATTAGAATGGCTTTTACCAAAAAGACAAAAGATAACAAGCGCTAGTGAGAATGTGGAGGAAAGGGGACTCTTGCGCATTGCTGGTGGGAATGGAAATTAGTGTAACCATTATGGAAAACAGCGTGAAGGTTTCTGAGAAAATTAAAAACAGAACTACCATATGATCCAGCAATCCCACCACCAGATATATATATACGTATGTTTATATGTATATATATACGTACACATATATACATGTATATATGTATACATATATGCATACATGTATATATGTGTGTATATATGTATACATAGATGCACACATATATGTATTCATACATAGATGTACATATATGTATATATGTATATATGTATACATATATACGTATATATACACGTATACACATACATATATATGAAATAAGTATGTCAAAGAGATATTTTACACTTCCGTGTTTACTGCAGCACCATTCACAACAGTCAAGATATGACATTAACCTCAGTGTCCATCAGTGGATGAATGGATATTTTTTATTTACGGATATTTACGGATATGACGTTAACCCCAGTGTCCATCAGCAGATGAACGGATATTTTTTTATTATGGTTGAATAGTGTTTTATTTTGTTACATATATAAAATACTATTCAACCGTAATAAAGAAGGAAATCCTCTCATTTGCAATTAAGATGGATGAGCCTGGAAGACATTATGATAAGTGAAATAATCCAAGCACAGAAAGACAAATATTGCATGATCTCACTCATACTCAGAATCAAAAAAAGCTGATCTCATAGAGAATAGAATGGTGGACTGACCTGGTTGGAGGTGTTAGGAAGATGTGGGTTAAAGGATACATAATTTCAGTTAGATAGGAGGAATAAATTCAAGATATTTATTGTACACCATGGTGACTATCATTAATGATGTATTCTTAAAAAATAAAACAGTAAATGTATTACATTTAATGTAATACACATGTTAATTTGATAAAATTTAGTCATTTCATAATGTATATATATTTGAAAACATCATGTTGTACACAATAAGTAAATAAAATTTAATCTGTCCGTTAAAAAATAAAAAGGAATATATGAATATATCCTTAAAGACATCTAGAGAATAACTGTGTGACCAACCTCAGCCACACTTTTCAGGAAGGTAAACAAATTTCCTTAATAGGAAATTTTTCTATACAGCATGATTAATCTATCATGGTATAATTGATGCATACTTCCTTTTTTTGTATCCTTAGTTAAGATGACAAATACTTATTTACCATTTATGTGAATGGTTTATATTCTCCTTTCAACCATATTTCTTCTAGAGTAAGTACTCCCAGCTGCCTTTATCTTTTCACAGGGGTATTGGAATCATGAAAAAATGTTCAGGTTGTCAGTAGAATGAAATTAATCCTCACCTACAAAAGTCTTAAAAGCTCACAGATGAGAACATTGATCCCTTTTCAAGTCTTTGAAAACCAAATGTGTCTTGGGTGAATTAGGTAAAGTTCCAACCAATCACATCTGCCAGTTAACCAGCTCCAGATATGCTGCTGGTCTCAAATAATCAGCATTGGTGAGGTTGTATATTATAACTCAGATCTTTAGGGAATAAAGAAAAACTAAAGTGAGTGAGACACTGAGAATAGATTCACAACAATGGTGGGCAAAAAAATACGTTGGGAAAATGAGTGTAGCCAGAGTATGGAAGCCATTCATCGCCTGCTATGGAGTTTGGAAGATAATCTAAAAGCAACTGTCAAGCATTGGGAAGACTTTTTTCTTCTAGTTTTATTTTTAAAATTAATTTATCGTCATAGAAATTATAGTTTTATGAATTATATCACATGCATAGATTTATATAATCACCATGAGAATCAAGATGTGGAACAGCTCCATTAGTTCTCCCAAAACCTCTCACGCTATCTCACTGTAGTCACATTCTTCTCCCACCCCAACCCCTGGCACTCACTGATTTGGTTCCACCATAACTCTGCCTTGTTGAAATTCTATATGTTATGATAGGTAAACTTTTTGAAGTTGACTTCTTTCATTCTGTATAATGCCTTTGAAATTCATCCAACGTGTTGCACATATCAATAATTCATTCCTTTTAATTGACAAGAAGTAGTCAGATACCACAGTTTTTCTATTCACCTGTTGAATGGCATTTTGATGATTGTCAATTTCTGACAAATATGAATAAAGCTACTATAACTATTCATATATGGTTTTTTGTGAACATAAATTTAAAGTTTGCTAGCATAAATACTAAGGAATGGCATGTATGGATCATATGATAAGCATTTGTTTACCTTTCTAAGAAATTGCCAACCAGTTTTTCAAGCAGCTTTGCCATTTTGTATCCCTATACTCAATGTGTAAGAATTCTAGTTGCTCCATATCTTACCAGGAGTTGGTAGTGAAAGGGTCTTTCGTTTCGTTTTCTTTTTATAATTATCATTCTAGTGCTATGACATTATTATTTTAGTTGCATTTCCCTAAGTTAAACTAATGATGTTGCACATAGTTCTGTTTGATTACCTTCCCCATATCTACTTTGGTCAACAATCTGTTCAAGACTTTTGCCCACTTTTAAATAGTGTTCTTTGTATTTTTGCCATTGATTTTTAAGAGTTTTCAAATATATCTTGAATGCAAACCCTTTGAAGAATATGAAATTTGAAAAGATTTTATTTCTGTCTATAGCTTATCTTTTCACTCTCTTATAGTGTCTTTTACAGAGCACAAGTTTTAAATTTGTATAAAGGCTGATTTAAATGATCAAATGTATACATATATTTTCTTCTTAGATATGCCCAAACTCACTGCCTAACTGTAAGTCATGAAGATTTTCTTCTAAACATTTTATAATTTTGTGTTTTACATTTACATCTATGATCCATTTTGAGCTTCTTTTGCATAATATGTGAGGATTAGGGTGCATTTTCTTCTGTATACCAATTGTTTCCTATTATTCCATTACTATTTGTTAGAAACATTACCCTGTCTGCAGTAAGTTGCTTTTGCAACTTTGTTAAAGATGAGTTGGCATATTTGTGCAGGTCTATTTATGTCCCATTGATCTATGGGACCCATTGATCCCATCTCTGATACCAGACTCTTGATTACTGAAGCTTTTTAATAATTCTTAAAATTGAGCATATAATTTCTCCATTTCTTTCAAGAAGTGCTTTGGCTGTTCTAGTTCCTCTGTCTTTTCATATGAATTTTAGTATTAGCTTGTCTATATCTACAAAATATTCTACTGTGACTTTGACTGGAGTTGCATTAAATCTATAGATCAACTCAGTAGAATTAACATGTTTAACAAGTTTAGTGTTTTAAAGCATGAACAAGGTACATGTCTCCATTCATTTAGGTCATCTATGATTTCCTTGTACATGTTTTGTACGTGTTTTGTACATGTTTTGTTATCTTGTACATGTTTTGTTAGGTTTATGTCTAAGTGCTTCACATTTTGAAAGCTATTTTAAGTGAAATTACTAATTAAATTGTGCTTGCTAATTATTTATTGCTACTATACATAAATACACACATAACCTTCTTATGCTTTTAATGCTATGGTGTCAGTAGTGGTGATTCTTCCATTTCTGATATTGTGTATTTTATCTTTGTTCCTGTCAGTCTTGTGAGAGGTTTATCAATTTGATTAATCTCTTTCAAGAACCAACTGTTGGTTTCATTAATTTGTTCTACTGTTTTTCTGATTTCAGTTTTATTGATGTATGCTCTTTATTATTTTTACTTCTGATTGCTTCGTGGTATTTTTTTTTGCTTTTCTTTATGTAAGTTCTTAAGGTGGCTGCTTATGTTATTGATTTGAGAACTTATTTTCTCATAACATGAGCATTTTACTTAATAAATTTTATTCCAAATATTGCTTTGCAGACATTCCACAAATTTGATATGCTGTACTTTCATTTCTATGCAGTTTGAAATAATTTATTATTTTCTTTGACACTTCTTCTTTGACTGTAGAGTATTTAGAAGTGTATTGTTGAATTTCAAACTGTTTGGAATTTTTTTTCCCCTGGCATCTGTCATTTCTTTCTAATTTAATTCCACTATGGACAAAAAACATATTTTGTGTGACTTCAATTCCATGAAACTTGCCATAAATTTGTTTTATTATTTAGAATGAGGTCTATCTTCATAAATGTAATAATTATTCCACGTGCACTTGAAAAGAATGCCTATTCTATTGTTTTGGAGTAGAGTGAGAAAAACATAAATTATATTCAGTCAATTGGTCTTTTCCTTCAGCTTTTCTATATCAAGGCATATTTTCTGTTTACTAGTTCTGTCAATTTTCTAGAAAGTATTGTTGAATCTTCAAAGTGTAATTGTGAATATATCTGTTTGTCCTTTCATTTTTGTTAGTTTCTGCTTCACATATTTTGATGCTATGCTGTTTGCTACAGATGTCGTTAAGGTTGTTATGTCTTCTCAGTAAATTGTTCTTTTTCTTATTATTTAATGTCATCTTTATTCCCAGTCATTTTCCTTGCTTTGAAGTCTGTTTTGTCTAATACTGATATAGCAACCTGAGTATTGTTTTATTTAATGTTTGCATGGTTTATAGTTCCCATCTTTTTACTTTGGGCATACCTTTATCATTATTTTAAAGTGATTTTTTGTACATAGCATATTGCTGCATCATATATTTTTCTTTATTTATTCTGGTAATCATTAGCCTTTAAATTGGCCCTTTAGACCATTTACATTTAATGCAAGTATAGATATGCTTGGATTTAAGTCTACCATTTCATTATTTGTTTTCTGCTGGTTGTTTCTGATTTTTATTCCTCTGTTTTAGCTTTTCTGTCTTATTTTGTGTTATTGGATTATTTTTAGTATTCCATCTAAGTATATCAGGTTTTTTACTGTATCTCTTTGTGTATATAAAAAAATATTTTGGTGGTTGCTCCAGGGATTACAATATACATGCTTAATTTTCATGTTATATTTAGAATCGATACTTTACTTTTTCAAGTAGAATGTAGGAATCCTACTACCATCATATAGGTCCTTTTATATTATAGTAGATATTTAAATTAAATCTGCATACTGGATAAAAACTATCAGCCAATGTCATATTTTTGCATTTGACTGTCATGTGTTTTAAATAACTCAAGAAAAGGATGATATGTACTATATTTATTTATATAGTTACCATTTCTGTTGTTCTTTCATGAAACTTGCTCTTCAGTTTATTTTCTTGTGTGTGAAGAATTTCTTCAGCAAACTTTTTAGAGGGTGTCTTTGGGTTTTTGTTTTGTTTTGTTTTGTCTTATTTTGTTTTTAATCTGAGAATGTCTTTATTTTGCTTTAATTCCTGAGGAGGTTTTTGTTGGATATAATATTTTTACTTGACAGTTCTTTTCCTCCAGCATTTAAAAAATGTTGGTTGATTTCTTTTTAGCTTCTGTGAAATCTGACAAGAAATTTGAAGTTATTTAAATAGATTTTTCTCCACAAGGAATACATCACTTTTTTTCAGGCTTTTTTCAAGGTTTCTCTTTGTCTTTAGTTTTCAGCAGTTTGATTATGATGTCTTTGGGCGTGGATTTATTTGTGTTTATTCTGAGTTTTCTGAGGTCCTTGAATCTGTAGGTTTATGTGATTTGGCTAATTTGGGATGTTTCAGCCATTATTTCTTCAAACATAAGGTTGTTTATATATGTTTGTGTACATGTTCATACACACACACACACACACACACACACACATATACTGCACTCTTTCTACCTTCCTGGGTTTTCAAAGCCATAAATATCAGACATTTTTATGTTGTCCTTCAGCCTCCTGAAGCTATGTTCATTTTTTTTTGAAGTCATGTTTCTCTGTGTTGTTCATAAGAAATAATTTCTATCAATCTATCTTCAAATTCACCGATTCTTCCTCTGTCACTTTCATGGAGCCTTCCAATGAGTTTTTTTTTAATTGAGTTATTGTGTTTTTTAGTTCTAAAGTTACCATAAAATGTCTGTATTTCTCTTATTTCTTTGTTGAGACCTTCTTCCTTTCAATTCATTTAAAGAGATTTGCCCTTACTCATTGGAACATTTTAATAACAGCTGCTTTAGAGTCAGTCAGGTAATTCCAAGATCTGTCATCTCAGTGTTAATGTAGGTTGGATTTCCCACGCAAGTTGAAATTTTCCTAGTTCTTCATATGCTGAGCAATTTTTCATTGTATGCTAGACCTACTGATTATTATGAGACTCTAAGTCTTGTTTGTTTTGTTTTTTTTAATTTTTAGGTCTTGCTCTATCACCCAAGCTGGAGTGCAGTGACGTGCTCACTGCAGCCTTGACATCCTCAGCTCAAGTAATTCTCCTACCTAAGCCTCCCAAGTAGCTGTGACTACAGGCACATGCCACTATGCCCAGCTTTTTATTTTTTTCTTTTTTCTTTTTCCTAGCAACCTGGTCTCACTGTTGGCCAAGCTGGTCTCAAACTCCTGGCCGCAAGCAATTCTCCTGCCTTGCCCTCCCAAAGTGCTTGGATTACAAGAATGAGCTACCATGCTCAGTCTCTACATCTTGTTTTAATTCAGTCAAGAATATCAACTATTTTTTAATCAGGCAATGGATCCAGAAGGGTTATGTCCACAAGTTCTGACCAGCTTTCTCTTTTTCATTTTCATCTTTATTTTAGTATCATTTCCATTTTCAAAGTCTTTTGAGCACTATTTAGATATATCCTGTACGTTCTGTCACGCAATAGCCAGTCTGGAATCTGGGCAATGAAAAGTGAATCAAAATTCACTTTTCAAAGTCTTCGGTACCCTATCTAGGACCAGATATATTCACGTACAATTTGGATTTGAGCCCAGGCATTAATAAATACCACTTATGAGGTTGGTCTCCTGAAGTTTTCCTTCTCTGCCATCTCCCTGGTACTTTTTGGTTACCTGTGGATTCTCTTTCCAATTCTTTATCCAGAAAATGGTAGGTTTATTCCTTCTTCTCTGTTACATGCTCTTGTGACTGTACCCATGTTGGAGGCCAAGAAGGAATACACAGAAAGAAAAAAGCCCTTTAGGCTCCTTATCTTGGGACCAACTTTCTCGTCCTGAGAGCTTTAGAAACCTGGGGACCCTCGGCTGCTGTCACTGTCACTGCCAGGTGAAGCTCTTCCTGTCTGTGTTGATGTCTACTTCTGAGCTTCCCAAGTCAAAGCTGGGTTCCTCCAGAGGAAAAACATGGTAAACTCACTCCTGGTTTTGTTTTATTTTCAGGTCTGATCTTTCTCAGTCCATCTGCTACAATTTACTTTTCATAGTCCTTGAAAATATAATTCATGTGTTTTGTCTAGGTTTGATAGTTGTATTCAGTAGGACAGACAGGGCGCAGTATGTTTACTCCATCTTATTCAAAGCTGGAACCTCACTAAAGCTTTTCGAACAGGGTAAATACCATAATAAATGTAGTAATTAAGAAGGAGAAATCTTGTTGTGTGTAAGTTGTCTTTGACTGAAGAGAAAAAGACTGAAGAGAGACAAATAAATTTTAGCGTTTTGTTGTTAACTTCACCCATGATAAGCTTCTACTTGCCATTTTTCTATAAAAATAATTACAAATTAGATAGTCAACTTCTAAATAACAAAGTTATCCATATAGTAAAATGATTTTTAACATTTGGAAATTAATTTGGCATGTTACACATCATCAGATGTCAGAAATTTCTTCAAATAATCATTCATGTAGATACCAAAATAATATAAGAACATTAACACTAAGAAGGGAATTCAATTTTTAAGGCTCCTGTTTTTAATCAATTTTTTTTTTTGCATTCATCTTCTATCACTGAGTATTTCCTAAATAAAGCTCAGCAATACTGAAGGCTCGGAAGAACTTTTAGTGCTAAAATAATCCATCTCTGAAAAAAATATCTTGGTACTTTAAGCCTAAACTTTAAAATCTAGTTCTGAATTTTAGGCATATATATATATGTATATGTATATATATGTATATATATATATACATATTATATACATGTATATATATATGTGTATATATATAATATGTATATATATATTATATATATGTATATATATAATATGTATATATATGTATATATATAATATGTATATATATAAATGTGTGTGTGTGTACACACACACACACATGCACACACGACCAGACAAACACGTTTTTAAAAGCCTACCAAATGAAATTAATCTTTTGTTTCCAACCTGACAAAGGACATAACATATAACGACTAACAGCAAGAAAAACAGTGGGCATTGTGCATACAGCCAATGTCTCCTTCAATTGCAGAGACATTCACATTCCAGGCTTACCTAAGTCATGAGTTGGCAACATTTGACTTTTTAAAACACAATAATGTGCTTTGACTTTCACTAAATAAAAGTAATTTTTGAATTCACATTAATCAATTCCTTGAGTAGCTGTTTATGAGAATTTAAATTAAAATACATATAGGCAAATGGTTGCTCAGGTAATCAACTAGGATCTAGAACTTCTAAGGTCATTTGTAAAGTCTTTAGGCTCTTTTTTGGAATTTATTGGCATTATGAGAATGATGATAGAGATTCTTTAAAGTTGCTTTCTTCCCAGGCCAGAATCCCTTTATTGTGAACTCTGAGGGCAAGGACCAGGTGGTAAGCACTGGAATAAAGTTATGACTAGAGAGAGTCTGTTTTTTGTCTGTTTGTTTTGTTGTTATTTGGTTCTGAGACAGGATCTGGCTCTGTCACCTAGGCTGGAGTGCAGTGGCGTGATAATGGCTCACTGCAGGCTCAAACTCTTAGGCTCAAGCAATCCTCCCACCTCAGCCCCAAGTAGCTCGGACTACATTCACACACCACCATTCCTGGCTAATTTTTTTTTTTTTTCTATTTTGTAGCGATAAGGTCTTGGTTTATGGCCCAGGCTGGTCTCAAACTCCTGGTCTCAAGCGATCGTTCTGCCTTGGCTTCCCAAAGCACTGGAATAACAGGCATGAACCACCATGCCTAGCATTGACTGAGTCTATTTTCTACCCTTGATGAGGAGTTGAGGTTAAGATCCGTGCCTGGGCCAGAGAAGGTACTTGATAATGTTTGTTAAATTCAATTACTCTCTTAAAAGTTTAATTTCTGACAAGCCCCCATATTGACAATGTTTATCAGTATAGCCTCTCTTTTCCATCTTTTATCATAAACCCTAGAAATAATAGTAAACATTCACATTTACTATAAGAAGTGTGCTCAAAAACAAAACACAAAACAACATTTCTGTGTTTCCATTTTTCCAAGTCTCTGAGAGTTGTGTGCTAAAGCATCTGAGAGACTAAGCAAACATACTTAGTGATTTTTCCATTGCCTCCTCCTCTACTGGCCCTATGAATTAAAGCAAAAATCTAATGACAGTTTAAGTTATTTGAGACCAACACTAGAATAACAATCATAGGCTAACATAGACAAGAGGAAGGAAAGATTAAGCATCTGCTGAATGAATACTATATGCCAACAAATATCCTATTTGTTTTATGTACAGTATCTGATTTATTCCTCATAGTAAGCCTGTGGATTATTATTAACACGATTCTACAAATAAAAATACTGAGACTTAGATATGATAAAAAGAAATTAAATGAGAAAGCAATTTGTTCACTTTTAGTTTCATAGCTGCAATTATAACACAAAGCCAAAAAAAATCCCAGAATTTGAGAATGCTTTGTGAATATAACTATACAGTTCCAGCTTACTTGCCCGGTCAGTGTTCAATGTAATGACATCGAACATTTTTAGATGTGATTTTTTTTTTTCCTTTTTCTGAGAGGATCCAGATCACTTTTGCAGTGCTGCCCAGAACAGAAAAAGCAAACAGTTGGACAGAGGTTTCCAGGGACAGCATTCCCCTTTCACGCAAGCAAAATGAATTTGAACAACAGGTGGGGCTAGCTTCCTTTACAAAAAACCGTGGCAGGACACAAATTCTCTCTGCAAGCCTGACTGCTTGGAGGAACACCAAGCCCTCTTACAGCCCCCAGTCTTAGTAACAGCAATACGTGCTCCCAAATTTCACATTCTTTCAAAGTCCATATTGAATCAGAATTTCAAAACTTGGGGACATATTTTTTAAAATAGAGAACTATACAGGAATAATTGATGGTAAATATAAACACTTTCTAAATACTTCCTATTTCCTCCAATTCAATTAGAAAGCAAAATAAAACAAAATAAGAAATAAACAGAAACAGTTATTGCCATGATACATACTTTCATATCTCTTGTTCATTCGGTTCTGTTTCTTGCAGTGTCTGCAACAGAAACTCAAACTGAACCTTGAGCCAAGATGGCCAAATAGAAACAGCTCCAGTCTGCAGCTCCCACCAAGAAGAACAAAAAGAGCGAGTAAATTCTGCATCTTCAATTGAGGTACCCAGGTTCTCCAATTGGGACCGACCAGATGGTTGGCGCAACCCACAGACAGTGAGGAAAAGCAGGATGGAGCGAGGGCCCACCCGGAGCCTGCATGCGGCAAAAGGTGCTCCCTCCCTGAGCCGAGGAAGCTAGTGAGGAATTGTGCTACCTCGCTTGGAAAACCACGCTTTTCCCATGGATCTCTGCAACCCGCGCCCTTGCGAGCCCACACCACCAAGGGCCTTGGGTCCAAAACACAGAGCTGTGCAGGCTCACAGCGGCTGCTCAGGTGGGCGACCACTTGGGCAGACACTGAGACATAAGAGGTTTTGCATACTGTAGCTCTGGGAAAACTGAGGAGGCAGGAGATCCGTCCAATCCCGTGGGAAGGGGGCTGAAGCTAGGGAGCCAAGCGGCCTTGCTCAGCGAGCCTTGCTTCCATGGAACCCTGCAAACTGAAACCCACTTTGGAATCCCTGCCAGCCAGTGTAGCAGGTTGGAGACAGCCTAAGAAGATCGAGTTCGGTGGGGGAAGGGGTGGCTACCACCACTGCTGCTCCAGTCAGCCGTTTTCCCCTGCTGCGGGTGCCAGCGAGACTGGGCAGTTTGGAAAGGGAGCAATTCCCCACAGCGCAGCACAGCAGCTGTGACAGTTCCTGGCCAGGCCGCTTCTTTAAGCAGGACCTTGACGCATTCCTCCTACCTGCGTGGGGCCTCCCTGTGGGATTTTCAGCATCCCCAGCCAGGGGTTTATGAACAGAACTTTGATCTCTCTGAGAGGAGCCCCTAGGAGGAGGGGCGGCCGCGGTATCGTGGATCAACAATCTTACTTTTTTCTGCCTGCCAGCTCTGGAGAGTCAGGGCAGCCCTGATGAGGCGGATTTTCCTGAGTGCAGGACACCCTCTCCGCCAAGAGGAAGCCAGGCTGTTTATTTAAGCGGGTCCGTGATCCTGTTCCTACTGACTGGGTGAGACTTCCCAATAGGGGTCTCCATACATCTCATACAGGAGCATTCTAGCCAGCATCAGCTTGGTGCCCCTCTGGGGGAAAAGGAGCAGGCTGCCATCTTTGCTGTTCTGCAGCCTCCACTGGTGATTCCTCCAGGTGTGGGAGGACCCCAGGTGAATAGGGTCTGAAGCGGACCCCCAGCAAATGGCAGCAGCCCTATGTAAGAAGGTCCTGACTGCCAAAAGAAAAACAAGCAGAAAGCCAGGACAGCAATATCAATTAAAAAGACCTTATAAAAACCTCATCCAAAGGTCAGCAGCCTCAAAGATCAAAGGTAGATAAACCCATGCAGATGAGAAAGAATCAATACAAAAATATTGAAAACTCAAAAAGCCAGAGTGCCTCTTCTCCTTTAAATGATCATATCTCCAGTAAGGGCCCTGAACTGGGCTGAGGCTGAGATGGATGAATTGACAGCAGTAGACTTCAGAAGATGGGTAATAACAAACTTCACTGAGCTAAAGAAGTATGTCCTAATCCATTGCAAAGAAGCTAAGAACCATGATAAAATATTACAGGAGCTGTTAACCAAAATCACCAGCTCAGAGAGGAGAGAAATGACCTGATAGAGCTGAAAAAAACATAACATGAGAACTTCACAATGCAACCATAAGTATCAATAACTGAATAGACCAAGTGGAAAAAAAGGATATCAGAGCTTGAAGACTATCTTGCTGAAATAAAGCAGGCAGGCAAGATTAGAGAAAAAAGAATGAAAAGAAATGAACAAAACCTCTGTGAACTATGATATATGTTAAAAGACTGAACCTGTGGCTGATTGGGATACCTGAGACAGGGAGAACAGAATCAAGTTGGAAAATATACTTTAGGGTATTACCCAGGAGAACTTCCCCAACCTAGCAAGAAAGGGCAACATTCAAACTCAGGAGATCCAGAGAACCCCAGTAAGATACTCCATGAGAAGAACAACCCCAAGACACATAATCATTAGATTCTTCAATGTCGAAATGAAGAAAAATACGTCAAAGGTAGCCAGAGAAAAAGGCCAGGACACCTATGGCGAAAAGCCCATCAGACTAACAGCAGACCTCTCAGCAGAAACCCTAAAAGCCACAAGAGATTGGGGCAATAGTCAACATTCTTGAAGAAAAGAATTTCCAACCTACAATGTCCTATCTGGTCAAACTAAGCTTCATAAGTAAAGGAGAAATAAAATCCTTTTCAGATAAGCAAATGCTGAGGGAGTTTGTCACCACCAGGCCTGCCTTACAAGAGTTCTTGAAGGAAGCACTAAATATGGAAAGGAAAACCTGTTACCAGCCGCTATAAAAACACACTGGAGTACACAGACTAATGACACTATGAAGCAACTTCATCAAAAAAGTCTGCAAATAACCACCTAGCATCATAATGACAGGATCAAATTCACACATAACAATATTAATCTTAAATGTAAATGGGCTAAATGCCCCAATTAAAAGAATAGAAAGCTGGATAAAGAGTCAAGATTCATCAGTGTGCTGTATTAAAGACACCCATCTCACATGCAAAGAGACCCAAAATAAAGGGATGGAGGAAAATTTACCAAGCAAGTGGAAAACAGAAAAAAGCAGGGGTTGCAATCCTAATTTCTGACAAAACAGACTTTAAACCAACAAAGATCAAAAAAGACAAATAAGGGCAGGCATTACATAATGGTGAAGGAGACAACAAGAAAAGTTAACTATCCTAAATATTTATGCACCCAATACAGGAGCACCCAGACTCATATAACAAGTTCTTTGAGATGTACAAAGAGACTTAGACTCCCACACAATAATTGTGGGGATACTTTAACACCCCACTGTCAATATTAGGCAGATCATCAAGACAGAAAATTAACAAAGATAATCAGAACTTGAACTCAGCTCTGGATCAAGTGGACTTGATAGATATCGATAGAACTCTCCACCCCAAAACAACAGAATATGCATTCTTCTCAGTGCCACATGGCACTTACTCTAAAAATGATCAGATAATTGAAAGTAAATCACTACTCAGCAAATGCACAAGAACTGAAATAACAACAGTCTCTTAGACCACAACACAATCAAATCAGAACTCAAGAAACTCACTGGAAACCACACAACTACGTCGAAATTGAACAACCTGCTCCTTAATGACACCTGGGTAAATAATGAAATTAAGGCAGAAATCAGGAAGTTCTTTGAAACGAGTGAGAACAAACAGACAACATACCAGAATATCTGGGACACAGCTAAAGCAGTGTTAAGAGGGAAATGTATACCACTAAATGCCCACATTGAAAAGCTAGAAAAATCTCAAATCGACATCCTAACATCACAACTAAAGGATCTAGAGAACCAAGAGTAAACAAACCACAAAGCTAGCAGAAGACAAGAAATAACCAAGCTCAGAGAAGAACTGAAGGCAATAAAGACACAAAAAACCTTTAAAAATAGTCAATGAATCCAGGAGCTGTTTTTTTGAAAAAAAAAAAAAAAAAAATTAAAAATAGACCACTAGCTAGACTAATAAAGAAGAAAAGAGAGAAAATCAAATAGACACAATAAAAAATGATAAAATGACCCCACAGAAATACAAACAACTATCAGAGGATACTATTAACACCTCTATGCAAATAAACTAGAAAATCTAGAAGAAATGAATAAATTCCTGGATACATACACCCTCCCAAGACTGAACCAGGAAGAAGTTGAATTCTTGAGTAGACCAATAACAAGCTCTGAAATTGAGGCAGTAATAAATAGCCTACCAACCAAATAATGCCCTGGAATAGACTGGTCTACA
Organism: Hylobates moloch; assembly: GCF_009828535.3. Taxonomy (NCBI): domain Eukaryota; kingdom Metazoa; phylum Chordata; class Mammalia; order Primates; family Hylobatidae; genus Hylobates; species Hylobates moloch. Next base: position 36,766,337 of record NW_026652297.1, on the reverse strand, counting down.
GCTGAATTTTATCAGAGGTACAAAGAGAAGCTGATACACTTTCTTCTATTCCAAACAATTGAAAGAGGGACTCCTCTCTAACTCATTTCATGAGGGCAACATCATCCCGATACCAAAACCCGGCAGAGATAACAACAAAAAAAGAAAACTTCAGGCCAATAACCCTGATGAACATCGATGCAAAAATTTTCAATAAAATACTGACAAACCGAATCCAGCAGCACATCAAAAAGTTTATCCACCATGATAAAGTTGGCTTAATTTTTGATACGCAAGGCTCGTTCAACATATGCAAATCAATAAACATAATTCATCACATAAACAGAACCAATGACAAAAACCACATGATTATTTCAATAGAAGCAGAAAAGGCCTTCAATAAAATTCAACATCCCTTCATGTGAAAAACTCTCAATAAACTAGGTTTTGAAGGAACATACCTCAAAATAATAAGAGCCATTTATGACAAACCTACAGCCAATATCATGCTGAATGGGCAAAAGCTGGAATCATTCCCCTTGAAAACCGACACAAGACAAGGAAGCCATCTCTCACCACTCCTATTCAACATAGTATTCAAAGTTATGGCCAGAGCAATCAGGCAAGAGAAAGAAATAAGTGGTATTCAAATAGGAAGAAAGGAAGTCAAATTGTCTTTGTCTGTAGATGACATGACCCTATATCTGGAAAACCGCATTGTCTCAGCCCAAAAGCTTCTTAAGCTGATAGGCAACTTCAGCAAAATCTCAGGATACAAAATCAATGTGCAAAAGTCACAAGCATTCTATACACCAACAATAACAAGCAGAGAGCCAAATAATGAATATGAGCTCCTATTCACAATTGCTATAAAGATAATAAAATATCTAGGAATACAGCTAACAAGGGAAGTGAAGGATCTCTTCAAGGACAACTACAAACCAATGTTCAAGGAAATAAGAGAGGACACAAACAAATGGAAAAACATTCCATAATCATGGATAGGAAGAATCAATACTGTGAAAATAGCAATAACACCCAAAGTAATTTATAGATTCAATACTATTCCCATTAAAATACAATTGACATTCTTCATAGAATTAAAAGAAACTACTTCAAAATTTATACAAAACTACAAAAGAGCTCATATAGCCAAGACTATCCTAAGCAAAAAGAGCAAACCTGGAGGCATCATGCTATACAACTTCAAACTATACTACAAAGCTACTGTAACTAAATCAGCATGATACTGGTACAACAGACACATAGACCAATGGAACAGAATGAAGAACTCAGAAATAAGACTGCACATCTCCAGGCATGGTGGCGGGCGCCTGTAGTCCCAGCTACTCGGGAGGCTGAGGCAGGAGAATGGCGTGAACCCAGGAGGTAGAGCTTGCACTGAGCCAAGATCCTGCCACTGCACTCCAGCCTGGGCGAAAGAGCAAGACTCTGTCGCAAAAAAAAAAAAAAAAAAAAAAAAAAAAAAAAAAATAGACTGCACATCCACAACCATCTGATCTTTGACAAACCTGATAAAAACAAGCAATGGGGAAAGGATACCCTATTTAATAAATGGTGCTAGAAGAACTGGCTAGCCATATGCAGAAAATTGAAACTGTATCCCTTCCTTATACCTTATACAAAAATTAACTCAAGATGGAATAAAGACTTAAATTAAAACCTAAAACTATAAAAACCCTAGAAGAAAATCTAGGCAATACCATTTAGGACATGGGCACAAAGATTTCATGACAAAATTGCCAACAGCAATTGCAACAAAAGCAGAAATTAAAAAATGGGATCTAATTAAAGTGCTTCTGGACAGCAAAAGAAATTTTCATTAGAGTGAACAGGTAACCTACAGAGTGGGAGAAAATTTTTTCTATCTATCCATCTGACAAAGGTCTAATACCCAGAATCTACAAGGAACTTAAACACATTTACAAGAAAAAAACTAACAATCCAATTGTGGGCAAAGGACATGAACAGACACTTCTCAAAAGAAGATATTCATGGCTGAGTGAGGCGGCTCATGCCTGTAATCCCAGCAATTTGGGAGGCTGAGGTGGGCGGATCACCTGAGGTCAGGAGCTTGAGATCAGCCTAGCTAATATGGTGAAACCCCGTCTCTACTAAAAATACAAAAAAAGCATCTGGGCATAGTGGCAGGTGCCTATAATCCCAGCTACTTTGGAGGCTGAGGCAGGAGAATTGCTTGAAGCTGGCAGGCAGAGGTTGCGGTGAGCTGAGATGGTGCCACTGTACCACTCCAGCCTAAACGACACTGTGAGACTCTGTCTCAAAAAAAGAAAAAAAAAAAAAAGAGAAAAGAAGACATTCATGCAACTAACATATGAAAAAAGTTCAACCTCACTGATCACTAGAGAAATGCAAATCAAAACCACAATGAGATACTATCTCATGCCAATTAGAATGGCGATTATTAAAAAGTCAAGAAATGGCAGGTGCTGGCAAGTTGGGGAGAAATAGGAATGCTTTCACAATGTTGGTGAGAATGTAAACTAGTTCAATCATTGTGGAATATGGTGTGGTGATATCTAAAACCAGAAATACCATTTGACCCAGCAATCCCATTACTGGGTATATACCCCCAAAAATATAAATCATTTTATTACAAAGATATATGCACGCGTATGTTCACTGCAGCACTAGTCACAATAGCAAAGACGTGGAATCAACCCAAATGCCCATCAGTGATAGGCTGGATAAAGAAAATGTGCTACATATACACCATGGACTACATATACACCATATACTACGCAGCCATTAAAAGGAATGAGATCATGTCCTTTGCAGGGACGTGGATGGAGCTGGAAGCCATTATCCTCAGCAAACTAATGCAGGAACAGAAAACCGAATACCACACGTTCTCACTTATAAGTGGGAGCTGAACAATGAGAACACATGGACACAGGGAGGGGAACAACACACACTGGGGCCTGTCACGGGGGGCCAAGAGGAGGGAGATCATCAGGATAAATAGCTAATGTAGGTTGCTGCCTAGTTATAAATGAAAATCCCACAAAATAGACCACAGAGACTGGCCTGCCATCTTTAGACATGTGGCTACAAAAAGCAGAAAGGGGGAAATAGGCAGTGTGGGAGGGGCAGCTGCCAGTGCGGGGAAGGCAGATGGCACCCGTTGTGTGCAGTGAGCTGCAGCGGCCAAACAACAAAGTGAAGAGTAAGTCTGGAGTGACTGTGCAGCAGCTGCCTGCATCATCGCAGGAGAAGTTTCAGTTATACAAAGTCAAAAACTAAAGAATGGGAAAAGGCCACCTACCTACCTTTGGAAAGAGAGATGGGCCTGAGGTCCTGGGGTGGCCTGGGCACAGAGGCTGCTGCCCATGGAGACAGAGCTTGGTGATGGATGGTAGCCACGGTAGCAGAAAGCTTATGACAATGTGATGCTAGCACCAGCGGCCTGTGCTGATGGCCTAACCCCAAAAAGACCATGGCACCACCTCCCCAAAGAGACAGCTGCCATCAGGGAACCACTGAAATGACTTGAAAGCCAGAAAGCAGTTCTTGATGTAGCCTTTAGGGTCTTCTATGATCCTGCTGGAGGGGCAATGCAGCAACGCAAAACAACTCATCCTACCAGATGGGTTCACCTGAGGAAATAGCTTTCATCGAGTTGTTAGTATTATATGCTGGCTGTTTATTTATGTCTTGGGGGCTTGCATTTTATTTAAAAATAATTCCCTGACTAGAATTTTGTTTTTTAAAAGGAGAGAAGCTCTCAACATTTTGTTTGACCCATCTCCCTGCCTTTGCTCCACGCTTCTAATCTGAAATGATGCTAAAGCATGGCAGACGTATGCTGGGGACTTATTCCTTTAGTACTGCCAACTCTCATTTGTTTGAGCCACAAACTTTGTGAAGGGGATTAATCAGAGGCAAAGGGACAAGAATAATTCTGCATATGATCATCCCCAACAGAGTCTCTAAAGGATATGGTTCCCTCTGTAGCTATGGAGTATTCTTTAGTAGGTTTAAAAAAATCATCCTCAGTAGTAAGTGAATATTTTATTTCACATATGAAAGAGGCTGCGGAAAGGGATAGAGTTGAAAAGGTGAAAAGGTTGCCAAAAATAAGGTAATTTATACTTTAGAAGCAAAGACAGCATCGGGGTGACTTCAGCATCAGTGTCTGGCCAAAATCTGCTCTTTGTCTTCAAGTTTATTCTTAGCCTATGAAGAGCAGAATAGCCATATTCCTATACTGATGGCATTTCTGAGATTCCCAAACCCGAATTGTCATCATATGATTACACAGATCCTCATCCTATCAAATCAACCACATAACATTAACATGCAAGGCTGCCCTTAGGATTCACTGCCACTACAAATGTTAACTTTCACATATGTAGTATGACAGATATAGAGAATGAAGATCTTCTTATGTGCATTGTATTTTGAAATGTATCAATGAGTCACAGTATAGACATATATTTATTACTCAAATAGTATAAACTGTAATAAGTAATGATGATTGTGAAAGCTGTTAAGTTATTGTAAAAATATTAAGGACTTTCAATATAAATAAGTAGGAAAATAGATTAATAGTTATAATGAATATAAAGAGAGTGTTTTACATAACTTCAAAAAGAAAAATATTTGGAGTCCAGAGACGTTCATTAAATTTTAAAATAATAATACAAAGCTGAATACCAGATATTAGATTATATCATAATTTTAAAATTTGTGGCTTTTTTTTACAAACCAGCATTCATCATTTTAAACATAATTATTATTGAGACAAATTCAATTGTTAAGTATTTAATACCATTTAGGTCATGAGGCTTTCAAAATGTTTCTTAGTAATTCTTCACATAGGTAATGTTAAATCATATCAGATGTGGGCTTTGGAAGCCTCGATATGAGTCCTACGCAACAAAGTACAACCTAACTTAGTACTTAAACAATTTGAATACTTAAATTAGGAATTTGCCTTTGTAACAAATAGTAAAGTATCAGCCAATCACAGCAGCCTAGCTTCAGTCAATCAACTGTTCCAACCATGTTCAAATGAGGCAAAGGCTGAGCTGTAATCAACCAGCTATCTCTGAATCTCACTTCCAGTTTCTGTACCTCATTTCCATTTTCTGTCCATAAAACATTTCACACCACACTGCAGCCTGGGAATTCCTCAGAACCATTTTTGTTCTAAGGGCTGCCCAATTCTGGAATTGCAAGTAAAAGCCAATTGAGATCTTTAAACAAAATGTGTTGAAATTTTGTCTTTTAATAGTAAGAGTATATTAGCAATGGCAGAATGTTAACTTTGCAACTCAAAATTTCATTAGTAGGAAAAACTACAAAATTATGCATAACATTTAAATCATCTTTGATCCACACATAATCCAGAATATGGGAAATGCAAAGAAAAACGTGTTCGAGAAAAATGAGGTACCCAAATAATACTTTGCTTTCTTTAATCAAATTTGAAAGCAACAGACTTTGATAGAATGACTTAGAAGACACTTTCCTAAAGTGTGTTAATGAAGGGGAAGGTTTTAATAAAAACCTAGTTAAAATGACTACCCAAAGAGATGAATGCTACTTTCAGGAAATAATGATATTCTTAAATCAGTGTACACAAATAATGAACCCTGATGCAAAATTATTTCTGTTCCAGTAAAAAATGTTTACTAAAAAACTTTTTCATCGCTCATTTCACTATGAACAGGAAGGTTAGTGATGTTATTAAATGTATTGATTGAAAGTAAGTATCTACTTAATACTGCAAATATCTCATGTTCCCCTTTCCATTGCAGGAAGAATCTAGCAATTTATAATCTTGAAAAAATATTCTTCTTGCAGTTTTTGAACGGCTAACTTTTGAAAGTTAATGAATGAAATCATTAATTAAAATCTATAGTTATCAATTTTAGCTATTGTTCCAAAACTTCAACTTCACCAACCCAATATTTATTTTAGCAAGACATTTAGCATTCAGTTATTCAGTACACTACTATAAGATGACCTGAATGCTAATTCCGAATGAAAATAAAATAATGCAAAACTCTGAAATGGTCTTAGAAAAATACGTAGGGAAAGCTCTTATTATACAGATGAGGAAACTAAGTCCAAAATCAAATACTAAATGGCTGAGCTGATGCCATCATTCAGTTCTGTAATATTTCTGTCCTGCCATTTTAACATTAGGTCACACTCATCCTTACAATCAGAAAATTATTTGAAAAATTCTTATAAACATTTTTTCCATTGAACCATAAACCATACATATCAGAAATACCATTTTAATTCTGAGATGCACAGTCGTAGTCCCCTAAAGTTTGCTCATTAGAAGAAAGAAACCACATTCAGGAACAGTGAGGCCAAAAAAACCGTAGGGACACAACACAAGTCATTTGCTCAGTTTTCTTTCCCTAACCATGACAGCCATGTTCTTAAAGATTTGGGTGAAAATTAATGAATTAGTAATATAAAAATAGTAGTACAAAAGCTGATTATATTTTTTGAATGTTAGACAAACTATAAACTCTAGTTGATTGAGAACCACAATTTAGAAGTCACTGCTCCCTAAAAGTCATGGCAATGAAATAGAGGGAAAAATAAATGAAACTTTACCCAAGCAAGAAAAATGTCGTTTGTTTTTTAAGCCACCGTAATTTGTAGCTTTTCTGTTAGTTTAGCTTAGCTGCTCCTACTCTGAATGAAACAGTGGCTTAAGTCTCTTTGAAGAGAGTAAAGATTCAAGAATACACAGCAAATTTGAGAAATTATTCATTTAGAGTATTTCCCAGGGGATTGGACAAAAACCCCTCTCCCATTGCACAGAAAAATATCTTAGGAGACAGAGAAAAGGCTGTAGAGTATCTAAGACTAGCTCCCTGCCTTCATCACCCAGTATTCCCATAGATTACAGACAAACAGATAATCCATGAAAGTAAATTCAGTTCTCAGACTGTATATTAAGTAAAGAAAACAAACAGTATGGTAAGAAGAGAGTCAAGAGGCCACCTACAATATATCCCAGCTAACTTGGCATCTTAGGGACACATAAGCATGAGCAAAAAGAAAAGAAAATGCTATGGCAACTATAAAATCCTGCTAGATTAGGGAAGGAAGGAAGGAATGAGGGAGGGAAGGAGGGAAGGAAGGAAGGAAGGAAGGAAGGAAGGAAGGAAGGAAGGAAGGAAGGAAGGAAGGAAGGAAGGAAGGAAGGAAGGAAGGAAGGAAGGAAGGAAATTTATAAAAAACATACAGATTTAGCAAATTAAAACATAGAGACACCCAGCTCAATTTGAACTTCATACAAGCAACAAATAAATTTTAGCATATACATGTCCTAAATATTCCATGAGACATCTTTATACTAAAAAGAAATATTCATTGTTTGACAAAATTATCTCAAGAAACATAAAACTACTACTCAACCCTACTTGAAACTACCCTACTCACAAACTCATGAACCAACCTACTCAAAACTGCTCATTCTAATATAATGTAATATAACAGAGGAATGTAAGTTCATTAAAACAAAATTCAAAGACAAAATGATAGAATAACAGAATTAGATAATAAAGTACTGATATGAGGGGGAAAAAAACTCAAAACAATAGCTTTATGAAACTAATACATAAATTAGAAAAAGAATGGATGCAACTGAAAATTAAGTTACTGATACAGAGAAATGGGGATTAAGATATAGTGAAGGCAGATGAACAGATAAGGAGATAAAAGCAATTAGAGAAAAGTGAACACTTTAAACAAAAAAAATCCAACATAATGTTAACAGATATTCCTGAAGCAGAGAATTTAACAAATGAAAAGAAATACTTATTCTAAGATCTAATCCAAGAAATTTCCTGAAAAAAAGCTAAGTAAATCTTTAGGTTGAAGGATCACTCTTTCTAGAAAATGTGGTACAAAACAGACCTCAATTTCTAGACCTAACTAAGTTAAGCTATTATGAGTTAAGGGTAACTTATTTTTAGGCATCTTGGCACTAAAAAGCCAATCGCCTATACGGTAGAAACATTAATTTTACTTCAGATTTGTTTTCAGTAAAGTTGACTGCAATAATAAAATGGAAAATTCTCCACAAATTCAAGGAAAGAAAATGTGAAGGGAGGGTATTATATGCGCCCAAGGTATGATGAAAGTAAAAAAGTAACAAGTAAATATTGTCAAGTAGGAAAATAATTCATAGAAAAAGACCCACGTAAGCCCTTCTTGGGGGAAAAAATAAGCAAAAAACTACTTTACCACAAAATCCAGCCAAAGAGATGAATTCAGCTAAAAATTCAAGAATGGAAAGTAGCCCAAAGACTGAAGAGTTGTGAGCATTGAATCCATTTGATTTTATTACCGGTAGTAGACAACTGGGAAATGTGGTTACCACAGATATTGCACAGGCGCCTGTAGTCCCAGCTACTCCGGAGTCTGAGGCAGGAGAATGGCGTGAACCCGGGAGGCGGAGCTTGCAGTGAGCTGAGATCGCGCCACTGCACTCCAGCCTGGGTGACCCAGCGAGACTCCATCTCAAAAAAAAAAAAAGAAAGAAAGAAAAAAAGATTGTATACGCTCTAAACTTGGTAAATGTAAACGTAACTGATAAAACTAATAGAAAGTGAAGCAGAGAAAGAGGACCTGCGACTTGTGGCAATATCTTCACTTTTTTTTTTTTTTAGACGGAGTCTCGCTCTGTCGCCCAAACTGGAGTGCAGTGGCGCGATCCCGGCTCACTGCAAGCTCCGCCTCCCAGGTTCACGCCATTCTCCTGCCTCAGCCCCGAGTAGCTGGGACTACAGGCGCCCGCCACCAGGCCCGGCTAATTTTTTGTATTTTTTAGTAGAGACGGGATTTCACCTTGTTAGCCAGGATGGTCTCGATCTCCTGACCTCGTGATCCGCCCGCCTCGGCCTCCCAGAGTGCTGGGATTATAGGCGTGAGCTACTGTGCCTTCACTTTTATAAGAGGGAGTCAACTGAGCTTGATAGGTTAAAATAAAATTTTAAAAAAAAGAATCGACTTCCATGTTTTTCAAGTTAACTTTGGATCTTTTAGAAAAAGATACGTCTTAAGGTGAAAATAAAACATTTATTTGAGGTCAATAGTTCCTCTAAAAGCAAAATTTCAGTTTTATCCTTCTGTTAAATTAAAATATCAATTATACTATGATCTTACTGTCTTCCTACATCGATGCATGTCTATATATCCATCTATCCATCAGTACATCCATCTTGCCATTATTTGCTCCAGAAATGTACAAAGAAATATATCATAGAATTTTATGTATCTAATGGTAATTGTGACTCTTTCTCTGTGGTTTGAGACTTTTTTTGTTTTTACTAGTTTGATGCATTGTTTTAATTGTTTTTAGCAAAACAACATAATGAGTTTTGCAAAAGAAAAAATGTAGGCAAGCAAAAATGACCAGCTGGGAAGTCAGATTAATTCTGAAAAATAGGAATGTAGATTAATTACATTTTAACCTATATATTTCAGCATTTTTAATATTTACAAAGTAAAATGCTCCCTTGATCTCACCAGAGAAATGTAAAATGAAAAGTGATAGATCTGTCTCCTCCAACATCCCATTCCCATTCTTCAGAAGTAACCACTATTAATTGTGTACTCTTCCTTCTAGAAATTTTGTTTGTATGTATTAATACATATGTAGACATACAGATACATCTTTTTTATATAATCAGGATCAAACAATTCTCAAATTCTAAACAGGTTAAAAAACAGTATATAAACTGAATTAATTTGCTTACTGTTCTTTATTTTCTCTATACTTTTGGGATCAGTTTCACTCACAGGTTCAATGAAATGGTGGAAAGTTCCTTTTGATCTGTAGGAGACAATACATAATTAAAGAATATTTTACTTCTTTTGTGACTGGCTTTCCATTCAGATTTTCAGTTCTTTCTTGATTTCATGTTTCTGAATTTTTGATTCCAGCTTTCTGGCTCCCACAGGAGTCTCAGAGATGCCAATTTACTATGGTGCTTGGTAAAGATGAAAAATCAAGCTTGAGGTAATTTTTATTTAATAAATCTCCATTGGCTCCCAAGGCTATTTCCCAGCCATCTTCCAAAATATACATAGTGTTATGTAACATTAGTTCCACTCATGATAACTCCATGCCAGAGCACATTAGAACACAGCCAAACACTGTAGCCTTGCTTCCTTCCTCTGCCCTTCCGCTCCCCTTTGCATGCTACGTGGTTTCCCACCCTGTCCACCACTCAAAACTTAGAACTGTAGTTCCAAGGCTTGGGCTCATTTTCATCTGTTTTCCTGAACTCAAAGGTTCACTTTGCAACTTTCCACTCACTTCCGTTTAATACAGCAGTGATGCTCTTACAGTTTTGCAGAGGAACAAAGTATAAAGCTTTAACTCTCCCAATTCAAGAAATGTATGTAATGGAAGTTTTCAACTGGAATCAAATTACCGCATTAGGCAGGATCACAGAATGTAACAGGAACTGCCTGAGAAACTGCTTGGAAACCACAGTTTAGGCAGGGCAATGAAGCCCAGGATCGCTCCCAAAAAGGACCTGAAAGACCCATTGATGAGAGGCAGCAGCCAATGCAACCTCTTGGCCGCATAATGTTAGGTGCTCTCTTCTGCCTCCTGCTAGGAGTTACTTTTATGTTTGGGATCCAAACTAACCCAGCGGTATTCCAATGCAAGCAGGGGAACAGGTGAATGTCAAATCAGTGCTTGCTGCACGGTCACTCCCTCACAGCTCAAGTTCTTTTAGCGAGAGGTTACTGTGAATCTGCAGCTACGCTCTTCTCAGTCTCTATTTGATAGTAATTAAATGAAGCTTGAGAATCCTGCCTCAAGTCTCTTCTTTCTTCCAGAGAAGGCTGAGTGCTGGTTTCTCCACTGCCAGGCATTCTCTCTCCTGGTGTTTTTGAAATCTCAGGACCAATGGGCGTCTGTCTGGGACAAGGCACCGCTTCCCTCTCCTTAACCTTTCCCCTCACAATCTGGAAGGACTGGAGCTGCTTCTGATTTTCAGTCCCAGCAGCTGGCCACCAGTGGGTTCACCTCAGCCATTAAAATGCCAAGTTGAGTTTCTGCAAAAAAGCTGGTGACACTTTGGCCTGCAGCTGCAAGTGGAACAGATGAACTGCTAGCCCAATGCAGAGTCGTCCATCATACTTACTTGCAGCTGTTCCCAAGTTCGTTCACTTCCTTTCCTGCACCTTCCAGGATTTTTCTTTGCGGCACTATAAATCAAGTTTCATTCCACTTTTGTGGAATTTGCACTTTTTATATTTTAAAGGAAAACTAGGAAACTCGATGTCTTATAACATCCTTCTACTCTTGGCCATTTCTTGAACTGTGTGGCCAGGAAACCAGAACAGTGTGATTCAGAAGGAATTTGAAGGGAAATGTAAGGTAACGTGTGTAAAATTACATTACATAGCTAAAATCAGTTATATGTTCCAAATGCAAGCTCTAACGATTCCCTGAGATGGGGTGCAGTTAAATATCCAAATCACTTCATATACATGATTATGAATTAATTTCCAACACTGAATATACGCACATAAATATATTGCATATGCATCTGTCTCAGTAGAGTGAAAGGTACAAATATATGATAATCCAAAAGGTTGTACTGAAACAAATTTTGAAAGCTATGCTCCCATGCACATTAAACTGTGAGTCTGTTAAATCTCCTTATTGTTGAGTTGTAGAGATAATAGCATTTAGCATAGACTCCACGGTTCAATGATTAAGTGAATTAAAACAAAATGTTCAAATATTGAGGTATTGTGGACTCATTCATTTCATACATGAAATGATTGTACCAGGTACAGTGAAAAAAAGATATACAATGATGAGGTCTTGAGCTACAATTATTTTTTTATCTAAGGACTAACATTAAACAGGTCCAGTTGATTGTGTATGTCATATAAAATGGAGTTGTCAATTAATGTGTCAATAAAATTTCAGATAAACAATGTCCTATTTACTCTGAATAGTTCCCTCTCTTTTGCTGTTAGTAGATTGCATTAGATTTTAGAATAAGTTGCATGTCTTGTAATTTGAATATACTTTAGACCACTTAATAGAGCTCTCTGATACTAGATTTACCTTTAAGTATCAAAATTTCAGCATTACAGGTCTATTTGCATGTGTGGCTTATGTAAAATAAATCATCTGATTTTTTAAGCTTGGCACAGAGGAAGAAATAAAGGCTCTGGTAACATGACTGACAGACTCACTGGAGGCAGTCCCCTCTATGTATTAGGCACATTGATTAATAAATACTTTCAAGTGAATTAAATTAAGACTTAGAAGATTCAGAGAACGCTCCGACTTAAGCAATAAGTCAAGCAAAAAGCTCTCTCTTTACCTAATGTCTACCTCTGAAATTCACAGGGACAATTTTACCCTTTGCATAGAAGATTTAAAGCCCATAAATAACAGTTGTGAGATTAAATGCCCTTTAGTATATATGACTAAGAATTTATAAAGGTATAGTTTAAGACCTGATATAACAACAACAACAACAACAAAATACCTGGAAAGTTTCACTTATAAAAGTGCTCAGACCAAAATCTAGAAGAATAAATAGAAAAACACCAACCACTCCTGCCTCTGAGAGCCTCCAAATTGTCATTGCTAACTACAGATACCTGGCAACTAAGTTAATTTACAGGTAAGAAAAAAAGCAAAAGAGAAGAAGGAAGAAGGAAAGGAAAAAAATGTTAACATTATTTTCACTGTGTTGTGCAATTAATGAAAATAATACTAGTGCATATTTGCATTCTATTTTAAATTTAGGGTAAATGTTGTATATCCACGTAGCCAGGTAAAAATAATTTGAGTTAATAAAATATTAAGATTGAGAGATACATTTTTTTATGATTCTGAAGGCTTTTATGTGTCGTGCTATGTCTCAAAGTTATATATGTTCACATGTCTGGTTACATATTAGTAGAGCTTTTTCAACTTTTTACAATGTTTTGGATATGGTTGGTTTGTTCTCATCAAAACTCATATTGAAATTTGATCCCCAATGTGGAGATAGGGCCTATTGGGAGGTGTTTGGATTATGAGGGCAGATCCTTCATGAATGGCTTGGTGTTGTTCTCCTGGTAGTAAGTTCTCACTCTTGCAAGACTAAATTAGTTCTTGAGAAAATGGTTTAGTTTCCACCAGAGTGGGTTGTTACAGGGCTAAGATGCCCCGCAAACTTTCCCCTCTTTGCACATGTCTGCATCCTCCTTGACCTTCTCTGTCATGTTATGATACAGAATAAAAGCCCCTGCCAGAAGCCAGGGTCATGCCCTTGAACTTCTCAGCCTGCAGAACTGTGAGCTAAACAAACTTCTTTTCTTACAAATTACTCAGTCTCAGGTGTTCTTTTGTCGCAATACCAAACAGTCTAAGGCATTTTTTCTGGAAAAAAAAAAAAAAATCAACCTTGAATATACTTGGAATGTTAACTATAGCAAAATTATGGCAAAATGTAGTGCTGTTTAAATGGCAGCTTAAACATACAACGCACTTTCAAGTTTGAAAATAGTAACGGACTTGTTTTCTCTAAAGCAATAAACATATATTTATTGAGACAAGGCATTATGCTAGTTGCCTTAAGAGATTCAAAGAAATTTAATACAAATACATGCTACCTTTGAATTTGTGTTCATAGTGTAGAGTAGAAGCAATTCATATAAAAATTGCTTAAAATTTAAAGCAATACATGGTAAATCCCAAATAAATGAATAGAAACTAAAGCATTATAACCATTCATAAATTATACTTTCCTAACAAATATTTTATAGAGTTGAAAGTGAAACACAAAGATATTCTGAAATGCAAGTGTTTGCTTTACAAGCAATGGAATATTTGTTATAAATTATCCTTTTCAGCAAGGAAGAATCATGTAGAGGCCAAAGAAATTCAATTAAGCTTGAAATAGCCAAATGTACATTGTCGTTTTTACTAAACTACGGTTTGACTAGAGAATTAATAACATGATACCATAGACTGAGTGCATTTCTGATGGTGGGAACAAGACAAGGGTGTCTATTATCACCAATTCCACATTTTACTGGAATGAAGCATTGCAATAAAGCAAGGAAAGGAAATAAAATGTACAAAAATTGGCAAGAAAAAATAAAACTATCATTATTTACACATGACATGGTCATAAACAATACTAAAGAAACTATGACTAATAAGGGAAATTAGTAAGGTTGCTGGCTAGGCCAACATACAAAAATTAATTGTATTTCATATCTATGAATTTCATATAATAACAATAAAAATCACAGTGAGATAAAAATGCCACTTAGCATAGCATCAAAAACAAATACTTAGGAATAAATCTAATGAAACATGCATAATACATCTATTCCAAAGTAGAACACATTAGTGAAAGAAATGAACTAACTAAATGCAGATGTTATTCCAAGTTAATAGACTGCAGAACTTGATATATTGTTAACATGTCAATTTCCAACAAACTTAAAGTCATCCACGGGTTTAATGCAATAGCATTCAAAACCCCAGCAGATTTATTTTGGGGGGTAGGCATGGGGAGGAGGTTGTCAAGCTGATTCCAAATTTATTTAAAAATGGAAATAATGTACAATAACAAAGACAATCTTAAACATGTACAAGAAGCTGGAGGAGTTTAATAATGAGTAAGATAACAGAATAAACCAAACGAGCATAATAGACTACAGAAATAGACCCGTAGACCCACAGGTATATGGTTTATGATATAGTCACCACTACAAATCAATGGGAGAAAAGGATAGTCTTTTCAATAAATGGTACTATAGCACTGGTTATCTGGTACTGTAGCAACCGTGTGGAAATAAAAACCTTGATCCCTGTTGCATATCAGAATTAAAAGTAAATACCAGGTGGATACAGATCTAAACACAGAACTAAAACACTGACCATCTAGAAGAGTAGAAAAATACCTTTGTGATTTGGCAGGTAAGCAAAGTTTCAACAAACACAAAGAACTAAACACAAAAAAGGAAATTATAAATTGGGCTCTATCCAAATAAAGAACTTCTGTGCATCAAAAGACATCATTAATACAGTGAGTAGGCAAGCCATAGAGTGGAAAAACATGTTACACAATACCTGTACACATACATTACAAAGCACCTGTAAGCAGAATATAAAAAGAACTCCTCCAGGCCAAGCACGCTGGCTCATGCCTGTAATCCCTGCTCTTTGGGAGGCCAAGGCAAGCAGATCACGAGGTCAGGAGATCGAGACTATCCTGACTAACACGGTGAAAACCTATCTCTAATAAAAATACAAAAAATTAGCAGGGTATGGTGGCAGGCGCCTGTAGTCCCAGCTACTCGGAGAGGCTGAGGCAGGAGAATGGTGTGAACCCGGGAGGCGGAGCTTGCAGTGAGCCAAGATTGCACCACTGCACTCCAGCCTGGGCAACAGAGTGAGACTCTGTCTCAAAAAAAAAAAAAAAAAACTCCCCCAAATCAAAAAAAAAAAAAAAAAAAAAAAAATGAACAAACCAATTTTTCAAAGGGCAAAAAATCGAAAGAACATCTTCACTAAAAAGATATTCAAACAGCTGAGGCCTATGAAAATGTCCCAAACATCATTAGTCATCAAGAATATGCAAATTAAAAACCACAATATGATACCAACTTACATCCACCAGAATGGCTAAAATTAAAAATACTGACAATATTAAATGTGGAGTACCTGGAACTCTCATATATTGTCAGTGAGAATATAAACCAGATCAACCATTTTGCAAGAGTCTGGCAGTATCAACTAAAGCTAAATATACATCTGCCTATAGCAATTCCACTTCCATCAGTATGAATGCCCACGAAAAGATATATACAAGAATGCTTATATCAACTTTATTTGTAACAGCCCTTGGCTGGAATCATCCTGTATCTCCATCAACATGACAGTGAAAAAACAACATACACATCATACATTTAGTGGAACATAACAGAACAATAAAGTACTGCTACTTGAAAGAAAATAGATGAAAATAAAAAGCATTTTACTCAGAGAAAGAAATAAGATACAAAGAGTACATATTTTCTGCAACAATCTGTTTTTGGCTCATAAACAGACAAAATTAATATAGGGTAACAGAAGAAACAATAGCTATTACCTTTAAATATGTAAAACGTTTTCAAGATGTACTACTTAATATTGGTGTACTTTACTCAATATAAACAACAAACCAGTTAAGAAAAGGAATCCTCAAATGATGAGATAAAATAATCTACCTTTCAGTTGAACACTTGGGAAGTGAATAGTTCAGTTAATTCTCTGATCAAGTAGAAGTTGTTTCCCCTCAATGTTCTTCTGAATTACGTTAGACAGAAGTATAGGAAGGAACGATGTAAGGGAAGAATAGGGCAATTGGGGTTGAAATACTTTTTAACTTCACTTAGAAAAAATTGGACAACCCATGCATGTGTCTGTGATATTATAAAACATGTATCTGGTCTTTGACATCATTTCCTGGCATACAATCCTAAAATCAGGGTCTCCAAGATGATATCTTTTCATATTCTAATGATTTGACTGAGGACTGGCAACCCCTAGGTAGCTTTAGGATGGAGACTGGTCACCGAAAGATGACCAAGGCAGAATTAGAAGGTTGGGATTTTCAGTCCCACCCCCAACCTCCAGGGATGGGAGAGAGGCTGAAAGTTAAGTTGCTCACCAATGGCCAATGGTTTTGTCAGTCATGCTTTTGTAACGAAGCCTCTGTAAACACAGAAAAGACTAGGTTCAGACAACTTCTGGATAGCTGAATGTGTGGAGGTTCCTGGAGGGTGGTGTGCCCAGGAGGGAAGCTCCACATCCTTTGCCCCTTGTCTTTCCTTACGTATCTTTTCATCTGTACTCTGTAACATCCTTTACAACAAACTGAGTCACGTCTTTTCCTGAGTTCTCTTAGCTACTCTAGCAAATTCATTGAACGCAAGGAATGGGTCATAGGAAGCCTGATTTATAGCCAATTGGTCAGAAGCACAGGTAAAACAACCTAGAGCCTGTGACTGTCATGTAAAGCGAAGGGTGATCTTGTGGGACTGAGCCTTTAAGCTGTGGGATCTGATGATATCTCCATCCAGGTTGTGTTGGAATTAAACTGGAGGACACCCAGCTGGTGTTCCGCTGCAGAACTGATTGATTGCCTGTCGCTTGTTGGTGTGGAGAAGCCTCTACACATTTGGTCACAGAAGTCTTCTGTGTTGATTGTTCTGGTGTGAGAGCTGAGGGAAAACAGTTTGTGTTTTTTCCACTCCGAGTCTACAATACAGTTTTTCCACTCCGAGTCTACAATACAGAGTACGACTAAATGTATCAAGTTCTAATGTTGTTTCTATTTGTCCTTCCAAATTGCAAAAATATGCAGAGATAAGCCTTTTCTGGGTACTTTTAATGTACTTTTTCTGAATCTCAACTGTAAAATGAAGGAAATAGCTAAGATCTTCAGTGCAGAGAGCAGAAGCTAGTCATAAATAGTAACCATTCCAACATTTTCCTCTCTGTTTTGATGCTTTAACATCTTCTGAATTAACATGTTTCTTAGAGTTTGGAATCCTACAAATAGTATTTGTGCTTTTGATGGCATTTCTCTGGAAAATCTTGGAGAGAAATATAAAATGGCAAACGATGGTATGACTGTTGGAGTGGCTCTGCTGCTGAAGTGTCACTACTAATTGTACAGGCTGTGCTCACACAATAGCCTCTGATTGGGATCATTTTATTGTTATTACCAAGTTCAGTTACCTACCACCATCTCCCAAATCCTTTCTTAAATTTTTTTTCATGTTTTCTATTCATAGAATCGGGACTTTAATATGGCTGTTTATTATATCCAACATTTAAATTGGGAATGGAAATGACTGAGAATAAACAATGAAAAACTGTAGATTTGATAGCACAAAGAAAGATAAATTCTGAAATTTTTTTTCTATTATCATCCTAAGAAAGTATTAACAAATGAAAGAACAAAATTCATTGTGTAACATATGCCTGCTATGTTTTTAATATAAAAAATAATTCAGGCAATCTCTTGTAATTTTTTGAAGTAGAATCTGAATTATATTGGTCAAAACAGCTTGATAATTATTTTCTGATTATCTTCCTTAAAATGGCTTAGTGACATAGATATATATATTTAAAGCACTAAATAAATTATTCCATGTGGCTCCTGCAGACAGAATTAAGAAGTTACAGGTCGGGCGCGGTGGCTCACGCCTGTAATCCCAGCACTTTGGGAGGCCAAGGCGGGCGGATCATGAGGTCAGGAGATCAAGACCATCCTGATCAACACGGTGAAACCCCATCTCTACTAAAAATACAAAAAATTAGCCGGGCGCAGTGGCGGGCACCTGTAGTCCCAGCTACTCGGGGGGCTGAGGCAGGAGAATGGCGTGAACCCAGGAGGCGGAGCTTGCAGTGAGCCGAGATTGCGCCACTGAACTCCGGGCTGGGCGAAAGAGCGAGACCCCATCTCAAAAAAAAAAAAAAAAAAAAAAAAAAAAAAGAAGTTACAGAGGCCAGTCACAGTGGCACACACCCATAATCCCAGTACTTTGGCAGACTGAGGCAGGAGGGTTGCTTGAGGTGAGGAATTCGAGAACAGCCTGGGCAACATAGCAAGACCCCATCTCTACAAAAAATAAAAATAAATAAAAGAAGTTGCAGGAATATATATATATATATCTTTTTTCTAAATAGACTTTGAGAGATTTATTTATACCTGAAACAGGCTGCCCCTCAAAGCAAGACCTCCATCACTGGACATCTGAATGTTATGCCTACCTATCTGAATGTTTCATATTTTGAATTGGTTTTTCCGAAGAATACAGAAGGCTAAGTGTTTCATTTCAGACTGACCTCAATACGTGCCTTTGCATGTTGTACTACAATGTCAAATACAGAATTGTAGAGCTGCTATCAGTGAAGCATTGTTTTTAATTAAATTCTTATATTGTATTTAAAAACATAATGCAAGTTTAGATTAAAATTGACTGATATATTCAAAGTAACACAGAATAAAAAAAAAAAAAAAAAAAAAAAACAAGAGAAAACTTCTACATTGAGGAAACACCTGGGGTATCTAACCAGATTCCATTAGGCTTTTGAAGATAGACGTAAAGTGGCAAAGGACTTACATGAAAACTAGATCAAATAGAGTCAGGACATCACTTATGAAAATGAGACATAGCTGTTTGTAATTTTTTGTGATGCTTATGTAGCTTTCTTATGTTTATAAGATTTGATTTGACATCTCTAAGAAATAGAGATTTACGTGTGCACAAGTGTCACCTTCAGGTTGGGGGTTGCACTACCATGTTATACATACACATCAGTGTATGGATAATTCACCAAATTTGCCAAGGAAATATCATTAAGTGCATTGTTTACTGAGCAATTCAGCACTGCCTGTAGAATTTAGTGCTAAGAAAAAGTTTTTGCTTCCCCTAAAGAACTATAATGCTATTTCCTTTGTAATAGTAAAACTTTTCTGACCAAACAGTTACCTCCTTTCACTTTGGTTTCCAGGAAGCTCAGAGATAAGCTGAAAGCTCAACTGCATCTAATGGACTTTCTTATTTTTTCCTGCTACGATGTTTCTGTTTATATTCATATACACCATGGCTACTACACTATTTAGCCATTTCATCACAGTTTTATTGTTTGGGGGCTTGGTGCAAGCTGTCTAAAATCTTTTATGGTACGAGTTAGGGAGAAATAATTAATTTACTGATGAGAAATAATTGAGAGGCTGTATTTGTTTGCTGGGGCTGCCATTACAAGCACTACAGACTGGGTGGCCTAAACAACAGAAATTTATCATCCTGCAGCTCTAGAGGTCAGAAGTCTGAAATCAAGGTGTTGGCAGGGTTCGTTCCTTTTGCATGCTGTGAGGGAGAATCTGTTCAGCCCTCTCTCCTGGCTTCTGTTGATTTGCTGGCAATCTTTGGAGTTCCTTGGCTTGTAGCTGGATCACCTTGATCACTGCCTTCATCTTCTTATGGATGTGTCTGTCTCTGTGTTCAGATTTCCCCTTTATATACAGATACATTCATGTGGGATTAGGATATATCCTAATCACCTCATCTTAAGTTGATCATCTGCAAAGACCTTATTTCCAATTAAGGTCACATTCACAGGTGTTGAGATTTAAGACTTCAACATCTTTTTGTTTGTGGGGGGAGTTAGGGGGCTCAAAATTCAACCCATAATAGAGGTTATACAAAGAGTGAGAGGACAAACTGGAAAAAAATCAAGTCCTTGTGAGTTCAAAGTCTATATTTTTTCCTAATCCAATGTGCAAGCTTCTTTGCATCTCCTCCTTTCAATTCAGCTTGGGTATTCTTCTGTTATCTCACCCTACCTACGTGTTCCTTGGCTCTTCTAGTCTCTCTAGCACTTGGCTTACCAGATCAAGCATTTTTAGCAGGATGAATTTTTCATCTCAGACCAAAATCTCCTTAAGCTGATAAGCAACTTTAGCAAAGTCTCAGGATACAAAATCAATGTGCAAAAATCACAAGCATTCCTATACACCAACAAGAGACAAACAGAGAGCCAAATCATGAGTGAGTTCCCATTCACAATTGCTTCAAAGAGAATAAAATACCTAGGAATACAACTTACAAGGGATGTGAAGGACCTCTTCAAGGAGAACTACAAACCACTGCTCAAGGAAATAAAAGAGGATACAAACAAATGGAAAAACATCCCGTGCTCATGGATAGGAAGAATCAATATCATGAAAAGGGCCCAAAGTAATTTATAGATTCAATGCTATCCCCATCAAGCTACCATTGACTTTCTTCACAGAATTAGAAAAAGACTACTTTAAATTTCAAAAAATTTGTAAAAGAAAAGGTGATGTGAGGCCTGAGAAATACAGCCATCATCTCGATTTTATTATGACAGCTGTAATAGTTGTCATCACAGGGTCACAATTATTCCTACTTCGAGTTGGTGAAGACACAGCTTTTTTCTTTTTATGTACAATGCACTGTGTCTTTCTCATGACTCCCACCTTCTGTGTGGCATTGGTGATGACAGTGGTGAATAGGGAGGGAATAGGATTAGGATTAGTCTATCATGTCAGTTTAGCTTAATCCCATCATTTCCCATTTTCACTCTTTTCTCTGTTCCCCTCAAAGATTGCATTGAGTGTACGAATGTAGTGAGTTTGGAGATGACAGGGTAGTGGACAGACAGGGTTTCCAAATCTATGGGAGTCTGAGATCATGCCAGTAATCAGGGCTGGTGGTTCTCTGTGGAGGCCTTGGCCTGCCTTCGTTTCATACTGGCACAGCTTAGCAGTTATCACCTTTGTATTTTATTTACGCAACCCAGGATCTTTTCAGTTCCATCCATGCCAGTTATTAGCAGGCATGCTCAAGAAAGCTAAGCACCAACATTTTCTCTGTGCCTATCTACATGACATCACTGGGATCACTTTGATGCTCTGTCTCCCTTTACCCAGTGGGTATAGGGTCAGTCAGCAAA
The DNA here is from genome assembly GCF_009828535.3 of Hylobates moloch. Taxonomy (NCBI): domain Eukaryota; kingdom Metazoa; phylum Chordata; class Mammalia; order Primates; family Hylobatidae; genus Hylobates; species Hylobates moloch. Next base: position 36,744,820 of record NW_026652297.1, on the reverse strand, counting down.
GTGGTTCCTCTTCCTGCTGCTGGTATTTCATTTTACTAATTTAAAATTTCTTTCCAGTCTTGGACACAGTCTGGAAAGGAAGACTGTCCTGTCCTTCCTACCTTCCTGTCCTCCTCTCACATTCCTCAGAGTGGAAGAGATGACCTTCTGCCTCCTTACTTTGTCCATCCCAGCAAGTCCTCCTGCAGGACCTGTGGTCTAGTTTATCCATCAGGCATCTTGATAATTGATTGAATAAAGACTTTTCCCTGTTGACAGTTTGGCTTTTATGCCTACTGTCTAGCCATTCACTGAAAATTCCCGTTAGGGATGTTAAAAAATGGTTTCATCTCTTTCTTGTTCAATTTCTCTGGTAACAGTCCTGAAGCACCTCTCTCCATGGTGGATGCTTCAGCTGAGTTGGGAGAAAGTTATACATTCACAAAAATGCGGAAAGAAAAACAGTTATCTTTCTCCCTCTCACTCACAAATACACATAGCCCACCAAATATTGTCTCCATTATGTAATAATAATTGATACCACTTCTGGAGCATGTGCTAAGGTGCCAAACATTGAACTAGGCACTTGACATATATTATCTCATTTAATCCTGTTAACAACTCTAACGTATGGTTCATTTTTAGTCCAATTTTCCAGTTGAGGAAGCTGAGCCTTAGAAGGAAGCTACGTTTTCCCCCATGTTCAATTAGCTATAAATGATGGAGACAAAATGTAAACCCTGGTAATTCTCCACTTTTGCTTATTTCCATCTAGAAAAAAACCTCTAAGTACTGAAAAGCATTGTATAATGATCTCATAATTCTTAAGAAGCTGCCATTCTTGTAAAGCAATTCCACATAGTCTCTCCTATCCTCTCCTGATATTTTTAGTATGCCTAAAACTATTTATAGCCAGCAGTTCCATGGGCTACCCTCTCCCTTGATGTCACTGTGTTCCTAAATATCCTCTGCAACCCTCCACATCTAATTCAGCCACTGATGCTCATCTTCTCTCTACAAAGATTAACTGTCATGCATGCCCTGTTGTCCAAGCATTTTTCATGCCTGGCAAATTAAACCATCATCAATAACCTATTAGCATTCAGCAGCTTCAGTGAAACAAAAATAAGGGACGAACTGTTTTATCCCCAAAATTTATAGAACCTCAAATGCAAAGAAACTCACAAAGAGGGGTTTGCTTGCTTCCAATAGAAAGCTCTTGCTTTCCTCCCGAAGCTGATCCACCTGTAATATGGCATCTTAGGCTTAAGACCTACAAGTGAGACTGGTCGAGAAAGACTTTGTAGCCTTCTATGAATTTCTGTTTGCCCATTAAATTTTTCCCCAGTCTTTCTCACACTGGATATATGTAAATATTTTGTTTCCCGGAAACCTTATCTTTGACAGGTGGCGATTCTAGCTGCCACTGACTGTCAGGGTTTAATTCCAAAACAAAAGCTCACTTAAAAGTAAGCACAAGCTATGAATAAAATAGTGAAAAAGTCTCGTTTAATATCTTTTAGAGGTTCAGTTACTCGGAAGCCTCCAGGTAAATTTCCTAGGCTCCCAAGCCTAGCAGTGAAAAGACCAGGCATGCCTCAGCCCCACCCTATTCTCCTGATTTTCTATTGCTTCCATTTCAACTGTAAACTCTGGAGGAGAGGGAGAGTGGTGCTCAGGAGAACTGTCCACAAACAACATTTTGTAGCATCAGAGAGCAATTTGGACAACAAGCCATTTTGATTGCAAGTTACAATTTTTTGACCAAAAACAATAATTGTCAGCTGCAAAAGTGACAGGACGTGACTACAGAAAAGAGCGGATTAAAGTCCAGTGTCTGATAAAAGGGCTTTTAGATTTGTACTGTAATCATTCTGACATTTTGATGAATGCCTAACCTTACAAAATGGGCTGGAGGTTGAAGTGTTAATCATGGGATATGTAAAGGCTGCTGCTGTTGCTTTGCGACTTGAACATGAACGTGCAAATGGAACGTACCTCTTGAAGGATGCTCTAAAACCTTGGGCTTGCTAAATTGGCTGTCATTGTAAGAAAACTTAATACTTGAATGTTTGTGGTCCTAGTTTGAAAACTACCTGCAGATTCCATAACGTGCAAAAGAAAACAAGTTCATGGGCTCAGCAGGAGATGCATACATTTTTCTTTCAAACTTCCATAATGACATCGTGGTGAGAAGCCATAGAGATTTGCCATAACAAAACAATGTTTATGTGTAATGTGTCTGCCATTTCCCGCCATTCATTTCACTTTTGTATCTTATTATCATGGTTTGGCCCACCAATGATTTCAAAGATTGCTTCCACATTGCTAATCTGATATTACTTTTTAAAGCAAACACCTAAAAAAATTAATTGAATAAGGGAGAATTCTTGTGACAAGGCTGAATATTCAGCTTCTAGTTGCAAATGATTTGTATCATCCCTCTGAAACCTTATAGGACATCGGATTTGGTACATTAAGTTCTGCAAGATAAAACACTGTATATATTTCCTCTTACTCTGATGACTGTAACTCTCTAAAGGTAACACCAGGCCCACCTAACAATATCAGAAAAATGCATCAATGTTAAGCAGTAAATTATTTTCAGATAAAACAAATCCTCTGGAGAACAGGTAATGAAGGGTAATGCTGGGAGAACCAAATCATTAAAATGAAGAAGATAACAGAGTAATAACCCATTTCAATTTGACTGATTGACACTTTAAGCAATAAAGAAAGGAATCACATTAATGGCATGATAAAAATTACCATTCTCTTCTATTATGCAATACGGGGATTAAAAAAAAAGTAATATACCAAGTATGTGTTCCACTTGCCTGAAGTTAATAGTTGATTTCAGAGAAAGCAGGAACTGTACACTGTAGTTTTCTTTATTGTCCTATTTCTAGATATAAGAAAAATTAATGGATAGAGGATGGAGAGAATGAAGTGAGAGGAAGGATATATTGTAAATCTAATCTACCAGGATCACCTACATGGGTTTGCAAAACAACCTAATGTCGTATTCCATGTATATTATAAAATACATAAATTGTTTACTTTGTTTTCTTTTAGGATACTGCATGTTGGAACCTATGAGGACATTTGTTTTACACTAATTATGATGTGCTTTCCATTCTGTGATAACAAAAAGATATTTAGCCCACCTAACATGGGGTATGAAGTAATTAAGAATAAGACCCAAGCTATTGTGGCAAGAAGCTTGTGTGCCAAAGGTGCCCAGGAAATGCAGTCATACCCATCAATGAGAGAACCTGCTTTTAGCTCAGCCTGCAAGCAGCAGGTGACCACCCTCCAAAGAGAGATTACATCACTTTCTCTACGATGAATGTCAAGAAAATGTTGATCCTTGCCATAATACACAGCTGACAAAGGAACCCCAAAAAGAGTGTGGGAGGGGAGGGTAGGCAGAGGAGGACGGGAGGGATGGGAGGGCTGGGAGGAGAGAAAGTGCATAAACTGGAGTAGTCATTGTCCCTCAAAAGCCAGTCAGGCCTCTGACATTGGTAGAGCATACTGGTCATTAGGAACAATAAACTCCAACATAATCAGCTGAAAAAGAATTAGACTTTTAAGCAAATCTATAAACAATGACTAAAATCTAGTCTGAAGAGTCTAAACTAAGAGCTGACATCCTGATTCAAAGAGTAAAGCTCTTTCACCTTCACAATTTTGCTCAAAGGTCACTGTCTCAATGTGCCATACCTAGACCATTAGAACTTTATTAACAAACTCTTCCCCCCAAAACCCTACCCTCTTTCCTGCTTTTTTTTCTCATTCATATATATTACCTTATATTATATACTTATTTATTTCCTTATTTTATGTCTCCCCCCACTAGAATTTTACTTCCAGCACAGCAATGGCCTGTTTTGTTCACTGCTGGCCCCCTAGCACCTAAAACGGCATCTGACGTAGAGTACATACTCAAATCTTGACTGACCGATTGCATGAATGTAAAGTTAACCATTGTGTATCCAACTGGGAATGAAATATACCTTAAAATCAGCAGACTATGTTTTATTCACTAGAAACAGAAGAGGTCTTCTGTTGGAGTGGGAGAATCATGGAAGCCAGGAGAGGTGATACTTACTGCGGTTCCTATCAAGTTCTAGACAACTACTGGGATCATATACGATCATATTATACAACACAAATTTCCCAAGAATCTTACAGGTAGATTGCATTTATCTTCTTGAGTTTATAAGAGAGTCAGAGGAAGCACCCTAAAAATAACCAGTGTGACTAAGGTCACCATATTTAGACCTGGAAGTCATCAACAGGTTCACCTGTGCTGAAGTGAGTACACCTTCAAAAATATCCCACCTGTGACCTTCTGGATATTTGGATGTATGTGGATATACCTGGATAAGGGTGAAGAAGGAGAGATGAGTGATGTGCAGATTTTCCCAGTGCTTCTCTGACATTATGACAGTGATAGAAAATAACTATGACACAAGATTAGCAGGCACAAATGATATTCAACTTTGTAGATTTTTCTGGAGCTTTGAGTCACAGAAAGAGAAGACATTTCTTCAGGCTTATGCAGCTCTTCAGAAAACTAGCAGAGGGTTCCCCTTTCCAATTTATCCTAAGGATAATTTAGTATCATACCAATAATGAACTTGACATAATCTGGTAAACTGTTCTCAAATAAAAATGTCACTTCTGTATTAGGAGTCATTGAAAACTTTTCAAGTTTTTGGAAAACACTCCAGTCTTCTTAATTGTCTAACACACACATGGATACTAGTGTAAAATATGTACTATACATATATATGTATATATATTCACTATTTATATAAATACATAATATTTTAATCAGGAAAATACTTAATATTTGAAATATTCATGCTGAGAAAGCGAACTAGGCAGATTAAAGCTTACAATGAATTGATTTCCAAGCAAAGCTATTTTTTTTTCCTAGCAGTGGCAAAGAAGAAGTGCTTTCTTTTGTTTCTCTTATAATTAAACTTGTTTGAAACTCCTGAAGAGGTATGAATGGAATAGTTGTACATGTGTAACAGCTCCTTGGTGTCTGGGCCTCAGTGGATCTCAGATTCAGTGGGGGAAAGTCTGAGTTCAAACTAGCTTCAATAAAGTCATGCAATCGACACTCTGGGAAAGCGTACTCTAATAAATATGTGAAAGAACAAAAGTGAGCCGACACTCATCTTCACTAAGCAGCCTATTCGCTGCAGAAATAGGATATGTCTTAATGCTTCAGAAGACTCCATCAACAGACTCATTTTTTATAAGAACTGCAAAATGGATAATGAAATAGCAAAAGAAATATACCAGTCCCACCTATACTGAATCAAGCGTGGTGTTCCCTGAGCCTTTTTAAGCTTTCATGATGTAGCATTTCTTCCAGTAGTTTTTCCTAAATCCTGTAGGGCTTTGGAGTGGGGGATGGGCACTGAGTAGGGAATAAATCACAGTGCAGTCACTCATAGCAGGGCTGGGTACAGTCATTTTGGGCACCCTAGATTTGCCTTCTAGCCAATTTTAAAATGGCTCTTAAAAATTTATAGTCCCAGAGAATATCACAGCTTGGAACCAAGTCATAGATATCCCAGCTGGTAGTACACTGAAAACACAGAGGCTGTGAATATACTTTATTTCTCAAACTAATCCGAGGGCAATCCCTATAGAATTGACATATTGACATAGCTCAGTTTAAAAAAAGAATTGGAAATCAAGAGATGTGGATTGCTGTTCTATCTCTGCCATGAACTGGCCGAGGACATTTGAATGAATAATTACACCTATTCAAGGCTCAGTTTTCTCAATTGCAAAGAGTAACCTTGGGCAAGCTAGTTATTTCCTCTGGACTTCATTTAATTATCCATTAAAAACAACCTTGCTGTGGTATTTTATGGTATTATTAGACAGAGTCTTACTATAATATTGCTTTTCAAATTCAGTTAATGTCCCTGCCTCCAGTGGATATTTAGAGAGGATTCTGAGCAGAATTAGCCAAATAATCAAACAAAGTTGGAGGATTTGAGATTATTTGCCTGATCAATTAAAATATGAAGGTCAGAGCCAGTATGGCTTTTGAGTAGAAAGGTCACTAGGTTGAAAATCCTTCATGTTGGCTTCTAGTTCCAGATTTGCTTCCTACAACCTATGTTACCTTAGCAAATGGTTAGATTTACAAGATCCATTATAGTATACAATTTTATGCTACATATCTTAACAACTGAAACTTTTAAGGAAAGAGACTTATAATCCTGTCTGGGACATCTAAGGGAGACTATTCATTTAAATCAAAACAAGAGGAATATCAGTGGCATGTGAGGAAAAACGGCCTGGCACTCTGAAATATCAAACACCGGAATGGGATCCTCTTTGACATCTCAAAATAAACAGCTACTGATTTTAGATGCTATATTTATTGTCTACCTCTGTGTTACTGATTACCAGACCTCAATGGCTTAAAACAACACCCATGTATTATTTCACAGTTCTGTAGGTCAGAAGTCCTGGCCAGCTTAGCTAGGTCTGGTCAAGGTATCACGAGGTCAAAGTCAAGATGATAGCTTACTGGGCTCTAATCTGGAGAATGTGGGGGAAGAAACCACTTTCAAGATCTTTCGGGTTGTTGGCAGAATGCAGTTCGTTGTGGCTCTAGGTCTGAGCTCCAGGTTCCTTTGCTGATGCTCAGCTGTGAATCTCTCTCTCAGCAACCCATGGCTACCCACCTTCCTTCTCATGTGGCTCCTCTGTATTCAAACCAGCAACAGCTCAAGTCCTTTATACACTTTGAATTCCTCTGACTTTTCCTAATGCTTTCTTCTTCTGTCACTAGCAGGAGAAATTTCTCTGCTTTGAACAGCTTCTGTGATTAGATTAGGTCTACCAGGAATACCCTACCCTTTCAGGGTCAACTATGTCATATCACATAAGAGAATCATGGGAATGAAAAGACATCACATTCACAGATTCTGGATATTAGCCCTGTGAAATTGGGGGTGGTGGGGTATTTCTGGAAATTCTGCCCAATACATCTGTTTTAGTCATACCCTTTCTGGAAGGCAGAAGGCCTAAACAATTATGACCTTTTGGCCAGGCTGTTAAAGATAACGTAAAGTTTTTACAACCAGTAAATAGTGTTTATATCTACAAATCATGATTCAAAGGCAATCTGATCTATGTCCACACAACCAAAAACAACTTAGGTGGTTCTGTGAATATTGGAGAAATATGACCCATTCAAGTGACCAAGTTAGATCATATAGAATAGAGCCATTATTCTCTAGATAGTTATTGAATAATGCCTCAAAACTCCCTATGTTTTGTCTTTGTCCATGCTTCCAGAGTATGAAAAGACAAACGTCTAGGCTTAGGTAGTAAATTGGACAAATAGTGAGAAAGTGAGAGAAATTCACTATGCTAAGGAAAATAACTAGAACAAAGAAACTTCTAATGAACCAAAAGTTAAATAAAAATTCTTTTTTAGGCTTCCATTAGTGACCTCTATTGTATTGAAAGTTCAAGCACAAATACAAACAACAAAATGGAACTGATACCAGATTATGGATTATGTAACAGCAACCAAAGAAAATAGTTCCGGTCATTTTCCCACTAAATAATAATAATTTAACACTCATCTCACTGAACGTTTTGTTTCTGTTCATCCACTTTGAAGAGGCATTTGAATTATTATAGAAAACTTTTACTGTCAGTCAAGTGTCTAAAGCATAACACCAGTTGCCTCTGAAATATTTTAAGATAAATTAAATAAAAATTCTGGATGTGCAAAATTGCTTTTTTCAATAACTGGATGGTAATATTTTAAACTAGTAGTTATACGAGGTTCTTAAGACAACTATTTTTCAGCAATTATTATTTTGAAAAATTTAATTTATTGCCTTTTTTTTCCACCTGCAAGTCTCTTTTTCTTTCATTCTTGACCAATCTAACCATTTTTATAGGAATGGCTCACATATAATTATCTATGTACTACAAGACACATTCACAAAATAGACCAGGGAAGTTCTACGATGTCTTCCACTGGCTCTCAATATATAACTTCAGGGAAAATGTAAGAACATGTGAGGAGACTTGACTCTTTAGCATATGGAGCTGATGTTAAGTCCCACCACTTCCTTCCCCTTAACTCACACCATCTACAGAACAGCTACACATGCTTCTCATCATTCCTCACCTGTTTTGGCTTTCCCTCCCTCCCTCCTCCCTCCTTCCTTCCTCTCTTCCATTCTCCCTCCCTTTCTTTCTTCCTCCCTTCCCTTTTTCCTTTATTTCTTCCTCTTTCCCTTTCTATTCCTTCTCTATATGTTTTCTTCCTTTCTTTTTTTCCTTCTTTTCTTTTCTTCCTTTCATTGGTCATACCAAATTTTCTTCTTCTGGTTTGAGAATATTCTCAAATTCTATTTTTCCTTAGTTATTCCCACTGTATTAAATAAACACTTGTATTAATTACCCTTAAATTATATACATGATTTTATATTGCCCCCAAGACAAGTATCCTAGCACATTTTTGCCTCTCTGAGGTCTCATCATGCCTTTCTTCACACTCTCCATCCCATTTTTCCCACAACACCATATTTCTATCTTTGAGAATTGTTAGTCTGGATTCTTTTGTATACGCTTTTTCTCTTTTGTTTCTTGTTTATTTATAAGTAATATACCTTACTGATAGCTTTTATAGTTTTCTCATCTATACTTCCCATATTTTCCTGTGTTCTCCTGGATTTATTTTCTTTCTGGGGTGTAATGTTTTTTAATCAACAGACTTTATTTTTTTAAACAGTATTAGATTTATAGAAAAGTTGAACCAAAAGCACAGAGTTCTCGTGTATTCCTTCTGCACCTTCCCCCAGCCCCCACCCCCCCGAGTTTTTCGCTATTATTCACAACTTGCATTAGTGTGGTGCACTTGTGACAAGTGCTGAACCAACACTGATACATTATTACTAACTAAAGGTCATAGTTTACATTAGATTTCACTCTCGGTGTTGTGCACTTTTATGAGTTTTCACAATGCATGATGCCATGTATCCACCATAACAGTCTAATACAAAATAGTTTCACTGCCCTCAATATGCCCTGTGTTCCACGCATTTCCCTCCCTATCCACTGCCCTCTCCATCCTCATCCAGTCCCTGAATCCTTGACAACCACTGATCTTTTTTATTGTCTCTGTGGTCTTCCCTTTCCCAGAAGGTCATGGGGCTGCAATCATGCAGCCTTTTCAGACTAGCTTCTGCCACTTAGGAATGTATATTTAAGGTTCCTCCATGTTTCTTGTGGCTTCATAACTCATGAGTTTTTATTGCTGAATAGTATCCCATTTTATGGATGTCCCATCTTCAATGGTATTTTCAAAGCACATCTTAAGTGGTCAAACTAAAAATAAATTTGTTTCATTTTCACATTTACATAATATTTTATATTTTAATAAAATATAAATTCCCAGGTTTAAAGCACTTTTCCTTTAGTAACGTATTATCTTCATGTATCCAGCATAACTGGTGAGAAATGTAACAATTGAATACTTGTTTCTTTTTCCCTCCTTGAATATTTTGTTTTGTTCTCTTTGCCTTTTATGTCCTAAAATTTGCAATAATTTAGCTAGGTATAGGATTATTTTCTTTATTCTCTTTACCATTTATGAAACCCTCAAATTTGGGTTCTTAATGCTTATATAATTTCAAAAATTATAAGATATATTTGAATACAATATTCTTCAAATATTTTCTATCCTTGATTTATTTATTTTTTAATGCTTCTTGTATTTCTATTTTATGGACATTAACATTACAATGTCTTCTCTTTATTTCACTTTTTCTATTATTTCTATGTTTCATTTGTTTATTCTTTCCTTATACCCTCTGGAAAAGTTCCTCAAAGTGATTGCCATGCTTTTGAATTTGTTAAGATAAAAGTTATGGCCCAGAATATGGTCTACTTGATGAATGTTCCAGGTGAGGTTGAGAAGAATGTGTATACTGCTGTTGTTGGATGGAATAGTCTATACATGTCAATTAGAACAAATTGATTGATAGTGCTGTTCAGGTCACATTACTGATTTTATATCCTTACTGATTTCCTGCATCACTGCATCTTTAATCTTCTTTTTAGTTATTTTAAAAAGGTTTCTTTAGAGTTTGCAATACATATTTATCACAGGATGGAATGCAGGCTGTGCCAAAAGAATATAACTATATCACAAATGTACACTACAACCTCACTGAAGGAGGAGGTTAGGGTAAAAGTGGTTAACAGTAATTTTGGAAATGAGTGGAGTCTGTAAGCCTAAAAGGAAGAGGAACTGCACATAAACTCAAACTCTCTAGTTGATAAAGTGTCTTTCCTACAGTAATATGGGTTAAAAATTTTGTTCAGCTACAAGCATACAATAGAATTTAATAATTATGTGAATGGATAGAGGAAGGTAGAAGCCATGTTTCTCACTTTGGCGTAGGATTTTACAGAAAAAAACAAGGAGAATAGGCTAGACTAACCAGGTGGTAATAGACTAGACTTGGAAACACCAAAATGAACTCATGTTTAGCTTAATGTAGACACAGAAGTTTACATATAGAAATATTTATAGATAGGTGTGCAGGCACAAGTTAGTATACACACATATATTTCTTTACTTTGTCAGCTGAGAAGCTCTAGAAGCAAGGGCACCCCTATAGTAACAATCACACTTAGCACTCAGGTCTTGGCTTTTGTTCTGTTCACCAATTAAGAGTCAGAGCTCCTTGAAGAACTGGTTGCTTAATGCTGAAGCACAAAATATGCAAGATAAGCCTGGAGAATCGAGTAGTTCCAGAAAGTAAGGAAGTGCTTAAAAAAAAATCCCACACTGATGGGAAATGTCAGAGGGACACAGAAGTCAGTGGCCAAAGCTGGAACAATTTAAGCAACAAAGTGAAGTCATATTGGATGGTAACCCAAAGTATAAAGTGAATATCCATAAGCCTATATTGATGTAAATAAATGAGTTAATAAATAAATAAATGGCATAGAAGAAATAGATTTCCCATACAAAAGAATTCCAGCCAGGCATGGTGGCTCACATCTGTAATCCCAGCACTTTGGGAGGCTGAGGTGGGAGGATCACTTGAGGAAGTCATATTGGATAGTAACCCAAAGTATGAAATGAATATCCATGAGCCTATATTGATGTAAATAAATGAGTTAATAAATAAATAAATGGGATAGAAGGAATAGATCTCCCATACAAAAGAATTCCATCCAGGCGTGGTGGCTCACGCCTGTAATCCCAGCACTTTGGTAGGCTGAGGTGGGAGGATCACTTGAGGTCAGGAGTTCGAGACCAGCCTTGCCAACATGGTGACACCCTGTCTCTACTAAAAATATAAAAATTAGCTGGGCGTGGTGGCATGTGCCTGTAATCGCAGCTACTCATGAGACTGAGGCAGGAGAATCGCTTGAACCTGGGAGGCAGAGGTTGTAGTGAGCTGAGATTGCGCTACTGCATTCCAGCCTGGCCCACAGAGTAAGACTTCGTCTCAAGAAAAAAAAAAAAAATCCAATTCATTTATGTAGATATTTCACCCTCCAGTGGGTGGATGGTAATTCCTGACTCCTTAAGTGTGAACTGTGTATAATGAGCTCCTCCCAAATAGTACAGTATGGAAAGGGGAAAAGTCAATGATGTTCAGGTGGAGTAATCTGACAACACTACTTCAGCTCAGTGATCAAGGTCAACATCAACAGTGTAAAGTAATGTTGATAATATGTATACTTGATATCATGCATAGCACTTCACCTCTGTGATCTTCCTTACTAAACCTAGAAAGCCAGTCTAGTATTTAGGAAAACATCAGTATCCCTGCTAGTATTACTCAAAGTTGACAAGGTTGTCAAAAACAAAGGAAGTCTGAGAAAACATTACAGCTAAGTGGAGCCTAAGGAGCCATAATGAATAAATGTAATGTGGTATCCAGGATGGGCTCCTGGAAGACAAAGGTGAAAACTAAAAAAATCTGAATAAATTGTGTTAAAAATAATTGATATCAATATTTATTGATATTGTATTAGTCCTTTCTCATGCTGCCAATAAAGACATACCCAAGACTGGGTAATTTATAAAGGAAAGAGGTCTAATGGACTCACAATTCCACATGGCTCTGGAGGCCTCACAATCGTGGCAGAAGGCAAAGGGGGAACAAAGTCATGTCTTACATGGTGGCAGGCAAGAAAGCGTGTGCAGGGGAACTCCCCTTTATAAAACCATCAAATCTCATGAGACGTATTCACTATCACTAGAACAGCAGGGGAAAAACCCACCCCCATGATTAAATTATCTTCCACTGGGTCCCTCCCATGACATGTGGGGATTATTACAATTCAAGGTGAGATTTAGGTGGGGACAGAGCCAAATAATATATCAATAAAAAATAATTAGTATTCATATTTACTAATTTATTGTAACAAATCTACCACACTAATATAAGATGTTCATAATAGGGGGAACATGGTAAGGGGAAATGAGAATTCTCTGTAGTATCTTCACAATTTTTCTGTATATCTGAAATGGTTTTTAAAATCAACGTTTATTTTCTTAAAAAGCCAAGGCAAAAATGGTATTTTGATTTTGTATGTGTAATAGGGGTATTTATAAGATTGAAAACAATGAAGGCAACCCAATATCCAAAAAAATAAACAAATGATGGTTCATCCATATGAAAGACAAAACAAAAATGAAGTTTTATATTAGGTAGGTGCAAAAGTAATTGCAGTTTTTGCCATTACTTTCAATGACAAAACTTCAATCACTTTTGCACCAACCTAATATATTTTGAGAAAATGAATATAAATGATGTATTGGTTTGATAATCAAATATAGTTTCCTCTGAGAGGGGAAGCAAAATAAACAAAGTAGGAGAGGAGATTTTTGCTTTTCAGCTTATGTCTGGTTGTACCATTTCTTCTTAATCTTACTCATATGAATTTGTTGAAAACAAAATTTTTTAAGAGAGGGATAAGTCTGTGCATGGTGGCTCATGCATGTAATCCCAGTACTTTGGGGAGCTGAGGTGGAAGGATTGCTTGAGGCCAGGAGTTTGGGATCAGCCTGGGCAAGAGAGCGAGGTCCCATCTTTAAAAATATATAAAAAATTAGCCAGGCATGGTGGTGCATGCCTGTAGATAGAGTAAGACACTGCCTCTTAAAAAAAAAGAACGAGGTGAAGATGTTGAGGTTCTATTTCAAGGACAAGGTGTTTAAGGCACATCACTGAGACACTGACCTTGCAAAGGTAGGGAACAACTCTGGATACATGTAAATAAAAATCCACAGTTCAGTTACTGTAACCTAAAATGCCTGCTCTGAATAGCTTATCCCAGACCACTACATCATTACAGTTCAAAACCTTTACTGTTTGCCACTGTTTAGACAATAAAGTGTACACATTTAGCAGGCTTTGAAAGAGGCTGACAATCTGACTTCTGCAAACCTTTCATAGCTACCTTCTGCCCCATCAGCTGTGTACCTGTCCTCTAGCCATGCTGACATCCATCTGCCTTTCCAAATCTCTGTTCCTTTGTTCATACAGTTCTATTTGCCACCAGTGTTCCCTTCAAATCTCCAGTTTTAAAAATAATGCATGTAGTTCAATTTCAGGCTTAAATACAAACTGCTCCTCCACAATCCCATTTAGATTTTGCCAATTAGAAAAAAAAAAGATGCGCATTTTTTTCTTCCCATAGCTTTTTATTTACAGAATGTATGGCCTTTAATTTTTCTATATTAAATTATATTGTACATATCTTTTTTTAACAGTTTTTACATATCTGTTTCTTTACATGATTATAAGTTCCCAGAGGAGAGAGACTATCCTGTTCATTTTGATATTTTTACATCTTTAACTCAGTGCTTTATATTTAATACAAAGTAGAGACTACAAAACATCTGAATAAATTGAAGCAAATTTCTTTGAAGAAATTACTAATGAACGTGTTTTTTGAATTTTACTAAGATAAATTCCAGAAGTCAAACATACAGGCTACAATCCCTCTTGTCTAAATTCCACGAGGTTGAATGCCAGGCATATTACGTGAACTAAAGTTTTCAGTTAGTACATTTTTCGGGTACTGAGCTACACTTCATCTTTGGTATGTGTCAAAATATATACATCTACTGCTAAATGAAACTAGTGGACCACTTGATTCTGACCACAAGAAACTTTATAGAGAAGACATATTTAGATAAATAATTTAAGCTAAGTATGATGAGGGCATGTAATGAGAAGGGATTGTAAACAAAAATCATTAAATCCTTAATAATAATATTGAGGATCTGGAATTTAAACATATTAAATATGTACAATGTTTTCTTCTTAACAGTGTCATCATGATTCTTGCCAATCTAACAATATTCCTTCATTATTGATTTCTTTATTAGTGAATTTCCATTGGAAAACACTTCCAGTGTTATTTTTTACAGAAGGGCAGTGCATTTCAGCAAAGAAATCCTCATGGTGATGTCACCAAAAAAAGAAAAGAAAAGAAAAAAAAAAAGAACTATATACCAAGTATCTGATTTTACCAAGTATACCCAATCTGCTTTGGGTCTTCTTAAAGAGCCACTGACCAAAAATTCTCTCAAAGGAAGAATCTGAAATTTTCATCTGCATTGCCCTTGAGTCTCCAACTTAATAAGCAAAGTAAAAGTCAGAGAAATTCATTCAGAATTTATACTGATTTAACAATAATAAAATGAATATTGCATGTTCACAAAAGTAGATATAAATAACTATCAAAATCAATTCTTTGGGACAGGGAATACTTGTCCTTCCTAAGGTGCCTAATTGGCACCCAAGGAGGGTAGAGTGGGGAGAACCCAGGAGAACCTTTCTTCAACAAATGTCGATGTGGTGATTACTCTCATGCAATGGATGGTGTGCTTTGAAAGGATGCGCTTTATTCTCACCATTGTGTAAAGTTCCTATTGACTCATGAAGTGAGTTCTGAAAAGTTTGCACTCAATGAGCTATCTCCAAAGAACTTATATACAGTTATAGCACGCACTACAATTTGTCTTTTCCTCTTCTTTACCCAAAGATTAGCTCTAATGTTACTACTTTTAGTAAACCTTCCTTGATTTCTCCAGATTAAAGAAATTTCATGTGTCCATGAAGCTTTGTGCATTTTAGAGATTTTACCAAGTATCTGTATTCAAATGTATTTTTGATAGATTTTCAGCTTCATGTGAATATTATTCAGATACTTAGCACAGCATTTGAACATAAAACATGTTCAGTAATATTTGTATAGTTGATTGAATGACTGGACCTCTCCAGTGTTTGTCTCAAGACTTATATCTTTATGGCAACAGCATTATTCTTGATACCTCCCTAGGTTGGAATCAAAGATTTCTAACAGAATACACATTTCAGCTTGTGTTACCCAATGGGGAGCCATCCTTTTTGGAACACACACCAAGATTATGATTGCTGAAATTCGTATTGCCGTAAGTGATATTGAGAAACCCACCCCAGGCCCTATTATTCCTGAGAAAAGTCATTTATAAAATCTTTACGGGCTTTGGTTATTTAAGAGGCAATAGAGGATGGTGGTTAAGCACGCATTTCTCAAGACAGACTGTCCAGATGTGAGACTTACTTATTCCATTTATTGGCTATGCCTTCCTGAGCAAGCTATTTGAATTCTATGTTTCCTTATTTGCAAAATGGAGATAATAATATTACCTATCATACATGGGTTGCAAGGATTGAATTAGGTAACACATGTCAGTTCTTAAGACAGGGTTTGGCATACAGTAGGCATTCAGTAAGTCTTAGCTATTCTAAGGTAGTATGCTAAAGACACTTGCTAGTTAGTTCAGCAGGTTAGAGCAAAGCACAGTGGAAGGAGACAGTGAGACAGTGTGAGATGTGGGAAGGACCCTGGAGTGAGTGAGAAGACATAGATTAAAGTCTTGGCACTGACACTCACTTTGTGTCCTCAGCCAAATCATTGCTTCCTTGAGCAGCAATGTTCTCACACTTAAATGTGAAAAATAATATCCAGTTTGCAGAATTGTTTTTGATGATTAAATGAAGTGATGAATGTGAAAGAGCTTTATGAAATATAATGTGTTATAAAATGTGAAGTGTTATTTCTATTTCACCATCAAAAGCACAGCAAGGAACATTTGCACCCTACTGCTTAGCCAGAAGAAGGACAGGACAAATTTGTGCCAGGCAATCCTGCTATTACTTCTACTATTAATATCTAATGATAGCATAGACATTTTAAGTCAAAAGGAAATATATTATTTCCTTTGAAACTAATAAGTCTAAAGGACACTTTGAAAAGTGAACTGGAAGCAAGCACTAAAAATAAAACAAAATTAATGCCTTCATAGTAAAAAAAAAAAGTTACACTATGTAGTATTTTCTTAAAATATTTTGGGCAAATGATAAAAAAATGCCCATATTATTCCCATTCAATTAAAAAAATTAAATCAACATTTACCATGGGAAATATAAAATATAAAATATAAAAATACCATATTTTTATATGGGAAACACTATCAGTTTCAATTTTTATTTAATCATGAAACTAGTCTAGAAACATTTGCCATAATAACTATGGTGTTTCAAATGCAATTAGAGATAATTACTGTACCTATTGTATAGAATTTAAAGAGAAGAACTCTTTTGACAGTTAATCCCCCCCTTAGTAGAGATGGGGCATGGGGTGGGTGAGGTTGTCCAAGCCAAAATATGGCTTTCACAGGTCTTTTTTACAATTGTCCAAATAGTAATACCTTACTCAACAAATCAATCCAACCAACCCTTTAGGCTGAAAGATGTTTATTTTTCATTTAGGCTTTTAGTCAATTGAGCTAAATGTATGGGTTTTCTTTTCTTTTCGTTTCTTTTCTTTTCTTTTCATTTCTTTGAAGACAGGGTCTTGCTCTGTCTCTCAGGTGCTGGAGTGCAATAGCATGATCACGGCTCCCTGCAGCATCGACCTCCCCAGCTCAAGCAATTTTCTTCCTTCAGCCTCCTGAGTAGCTGAGGCCACAGGCATGGGCATGGACTACCATGCCTGGCTAATTTTTTTAAATTATTTTTTGGTAGAGAAGAGGGTCTCACTTGTTGCTCAGGCTGGTCTTAGACTCCTGAGCTCAAGCGAGCCTCCCATCTCAGCCTCCCAAAGTGTTGGGATTACAGGAATGAGCCTCCATGCCTGGCCTGGGATTTCCAGTAAGTCATTAATCACATGCTTCCTCTTTATGTGTCATTTTGTTCTCACAAATGTCTTTTCCACTGGTAACAAAACCTACTTTCAGTCATTCATGTGTATTGAGACTTTTACTTCAGTGTGTTTATCAGGCTTCCAGACTTCAACTGGACATAGACTTTTGTTTAATTGGAGTGCCAATATAAAGAACATAGAAATAATACGGTCTCTACCTTCAAAGTGTTTGCACCTTAAAGACTGTATAAATTTTATGAATAGATTCCTAAGATAAAAGAAATGAGGCCTGTTAAATGGAAAGACAAAAAAATACAAGTTTGGAGGAAACAAAGATGGAAGGAGGTACATAACAGTGCAGATGAAGAAAGGACTGCACACTTGATGAGATGAAGAAGAAGAAATGGGCACCGTGAAAGAAGAGAAGAGGAGATGGACATGCTCACAGCACTGAGAAAAGAAACCCATCTTTCATGATAGCATTTCAAAGCGGCTTTGAAAGAAGACTACAGGGCATAGGGAATACGGAAATAGAAAAAAGGATAATTTTGTAGGTAAGTATACCAAGAATAAAAGCATGTGGGACAAGAGAAAGGTAAGTAAAATGAAAAGACAGGGTGAATGTGGCATGTACTACTATGCAATTGCAGTAACGGTAGTAATATTGGACTCTTCCTGAATCTGTTTCCTCTCCAACTCCACTGCTGAGAAAAAGGTACCTTTGTCTTCAGGAAAGCAGAGACACAGAAGGAAATAATTTATCTGGGAAACAAGACATGGAAATAGGGCACGTACAAAAATTAGAACCTTAAAGCCCCATCCCTGCCCAACAATCAGACATAACACAGGGGCCTCACTTTCAGAGACAGTCTCTAAAAGGAATAGCATCTGCCTATAAAGTAAGTGAAGAAGAGTGGCAGTCCAGTCCAGCTGACTTCGGGTGTTCTAACAGGCCACAAGGGTATCCCAGGAAAACAGCCGATTTTATACAATTTTCAGTGTGATCTTTCTTTTAGAGAAAAATAATGCCTAAATTCATTAGTGAAAAACTCTGCAGGATTATAGTCCTTCGGAGTAAAACAAAGGGGAGAATATAAGGGAGATTTATCTCAGACAGCAAAATTCCTTATAATAATATTATTACCTAAGTGCTACCATAGCAGTATATATAAATCACAGTATATACATAGACAAGTAAGGGATTAATTCTGCCCAGAGTAAAGGGCAGAGGGGAAAAGAGATTCTTCCTGTGCTATTTTTTATATTGACCTCTATAAAAAAGCTGAGGACAAAATGTTAAATTGTAACTCTGGGAAGGAAATTCTATGGGGATATAAAGTAAGATAGTCCGTGTACATGGCTCTCTGATAATATAATATAATATGGGAATAAACCTTAGAAAAACAAAAGATGTTATTAGAGAACCTGTTGCTTTGACATTCAGAAATTGCTCAGTTAAACCAATTCAATACTTGAAACACTAGATCCCTCTACTGTTGGTTAAAGAAAGAACTTTACGATTTTTTAAAAGCTAGAGATAATTTAATATTTTAACTTAAAACCAAGTATCTTAATTTATATTTTCAATCAAATAGAGGCCTTCCCAGCTGTAAACAAAGTTGAGTCACAGTACTTTACATTTTTTTACCCAAAAGAAATGACTCAAGTTCTCAACTGCAAGTTTAGGGTTATGTGTAAAAGCATAGAAGGGAAATTTAAGGTATTACCAATCAGCTTCTTCACAGGTAAGCTATTTGAAGTCTTTTTTTTTTTTTTTGAGACAGAGTATTGCTCTGTCACCCAGGCTGGAGTACAATGGCACAATCATAGTTCACTACAGCCTTGACCTCCTTGGCTCAAGACATTCTCCTGCCTCAGCCTCCTGAGTAGCTGGTACTATAGGCACATGCCGCCATGCCCAACTAATTTTTTAAATTTTGTGTAGAGACAGGATCTTATTATGTTACCCAGGCTGGTCTTGAACTCTTGTCCTCAAGTGATCCTCCCACCTCAGCTTCCCAAAGTGCTGGAATTGCAGGTATGAACCACTGCACCCACCCTAGGAGGCTTCTTCTAATCTGTCATTCCACTCCAGGCTACAGTTACCTAAGTGAACATCTAGCTTAAATTCATACCTAACTTTGCCCTTGACATTCATTCCCCAGTGTCCATCCATTGGATTCCTTCGTTACAGATTGCTCCCGCCTCCCAATCTGAAGCATTCCTCTCAAAAAACATGAATGCTTTGCAGACCCACATATTATAAATTTACTTTGTTCAATATCTTTGTATAAGAGCTATTAGAATTATCCTCAAACCTTGTCCTCTTTGTTGCTGCAAAGTGCTCTAAATAGCACCCTGTACCTCACTTTAAGATGGCAGCTAGGCCCTGCCAAAGTTGACCCATCCTGTCAGTACTGAATGTTGCAAAAATGAAACTAATCCATTAAATTGGAAACTCTATGTTTGGTGTGAACTCTAACTCTATCCAGATTATCCCACAATTGTCTCTTGTTTTAATGGAGCCAATTACTCAGTAGGGTTGGTTGTGGGGTGCATAGTATCCCTGTCATCAGGCTAGACTTCAAGATGAATCACAGTAAGGCAATTGCATGGGTGAGCAAACTGTTTACACCATTTAATGGAAGTAATAGGGCAGGTGCCTAGAGGTAAAGTCCTTAGCCCAAAGGTTTGTGATGGAGTCTGTATTAGTCCATTCTCATGCTGCTGATAAAGACATACCTGAGACTGGGCAATTTATAAAGGAAAGAGACTTAACGGACTCACAGTTCCACATTGGCTGGGGAGGCCTCACATTCAAAATGGAAGATGAAGGAAGAGCAAAGGGATGTCTTACACGGTGGTGGGGAAGAGAGCTTGTGCAGGGCAACTGCCTTTTGTAAAACCATCAGATCTAGTGAGACTTATTCACTCACCAGGAGAACAGTATGGGGGAAACTGCCCCCATTATTCAATCATCTCCACCTGGCCCCAGCCTTGACATGTGGGGATTGTTACAATTCAAGGTGAGATTCCAGAGAGGACACAGTCAAACCATATTAGAGTCCAAGAATGAAACAAGACAGAATAAGGGATTACAAATGAAGCTCCCTGGACCCCATGCTGCAGTAGGAAAATTCCTTAATTGGCTGTGTAGGATGCCTTTGGTCCTCTGCTGTTCTGGCCCCAGAGCTCCCCACTTTCTCTGGCCAGTCCTGCATTTATAGAATCTTACTCATTTTAATTTCATTCTACCTACACTGATCAACCACCCTCTACTCGAGTCAACCCCACACACTTTGTAACTAACTCATTCAATTTTAGCTTTTACGTGTTACTTTTGTCTCTCATACTAGAATGAAAACTCCATTAGGGAGGATATTAATTCTTACAATCCTTCTGTATCCCAGATCAGTTAGAAGAATGAGCCTTGATAAATATTTGTTAGCTGACTAATTGTTTGGGTAATTGAATTTATTTCAGGGTAATATGATCATAACTTGTTATTATTATTTTTTTGGAAGAGAGCCCACTTAGGCCCCTCGGAGTTTTTGGAGACTTTAAATGCTTCTCTACTCATTTATTCTGGGAAAAACATTTCATACTTGACAACACTGTACATTCAGTTTTAACCCTATTTTGCAATGGAGCTAATGCTTATATCTGCCCATAATTATGATAGATATACTGTCCTACACAATGTCTTTTGTTCATTAATAAAATCAGTAAAAGAATTGGTGATTTTGTGGCAACAGTACTTTCAAATGTGGAGCTAAAATAAGTGATATATGATTAGAAAGTTTTTCAGAAAAAGATGAGTCTTTCTAGTTGAATTAATTTTAAGTAGGAGTCAGGTATCAAAAATCTTTGTATTGCTTATGGAAAATTCCATCCTTTCAACTCTAGTTGCTCTCCTCCCACAGTATTCCCTGCCTGCATTTGGCTCCTAGTTTTAACATCAAACGCTGCTCTTCTCAATTATCCTCCATTCCCTCCCCTGTCTAGGATGTGATACACATGGTTAGAGTTCAGTATCAGGCAAGCAGAGGTTACATCACAGCAGTGCAGGCATCTTTAAACTGAACATCAGACATTTCTGCTCTTAAACACTACCTAATCAACAAATTCTCTGTTTTTTGGTACCCCCCTTTCCTTTCAGGAATCCAATACAATCTAATCAAAAGTTGAATTCCTCCCATTTTCTTTTTCTTTCTTTCTTGTTTTAAATAGACAGCTGGCTAATTTTTGATTTTTTTTTTTAAGAGATGGGATCTCACTATGTTGCTCAGGCTGGTCTTGAACTCCTGGCCTCAAGCAATCCTCTCACCTCAGCCTCTCAAAGTGCTTGGATTACAGGTATGAGCCACTGTGCCTGGCCTCATTTTCTTTTAAAAGCAAATTATCTCTCTCTTGTGCCTCTTTGAACATTTAGACGCCCTTGGATGAATTGCAGTGTGTCATAAACTTTAAATTTTATGCTTTATTTTCTTTCTATCAGGTTCTACAGGGAAAGGTAATAGTTAGTAAATGTTATTTTTCCCTTGATAAAAATTGTGTTAGACCAGGGCAGAAGCATAGAGATATTTTCAATAGTGTATTGCAGGTAAATATCATCTTAGGAAAAAAAAAATGAAAGAAAGAGAAGGAGAAAAGGGAAATTGGAGAAGGAGGAGGGGGAAGGAAAGAAATAAAGAGTGAGCTTAATTTAAAAAATAGGCAACCTATCCACAGGCAAAGGAGAAAACTTGATACACACCCACAGGATATGGCAGAGGGAAGAGTGTGGGCGTTGGAATCAGACAGCTCTGGTGTCAAATCCAGTTCCAGCAGAATGTGACCTTGAGCTTAGCTTCCCTCATCTCTAACTACTATATCCTAGCACTCATATCAAACATATTAACACACTTGTATTAAACTGGTGTGAAGATTAGGATAACATCTATGAAGACCACAGACAGTGCTTGGACGTGAAGGTGCTCACTAACTGGTCACTGAAATGATGATGATGATGAGATAATGATGATGAAGAAGGAGAAGAAGAAGAAGCAGAAGAAGAAGTAGCAGAATAAGAAGCAGAAGAAGCAGCAGAAGAAGCAGAAGAAGAAGAGGAGGAGGAGGAAAGAAAGAAAGAAGAAGAATAAAGAAGAAAGAAAGAAGGAAAGAGAAGGAAGTAAGGAAGGAAGGAAGGAAGGAAGGAAGGAAGGAAGGAAGGAAGGACGGAAGGAGAGAGAAGAAGAAGAAGGAGAAGGAGAAGGGGAAGGGGAAGAAGAAGAAGGAGAAGGAGAAGGAGAAGAAGAAGAAGTTGTCGTCATCAGGATGAGAAAACTCTTCTCATCTATGAGAAACAGTCACCGTGGAGGTAGGAAGGGGACTTTGTTTACTTGATCATTTAAAAAATTGTTCTCTAGTGTATAAAACAACACATTATGACAGACATTTACATTTACTGTCCTACTCCTTCTATTAAAACTACTGCAACATGTATTTCTTTTCTGAAACAACAGCTAACATGACAGTGATGGAGACTGTTAACATTTATAACTGACTTGTAAAACCATGAATCAAGATGATTTTTTAAAGTAACAACTTTCAAGTACCAATTCTTCCTTACCCAGAATTTTCACTTCTCAGTTAATATGAGTTTCATATTATCTGTATGAAATGGGTGAGAAGGAATTCCAGTTTCATCTGTGCCCAAGGGTCTCCATGTGAACATTGTCTCCTCATTGACTTGGCAACCAAGCATGACACTCATTTACAAGGACTGGAAGATGGGGCAATCCTGGAAAAGTTTGACCAGAACCAACTTCACTTCATGCTGATATTTCAACCTTGTCCAATCTGGGATCAAGGTTAGAATGGCCACAAAGGAAGAAAAGAGATGCCACTTGATGTCATATCGTTTAGCAGAGGAAAAGTGTCTAACACAAAATGCACTTTTTGGAAGATACAATTTTGCCTTCTTTTAAATATATCAAATAAAGAAAACAAAGAATCTTATTTTTTTCTTACACATTTGTGCTTGTCCACTGACTCTTTGCACCACAGTGTGACTATTCTGCAACTAGAAATGCCCTGCTAGTTCCTAAAGCTCAAGGTGCATTAGTCCTATTTGTGTTTATCAAAATAAATGGACTGGCCATTAATTTATCTTAGTCCTGTCTTGTCTGGGCATTTCTACCTACCACAGTGTAAAACTCTCTCTTCCATGTACTAATGAAAAAAATTTCAAAAGCATATTCTGTGATTGGGTACATAATAACTATTTGGTAATTGCAATCTAGAGTGGGTATTTCAAAATTGAATGCAACTTAGCTTGTTGAAACAGCATTACCTAGATCAGGAATCTGGAGATGTAGTTTCTACTAATTTCTCCACCAATCACTTACTAAAGACAAGTTAGCCAGGTTTCCATTTTCCCATATGTAAGACAACACAGAGTGTGATTTCAGAAAACCACATGGGCACAATGAAAATAAATGAGCTGTGTATTTGGTACCATTAACTTCTTGGAGGCACAGGGCTACACAAATCAGAACATCCCCTTGTTAGATAGCATTAGAATGAAAAACAAATCAAAGCCTAATCTGACTATATTTGCAATGCTTCCATAGAATAACTGTATGAATAAGAATTTATGAGAAATTGCTTGCGAGACATAATGCCTTTGAGATGTGGAGAATTCACATAAGCACAAAGTCCAACACGGAAAGTACATATATCAACAAGCAAGAGAAATTCCAACCACAAACCACTCTTGCAAGACCATTCAGATTCAGCCAACTTCATTGGCATGTCCTGGAATACCATGATTGCCAAAGGTAATGTAACAAAGAGAAAGGGTTCACAAAAGTCCTAAAAGAAATAGTAGGGCATGGAGGTTTTCAATGGCATGCTTATGTTGGATTACTGTTCCTTCCCAGTGCAAAAGCAAATTATTTTTTCATTGAGAAATAATCAGGTTCCAGATCTCCTTCCAAATATTTTGCCAAGAGTGGCCCAAGAGGACCGTATGCAAGGCAGACGCTTAAAGGTTAAAGGAAGTACTTGAGGCATAGCAGCTTTGGAAAGGTACTTGGAGATTACTGTAGAGATTATTTCTATCACTGTTGCCTTATGCTGTATGAAGATGATGCAAACTGAACTGGGACACAATAAAGGGTCTGCTCCTCAGGATCATGGTAAATATAACTGATACTCAGAAAATAGCAAGCATTTGGAATGTGATGTTCCTGCTAAAAAGCTATCAAGATGTTCTCCCATGGATCCTGTTGTATAATTTAGGTTTTTTTTTTTTGTTCTTTTTTTTTTTTTTTTTTTTTTTTGAGACAGTCTCTCTGTTACCCAGGCTGAAGTGTAACAGTAATCTCTGCTTCACTGCAACCTCTGCCTCCTGGGTTCAAGTGATTCTCCTGCCTCAGCCTCCTGAGTCTGGGACTACAGGCGCACACCACCATGCCCAGCTAATTTTTGTATTTTTAGTAGAGACAGGGTTTTACCATGTTGGATAGGCTGGTCTGAAACTCCTGACATCAGGTGATCTGCCCACCTCAGCCTCCTAAAGTGCTGGGATTACAGGCATGAGCCACTGTGCCCAGCTACTGGGGTCTTTTTATTGTAAGCAACAGAAAGTCATTTTCAACAAAAAGAGGGGTCAAGTTATTGTAGAATGAATAGTATGAAAAGAATTCTGGAACTTTGCTGGAATGGTACGTGCACTTGGGAAGCAGAACTGGAAAAGCATAGGATCTAAGGCACCTCAAGTATACAGGCTAACTTATTCCCTCAGAATCATGTGTTTATTATTTCTCCACTTGAGTGATATGCAGCAATTCAGTGGATCTCTGGCCTCACTGCAGCTGCTATATCTAGTCGATATCAACTTCTTTGCTATGTATGTATTACCTTCTCCACCTCATACCTTCTGCTTTCTCATCATTGTGACTTCTGTAAATTCTTATAACCCTTCCCACCTTGTGGTCTCAGATTTCCTCCTTTCTTTTGCATGTTTACAGTACCAGAGTAAAGAAGAATTCGGTTGGCCTAGATAATTGTTCATCATTCCTTTTTAGACAGAAATTTTGATGGTAAGCTTCCTTTTAGAGTTTTGGCCAATCCACAAAGTGGCTGAAATTGGGTCCATCATCAACTGGGTCAGTTAGGAGAAGCCACATGAGCAGTGTATTTGGGAGAAATTGAGGACCCAGTAGTTTTCACCAGAAGAGGACTAGGGGAGTGGGAAGCTCCTCAAGGAGCTCATCCCTCTTTAGTTATGGTTGAACTCTGGAAATTAAGTGTCAATCAATTAACCAATTACAACCATTAACCCAATTGTCTGTGGCACACCCTGTATGCAAAGCATTAAACTAGATATGCCAGTGAATACCATTTTGTCCCTAGAAAGAAAAGGAAAGTTTTCACAATCCCTGTATTTAGTAAGGAAATCTAAGAGAGAAACATCTGGACAAAAGGGTGTGAGTGCATCCTAAATGTCAGAACAAGGTACTATTACAGTTAGTGTCCTTTGGGGCAGTGTGGTATCGAACTGCCCCAAACGAACAAGCACCGAACTGAAAGAAATCTGGACTTTCGTCTTAGCTCAGAAATACACATACTGTACTTGTGTTTCAGATCACAGCATAATCCTTTATTAATTACTTTATCTCTTGATGCCTCAACCTATTCCTAAAATGAGGGTAAAGACCTGGTGATGGAACTCTACCATTCTCTAATTATTTTGGTATTACTATTACTTATCTAAGAAAGACATAGAGGTTATTTAAAATGCTGAGGTTGGAATAATCTAACATCTATCTTTTATTTTTCCTTCCAACTTTTAGGTTGGGGGCACATGTGCAGGTTTGTTACACGGGTAAATTGCATATTGCTGGGGTTTGGTTATACAAATTATTTCATCATGCAGGTAGAGAGCATAGCACCGGATAGGTAGCTTTTTTGATTCTCACCCTCCTCCCAACCTCCATCCTCAAGTAGGCCTCAGTGTCTATTATTCTCTTCTTTGTGTACATCCATACTCAGTTCAGCTCTCACTTATAAGTGAGAACATGTGGTACCTGGTTTT
Organism: Hylobates moloch; assembly: GCF_009828535.3. Classification (NCBI taxonomy): domain Eukaryota; kingdom Metazoa; phylum Chordata; class Mammalia; order Primates; family Hylobatidae; genus Hylobates; species Hylobates moloch. The sequence goes on along the minus strand of NW_026652297.1, from coordinate 36,718,524 downwards.
CTTTTTTCTGCCTCAATTTGCTGAGGATAATGGCCTCCAGTTGCATCCATGTTGCTACAAAGGACATGATTTCATTCTTTTTTATGGCCGTATAGTATTCCATGACACCTATCTTACAGGCAAATTATGTCATAATTTCACACACACACACACACACACACACATATATATATAGAGAGAAAGAGACAGAATCTCACTCTGTCGCGAGGCTGGAGTGCAGTGGCCTGATCTCATCTCACTACAACTTCTGCCTCCTGGATTCAAGCAATTCTTCTGCCTCAGCCTCCCAAGTAGCTGGGACTACAAGCACAGCCACCACCATGCCCAGCTAATTTTTGTATTTTTAGTAAAGGTCAGGTTTCACCATGCTGGCCAGGATAGTCTCAATCTCTCAACCTCATGATCTGGCCGCCTCAGCCTCCCAGAGTGCTGGGATTACAGGCATGAGCCACCATGCTCAGCCAACACTAATACATTTTAACTGCCAGACTTATTTTACAATCTATTCAAGTGGTCATAAGAAACAGTCACATTATAGCACTCTACCTGAATTGTTTCACTTATGGCTTTTGCCTTTTTTAGCTTAAAAGTCAACAAACTTATGTATGTTTCTCCTAATTTAGTAAACCATACCTCAGGTTGAAATGATCATGATTACCTCAGATTTAGACTCAACATAACAGAAGCATAAAAGAAACAGAGATTCTATTTGTCTCCCACAGTGAAACAGACATCAAGGTTTGATCTGCACCTGCAGTTTACTTCAGCCGTTCTGCCTTTAGAATGCCAAATCATATTAATAGCTGGCCAATTCGTACAAAACTCACAAATCTACTTTTCTTATTGTTGTTTAGAGTTTATCTTATTTGAGAAGAAAACTAAGTACAGATGATACTTCAACCCCTGAAACTAAGAAATATTTCAGGCTCCATTGTCTCCAATAACTTTGCAGAAAATGTATTAAGTTTAGGACACAGTCAAATTTGTGTCAAATGCCAATTCTACCCTTTACCGGTTGTATGAAGTGTCTAGAGCAAGTTTTTTGAGATCTCCGGCCTCTAATAACACCCAGATTTCAGAGTCATCTCAAAGTCTACATAAGGCAATGTGTGAAAAGTGCCTCATGGGGAGTGTGGTGTGGACTGGTGCTCAATATGTGTAGGGCTTCTTCCACTTCCTCTTCCCCTTGTCTGCCTGCCTTTTGCGCTCCTCACAAGCCAATGATCTCTTACTGATGTACTTTAGCCAGTCACACCACCCCCTACAACTTATCTGAGAAATCTACCCAAAGAAAATTCCCTCCTAGTTACATGGAATGCATATTATGAGGGGCTAAATGAACTTCACAGAAGGCATCCAACACTGCAGTCCTATGACACAAGCAAGGGCAGCATTTGCTCTAGAATATTTCATAGAAGCAAAACCAAGACAGCAAATGATTTGACTGAGATCACTTAGAGGATAAATTATAAATGGATGTCTAATAATGCAATTTGCTAAAAGAGTTGATGCAATGGTATTCTAGAACCATTTCCCCCTGAAGGTTACATTGAAGAGTTCAAATTAGGAAGCAATGTTTTGCCAAGTGCCATACTGCAGAACAAGGATACATCATCAATAACTCCACAAAGAAATGCAATGTAAGTACAGCCCCTAAGAACGGACAATATAAATACTGTAATCATTTTAATATATTTGGAAATCCAATCTCTGCAGAAAACAAAAGCCTTTCAAGACAACCAATAAATTGGATTTTTTAATGTAGTAGAAACATACACAAAACTAACTACAGATCATGAAATACCTGAAATGGTTAAATGTCATTATATTTTTGTTTTCCTTTGAGGTAGAAATACTCCCCAAATGGCTTTATAAATTCTACTCTGAGTATCTAAAGTAAAAAAAAAAATCAAAATCATTCGAAGCTGAAAGAAGATATGGAAAAAGTAATTTATATTTTTGTGTATCAGGTCCTCTTAGCAATAAATAGTAACATCATACATTAAATTGCACCCTTCTTTTAGTGACTATGAAATGTGCTCTTTGCATTAATTTTTAGAGGTACTGGATGTATTCAACTGAAAGAACTTATTGCTTCTTTCTATAAATGCTCACTAATCATGGGTAGAAAATTTTGCCTAAAAATTTGGTAACTCCTTTGCTTTAGAGCAAAGTGCAAGATGTATAAAAAGGAAATCAAACATAGAACTGGAATTTTTAAGTGCTTGGTGTAGAATCAATTTCCCCTACCTATTAACCACTTCTCTCTCTCCTTTTTCTCTTTATTTTCTTATAATCATCACTTTAAGTCATTCTTTAAATCTTTTTCTTGTCTGAAAAAAGATTATGAACCTCACAGTTTGCTCTTATAAACACTCCCTGACACATAAATATTAATAATTGTTTATTTCTTCTCTCTATAGCAATTGAGATCACTTTTCAGTAGAGAAAAGTGAGTTATTTCATCTTCTTGCAGTCTCGAATGGGTAAACCCCCAAGGAATGTGCAGTCTTAGAGAAAAAGGTAAGAAATACTTCTTTTCTTTCCAGAAATGACTCCCAGTGCAAATGCTTTTCAACAGCTAATTTCACTGCTGAATACTCAATAAGAGCTGCAAAGATTCAAAATTCTTTAAATAAATATATGATGTGCTTACAATGCCAGATCCCTTTATGCGTTGGGACCAAAGGTTCATAGGGGCAATGTACCTAATGCTGAAAGACCAGTGAACAAGTTGCTGAGAACAGACTTGGCAATTGTGGTTTGCCTCTTTTTTCATCATAATCTTGGCTGGAGAAGTTGGAGAAGCAAAGGTTATGGGTTCCCAATAAGTGTTGGCATTGCAGGGCACAGGCATCATGCAGCTCTTAGTTGGAGGACCAAATACAAGCATTCTCTCCAGTGTCCAGACACAGGAAATGGGGCCTCTAACCTAGCAGTTTCTCATTTCCTCACCAAAATTGTATATTATTCAATATATTTTCTCTACTGTGCCTCAGCCTTTAGGATAAGTTCCAAATGTCTTAGGGTCATCATCTGTCTATTTTTAAAGACTTGCCAGCATTTCAAAATTCCTACAGAGATGTATTAAGTAGGTCTTGAGAAAGAAATCCACAATCATTAAGATGGAGAAGCAGGCATAATATGAGCTTTTATGAAAGGGGACTTAAGGAAAAGATGCTCAGTATTTTCTCTTTTTTAAAAAAGATTGTATCATGCAATAATTTTATCATTTTTACATTGCTCATTGTTCAAGAAGAACTTGTATCTTTCAGAATTTCCTATTCTATATTTTACCACATTTTTCATAAGTAAAAATTTTTCCCTTTGGGAAGAAAAGTTTATTATTTTTAGATAGAGGGAAATATCCACTATGAGTCTTTGATCTTTGTAGGATATTAGACACATGGATTTAAAGCTGTCTGTCAAACAGAGACTCCTTAATTTGAATGTAAAACCCTTCCGAACATTACTTCTTCCCACTTTGCCAGCCTTTCACACAACTCAGCAACGATATCAAAAGATGCTTTACCTTGTCTTACTCTCTTTCCCCTTTGGTCTTCGACATTCTTCTTTCTTCCTTTTTCATGGACAATTTCACTTCAATCTTCCAGATTCAGCTTATATCAAGACTCAATTTGTGGTCATTATCTTTACTGTCTTCTCTGGTCCTTCCTGGTTTGAATTAGGATGTCCTGCCATAGAACCTTGTGAAGATCCTCAACCTAGCACCTTGATACTGCTCTATCATTCACTGCCTGCTCTCCTGTTTATTTCTCTCATCAGTTGAAGAGCTCTATCTCAGGAGAAGAATTAGATATTATTCACCATTCTCAGCCCACTATAACACCCAGCAGAGCAGATCGTATGAGCCCAGGAGTTTGAGATTAGCCTGGGAAACATAGCAAGACCCCATCTCTGCAAAAAATTTAGCCAGGTCTGGTGGCACACTCCTGTAGTCTCAGTTACTCTAGAAGCTGAGGTAAGAGGATCACTTGAACCCAGGAGGTTGAGGCTGCAGTGAGCCATGATCATACACCACTGCACTCTAGTCTGGGCAACAGAGTGAGATCCTGTCTCAGAAAGAGTATTTTTAGAAGCTAATTGACCTGAGGTTCAGATCAGGAGTTTAATTTCATGGACTGCACTTTTACCATGCTACTAGTTAAGTCCTTTATAAAAGCAGTCTGAAATTAAGCACTTCTTAACATTTTACAAAGATGAATAAGAGATTCATGTGTGAGAAATGGGATGAGTGTATCTCTAGGGGTGTTTTAAGTATTGACTCAATGTTTTGGAAAGATTCAAGGGCTATGATATATATGACATTATCATTGAAAGAAAAATATTCTGCAGACTTTTTTCCAAGGGGTTGATAGCCTCTAATATCCATTTTAGCCTTAAAATGGTATGATATTATTCACATTAATTGATTAAAGTTACTTTGTGCCAACCTTGAATGTGTCACTGTATGACGAAGAGAAGGCACAGCCTTCTCCTAATGGAGGCAAAAGACTCCCTTCTCCGTTCTTTAGAAACCCTGCCAGCTTAAAACTGGCACTGATTACTTGGCAGGAATAAATTTCCACATTGCCATGCCCAAAATAAGCATGTTATTATTAACAATTACTTACTAGGTGCCTATGCCCAGTAGCCTCTGGGAACTAAATGAAAGATAATTAAAAATCTTAGATGAAAAAAATAGCAGTTTCTCAATTAATTTCCTAAGAGACATGGAACATCCTCCACACCATTGGAGACTTCTCTGGACTCCACATCTGATAGTGATTCCCTGCTCAATTTATTCAGTTGTTCCTTTTCCTGTCAGCATCACAAAAATGGACCTTCATAATTCGACCCCTACCTGCCTCTCCCGAGCCGTCATTCCCAACAAGCAAATTCTGCTCCAGATACTCCAAATCCCCTTAATTCTAAATGTGTAGAAACATGCTCTTTCAGCACTTCCTGTTCTATAGTCATGGACTGTATTATCCACATCTCTGCCTTGCTAATTCCCACTATCTTCTGGGTTCCTCATCCTTTCTCTCCATCACCTAATCTAAATGATCAGAATTTCTCTTTGTGATAGCCTTCAAATGGTCTTCCCATAGCTTACCTTCTTCCCAACTGTTTCATACATTATAGCAAGAATGATCTTTTCAAATCTATGTTACTCACTTTCTCATGGAAGACTTAGCAAGAATGATCTAAGAATGACTATTCTCTACACTGTAGCAAGAATGATCTTTTCAAATCTGATCCTGTCACTCGGTTGTTGAAGACTTTTCAGTGAGTTTCAACAGCTCTAAAGATATAGGAAGAATCTTAATCAGAGCCTATGAGGTACCACATGATCCTGCCACCTTTACCAGTTCACCAGATTCCCTTCTCCCACTGTCTCCTTGAGCTGTGACTGCAACCACAGCTTTATTTTCCCAAAATCTCTGTGCTCCTGCCATCATGGTATATATTTATACATGTTCCATCTTCACAAAAGATCCTTCCTCACCCACCATCACTAACATTTTGATTAGATGACTCCTGTACATTATTTAAATATCAGTCCCTTTGCCCAGCATATGCATGTCTACTAACTGGGTAATATTCCTTTGTCTAGGCTCTATTATCACCATATTCCTTCGTTTTGTAAGCTCTTATTTAAAATTACATTTAATTATTGGATTGATTGATTATTATCTGAATCCCCCACAGGGCTGCAAGCTTCATGAAACCCCATGACCATGCTGTTTTTATTAAAATTCCAAGAGACCAGGAAAGAATATTAATCTGGTGGTGAAGTCACAGAATGGATTTGAGGTAAGAAATGTAAGATGAGAAGACCAAATCAAGAAACAGGAGATTTCACCATTAGCATACCAATGTACGCATTACAAATAACATTTTCGAATCCCTATGACACTAAATCATCAGATAGACAAGGTTGATTTTTCCCCTTCTATTTACAAGGTGCAAAAATATAGTTCACTCTACAGATTTAGTTTTTTTCTTCTTTCCTTTGTTTTTGTTTTCTAGTTTAAAAAGAGTTTATTCCAGGGTGATTGTTGAAGATGGCCACTCAGGAGCGTAGATTCAAGTTGCTCTGATTATACACTCCAGCTACCAGCCATTACAAGTGGGTTTTTTAGGAAAAAAACAAGAGGCAGTTCCTAAGTTGTTTACCAAGCATAAACATTCAAATACATAAGCTATCGATTGGCTATACATTGTTCTTTGTATCACAAATTCCAGGAACATGAAGATAATAGGTGGCACAACTAGTCTGGAAAAAAATGTCTCCTAACCGTTGTCCCTGGGCACAGGTATGGTATGTGGCCAAAGTCCCATACTCATGTCTCTCTGGGCCTGATAAATTTTGCATACATTACAGAGCTCAGATTGCTCTGTCACTCTACAGATTTCTAAACTAGGACATAAATATCTTCTGGGTTAGCATTTACTTTAGGCAGTAAATAGGTAGAAGAAATATCTTCCCATATGCTGAAATATTTAATAATCCCTTTTCAGTCATTCCTAGATTGCTACTTACATAGAACATTGTCACATTTATTGACATATAATTTTTATTTCAAGGAAATATCAACGTGTTATTCTCTCACCTAGAATAAATTAAACCACTGCAAAATATACTTTTAAGTAAGCAAAAAAGCAATAGTAATACATTGCTATTAATAATTATCATGCCAAAATATATGAAATAGCACACAGAAAACATGGGACTTCACTCATTTCCAACTTGAAAGGAGATTGATCTGAAATAATTACCTAATCTAGACCTAAACCTTTATGGTAATTTTAGAAGAAACTAGAAATATCACTGGTAATAGAATTAACCACATTTGACATGTACACTGCTCAAATGCTGCAAACAACAAATACCCAATTCCACACTTTACTTTGGTTGCAGATATATAGCCAGTGGATACAGATGAAAGCATTTTCTAAACCAAAATGCAATTTTCATGTGGTTATTAGGAAACTCTAGCAATTAAGAGACCTATTCATAAAGGGAACAATATTTTCTAAAAAAAAAAAAAAACAAAAAGGCTAAACATTCAAGGAAGCTTAGATCTCAAAAGTAAAGATAGAAAGAGGAAATAAAATTACAGGGACTGTACATGGCAACATAAATGCAAAGGACGGTTAGTTGCAGTACATCTCCCACCAGAGACTAAAGGACAGTTCCAGAAAGATTCTGAACTGAGAGTGACAGGTGACCTAGCCAACAAAACATGTAAGTAGTTTCTTACATCAGTTAGCAGAACCATTTCATTCATTAAAGCTGTTAACTAAGTTCCTACAGCACAGTGGTTAAAAATGTAAGTTCAAATCCTGAACCTATTAGTAACTAATTCCCTCACCTTGGCTGAGTTACTTCTCAGTAAATCCATTTCCTCATACATAAAATAGGGATAATAATGGCGCCTATTTCAGATGCTTGTCTTGAAAGTTAAATAAAATAATTATTTGTAAAATGCATAGAAAATGAGTAACACACAGTGCAAACTATATTAGTGTTTGTTAAATAGACATATAAATTAAAATGCCACTGTTTCCAATCAGATGCTGAGGAAGCTGTAAAGAATTAATAAAACATTTTGAATAGAATGCTTCATTGAACAGGCATATTAGTGTTATTAAGTTCTTGCCTATATTTTAGATGATTCTGAGAAAATCTTGGGATAAAGTTTTACTGTAATATAATATTTGTTCATTATTAACAGTATGCCAAAGCCCTGGAACAGAAATATAGGCATATGAGGCAATATTTGTCCTCAAGGTGCTTATAATCTAGTTTGGGGAAACAGATAATCATTAACTGAAGAGCAGTATACAATTTAAGTGCAATTTCCAGAAAACACAGTAAATGTTCTCAAAGAAACCACTGCCTAAATAATTACAACAAAAGTAATTGCAATTGGAATTCCAGAAAGAAGATAGTTCAGTTAAGGTAACCCAATAAGATTTTATATAGGAAGTGAGACAGGAGTCGGGAGTTGAAGAATTTGACGAGGCAGACAAGACAGGGACATTTCTGATGAATAGAACAGTGTAAATATAAGTTGAAACGAGAAAGCAAATGCATATTTGTGGAAGAAATCAGTAAAAACTGATTAGAGAGGATGGTTCAGAGAGTGAATAACGAAGACATGGTTAGAAAATGCCATTTAGGTTTAGCTCTGTTATCCTGTCTCCATTCACAAGCAAGAACCTGGGTTAACCCGTAAAGAATAAATGAAGTCAGGTTTCCTGGGCCAGTTGTACAAACAAATCCTGGGGCACGGGAGAGGGAAAGAAAGGGAAGAGTCTGAGTAATTGTGCTGACCAGATTTCAGCAGACACCCCAGGTGGATCAGCAGATATAAGACAGAAGTCAGAGCAGGTAAGATGGAGCCCCTCTGGGAAGACCTTGAATATCAGGCTAATGAGTTCTGACTTTATCACATAGGTTATCAAAGTCACTGAAGGTTGAAAGTTTTGTTGTTTTTAAAAGACAGTTAATTGCTAAAATAAAATAAGCCAAAGGACAACCCATTGCTTTCCAATGTGAAACCTGTGAAAAAACTAGGGGTTGGCAATAGACAGGCACCTTGAAATTTGAACTATATGATTAATTATGATTCTCATAAAAATTTATCATGTCCTTAGTAATTCTTACATTTTTAAACATCTCACATACATGGGATATGTGGATTGGTTGTCTCAGGTAACATCTGGCAAACAGGGTGCTGTCTATTTAAGCAGATTCATTTTTATATAATTTGCTTATTAGTATTTTCCCTTATTTTTAGATTGAGGGAAATATCCACTATGACTCTTTGGTCTTTGAAGGATATTAGACATCACATGGGTTTAAAGTTGTCTGCCTTATTGTATTTTAGAGTACCAACTCACACAAAATGAATTAATGCTGCAACATTAATCCATCGGAGATGTAAAAGTAGAAAGACATGAAAATAGTACTGTAAATTACCTATCATTTGGCATAAAGGTTCTAAAGAAAATAACAAGTTTTCAGGGAGAAAATACATTGCGAATCTGCATTGTAAGAACAAGAATCTCTACCAGTGTGATGATTTTTATGAGCAGCACATACACACAAAAATCAGAGAGTGGAGAAGCCTGACTCTATGACTTTGTGAACAACATATCATCATTTCTAATATTTAGTGAGAGACAGCAAAAGTTCCTTAAAAAGTTAAATTTTGATGTCAATGGATTAGTTAACAAACGTTTCCTTCTAACTATTTAAAGATATTCTAAATTAAATGATGAAATAAATCAGTGCTGTTATTGGCCATATTTAACACATCCGAATGCTCAAACGGAATATGAATACATAATTATCAGAGGCAAATTCAACCAGGAATTCATTAGGAATCCATTTGCTAGCGATCTTTTGTGTTGATATATTCAACAATCCTGTTACATTTAAGAGGGCATTCCCTCATCTTAATGAGTTTCCTTTGAGGCACTGAATATCTATCAGTGAAAACTCTCTCCGTAATTTCTGTACATTGTAGAATCTGTTTGTCAAGACTAGTTGACAAACCACCAAACATTTGTTACCCTTCCAAATGACTTATGAATTTGGTATGTATGATTCAGTAGGAATAAAGAATAAATGAAGAAATGGTCCCTACACAGAATTGAATCTGTTGTTCAAACTCTCTTTGAGATGAATATCGATACCTGGTGAAAGACTTTGAAAACATGCTTCCTCATCCTAATTAGCATCATAGTTGTTTTCCATTATTACAATTGCTGTTATTACCATTCATTTTTAGTTTACTATTCTTTTATAAATTACAATAAATATTTTTAAATTTCACCTATAACTGGTTTGCTTGTATACTGGATGTCCACTAAGTGGTTTACAGATATCAAAAGATAGAGTGACACTGATGCATAGGATGAATTAGAAGAAGAAAAAATGGTAGACAGAGAGAAGAAAAATAATTACAACGAATTAGTAGAGGTCTGAGATGGAGGCACTAGAAATAAAGCTAAAAAGATAGTTGAAAAACAGAACAGGAAGAATTTCTGGATGTTGCCCCAGACTAGATATGGAAAACATGAGAGGAGTCACTAAGTTAGCATTTAAGGTTCCAACATTAGGGGAATCATTCTACCACAGACAAAAGAGAGGGTAAGTCAGCAAGAGACTGATTTATCCTGGAAATCAAGGGTTTCAATATAGACATGTTGAATTTGAAGTTAAAATGGTAATGTCCAAGTAAAGAAGTCTATGTTGATTTATACAGAACTAAAATATAAATTATCTGGTTCTGTACAGCTGCTTCTAAAATATTTGAACATAGATGGTTTGCTCAATGACAACGAGGAAATTACATTGGTAATTTGCCCAAGAAACTGGCTTCGTGCACAAAGGCAAAGAGCTCATGCTCTGAATTAGTGTAGTCAAGGTTAATGCAAACACTGTATATGGAATAATTATTAGTACTAAATGTTTTAGCATCAAACCACAAATGTTACATCTTCATGAATAATATGTCTCTATTTTGGATAATCAAGAGATATGAATCTTATATAGTTTCAGGATTTCATTTATATGTTTTCATTGGTATATATTTCCAGTAATTTTTCTGTAGGAACAGATAAGAAATTCTCCCAAAGAGTTGGCAGCAATACAAACACAGCTTGATATTTACTGTGAACCATTGTCTGTTTCACTTCACTTTAGCATTTGCTTTTCTTAGAATAATTAACAGTGAAAAGCACACACACACACACACACACACACACACACACACACACCCATGGCAGATCCTCACCCATTGACCCTAGCAATCTCACAAAGTGAGAACAGCTGAGATGGAGTAATGAACGGTAATAAAGTTGGAGAAACAAAAGGTTTTCTGTAGAATGGATTAGAGGATTATCTTGCTATATCTTCTCAAAAGTCATATTATAATAAACTAATTTCCTCTCCCCCCACCACTCACATGCAACATGTCAGCGGTAGTGAGGGTCATGGGCTGAGGGTCCATGTCACTGAACTCTCGTCAGAACATATGGTTAATATATAGATTAGCTAATCAAGATATGTAGACAGTACAAAAATAGCTCAGAAACCTACAAAGATGAAGGGAGACCCAGACTGAGTTCAAGGTAGATAGTAGGGGAACCAAGAAATTAGCTAGGCATCTACTGTGTAACATTAACTTGAAGCAAACTGTTGATTTCATTACCAAGCAGTTAAATCCAGAACTCCCAATCTTTTACCAAACAATGGTAATTGGCAGACATCAGGATTCCTCAGCTAATGCTGATATCCTGAAAAGACTATATTAATGCAACACATTATAAATTATGTTGTGTTGTATACAACATGTCACTTTACAGCCATTTAATTCCTAGTTCTGTTGCAGTCACTAGGTAAGCTCCCAAGGGTCTTTTAGCCTTTTCTTGAGATTTTCCCCTTGTCTTGAGTAAATAACACTGATATGTTAATACCATCACCCAGGAATCAATTGCAAAGGAAACTTTGTGAAAAATGAATATAAAACAAATATAAAAGCAATAGAATGTTGAGTGTAAATGTGAATAATTATGTATTTATAGCATATACTCTCATGAGAGAATTTTTCTCCACGTAAAGTGTCAATTTAGGCCACAAACTGTATACTTCACCTATAATTAAAATTGTTAACTACAGGGACACAGAGGTATCCTCATACAGCATGTGGAGAAGTCTACACTCACAGAGAACTGGGTTATCTGATTACCCAGAGAAACAAGTTTTAGATAAGCCATAATTACTCTAGAGATAGTTTTGGTCAGGACTGAGAATTCTAGTTTTCCTTCCTTTCTTTATTTTTTCTTTGTAAACTGTCACACTCCCTAAAGTCACTCTGTTCACCTTTCCACAGTGGTACGCAGTACTCCAGTGAGTTTAATATTCAACAATAAACCCCAGCTCTAGGAAATATTTCACTAACATCAAGTTAACATGTCCTATTCATGTTTAAAATTCTGCTTCAGAAAATCTGGCTCTCCTTTAAAAACTAACCCATCAGAACATAACCCCTTCCCCAATTCCCATCCTCACCTCCTGATTCTCTTCTGCCTCAGAACTGTGGGGGGTAGTGAAGCCAGGGGTCTCAGCCTTGGGTTTGGAGACAAGGGGATCTGAGCTTCACCTCTGCTCTGCCTCTTGTAGTTCTGTGTCATTGTGTAACTTACCCCACCTCTCTGAACCTCCTTTCTGAAGTGGGGATGATATTACATGACTCATAATGTTGTTGTACAGAAAAAAAGTCTGTGAAGTACATGGCAGGAAATCTGACACTTAGTAGGTATCAAATAATTCTACACTATTATAATTATTTGCATGGAAACACAGAACCCTGAAAGAAAAGATGACATACACAGTAAAGACCCAGAACCTAGCCCTGCTTCTGAACTGCCACAGAAAACCCAGCACAGACTGAAAGCAATTTTTCATCCAACTGTCGGGTGCCCTACGACATGAAAGCTCATCACATACCGACTGAGCTGAGGTGTTCCCTGCAGTTGGATGTCTCAGGGGGTCTGTGGTGCCTGTCTTCCAGTGAAATTATGCCTTCAAGGACTCTTTAGAGTCTTTAGAATGTGTACAAAAGATCCAATCAGCTTTATAATAACCAAAGAATTAGCTGGCTTGAAGGAACATTTGTTCATTCTTCACTATTTTGTCAGTGAAGGTCATAGAGTCCATACTAAATTATCTGGAGGGACAAAGACACGAGAGATTCAGTAGTGCAGTTCTTGCCTGTGAAGTGGAAGGCCCATGTAAACATAGCCTCCCTTTATTCAAGGCCTACCATAGTAGTGCCTGGCATAGAATAGATGCCCCAAAGTTATTTGATGACTGAATGAACAGACTGGCAGTCAGGGTACTTTGGAGCAAAGGAGCACAAATGCACAAAAATCTGGCAGTTTTACTCTTGACAAATAGATTCACAGAAACATCATTAGGAAATGCAAGGCCAGGCACAGTGGTTCATACCAGGTGGGAGGAGGATCACTTGAGGCCAGGAGTTTGAGATCAGCTTGGGCAACATAGCTAAATAGTATCTCTACAGAAAATATAAAGAAAAAAATTAGTCAGACAGGGTAGTGCACGTGTAGTTCCGGCTACTCAGGAGGCTGAGGTGGGAGGACCACTTGAGCCCGGGAGTTGGAGGCTGCAATGAACCATGATAGGATCAGGGCACTCTAGCCTGGGTGACACAGCGAGACCCTGTCTCAAACAAAAAAGAAGGTAATGTCATGTATATGCCTGTTGTTTTGTTTTGTTTTTCCTATGAACATGAAGACTCATATAACGTGACAAGTTTCAGCATCTTGGAGAACATATTCCTAGCGCTCAAGGTTAAGTTTTTCAGCACTGACAAAAGAGTGACAACTTGAAATCTGGACCTTTCCAGACGTGCTTTAGATGCCAGGGAGGATCTCCCTCACAGCCCACCCATGATTTTCACTCTTGAAAAGCACTCTGTTAAGACGGTGAGTGAATTTCATTCAAAGTTCTTCCATAGCTCTTCAATACTAAGCTCTCTCTTTTATTGATGTCCCTTTAAATGCTGGGCGTCTTAATGAGTATTCATGAGTTGATAAATGAGTTGATAAATTTGGTTCATTAAAGTCAATTTGGTCTATCCACACAGACAACAAACCATTATCAGGAAATTTCCTGAATACTTGCCCCTCCCTATCCTCTCCCTACTCCAGGCCTGAAGATTTATCTTATGTTATAGTATGTTTTCACATTAAGTTGTAAGTAATTGTTTGCTAATTTATGGGACTCTGAATAGTGTGATTAAAAGAGGACTGGACTTGGGGGCTGCAAGAGCGAGATTTTTCTTTGAGACACGGCATCAACTGGCTGCATGACTTTGAATAAATCACGAATATTTACGGAGCCTTGATTTTCCATCCATTCTGTAAGAGAGCTGGACTATGAATTTCTCTATTCCCTTCTCAATTCCGAAATCTGAATAAATCCCAGGCTTCAGTGTGGCATATGGTAGGTGCTCAATAAATATTTATGAGTTTATATGAAGGAACAAGTTAATAATTAGATCTAAAAAATAGTTAGAACCTTTTCATTTACAGTGATATCTGCAAGATATCTAATGACAAAAGCAAGAAACAGACGATGTGTGTATTATGATCTCATCTTTTAAAACAAAGGCCCCAAAGCCTATATATCCACAGTATGCTTGTGTGTTTATAAGTATATGGGGGTATATGTATGAGTGTGTATATATTTTTAAGCATATGAACTTGGGAAAAAATCCCAGATACATTCTAGATTATTGACATAGTTCTTCTAGGTGTAGATTTATGAGGTGGGGGATGATGTTGCTGTGGAGAATGGGAAGAGGGGAACTGGAAACTAAACCAAAAAGGAAAAGAATTCAGATTGCTACATTTCTCCCCATAAATTTATACATATAGTATAATCACTTTTGCTCATTTCTGTGAAGTTACATATTACGTGTGTGCACATGGGGATATGAGAACTTTTTTAAACAGTTTAATTTACCAGTTCCTGATTAGGAGGTTTGGTCATTTTCAGTGTTGTTTGCTCTAGCTCTGAGGCAGAAGAGTGAGATATACAGTCAGCATGAACTTGCAGGGCCTGTAGAATCGCACTGTTATGGCAGGTCAAGTGAACACCGTTGGTATGAATGAGTGAGTCCATTCCTGTATTCATTTGACCAGCTGTTCTGACTGGCTGCAGGAGTGGTGAAGGGCGATGAGAGACCTGCTCCAGGGGTTTGTAAAAAGGATGAGTTGAAAGGCCAAGAGAGTCAGCGAGCTGGTGAAAGGGAAATTCAAGTGATCAACATGGAGGTCCTAAAAATGAAGCCTAGGAAGCTTGCAAATAGGAAGGGAATAAAAGGCTCAAAGTTAGAAGTACAGAAGAGGTCAAATAGTAAGCCAGCCTTAGAAGGATGCTGAGATATGAGAGGTTCTTGTTGAGAAAGGATAATAGATACAGTTCCAGTTAGTAACAAGTGCCAAGAAAGTAGATTCCTGTCGACATATGGAGATAAAAGTCCTGGGAAGAGCCGAGGTCAAGGAACTATAAAGCTAGGCCGTTTGATGAGTCGTTCCAAGCAAATGAAGAAATCCCTGCATGACAGGGATTCAAGTAAGACCACGAACCTGGTGACTATTTCACTTGTCGCTGCTGAGCGGGGGGCACATTTCCAGGGCCTTGTAACTCCTTGTGAGTTAGAAGGAGGGGTAAATTGTGAGCAGCTCAAGGGGAAAAGCCTCTGAAGGACGGATTATTATACAAATTTTGGCATTGACATAGTGTGGCAAATATTTGAAAACTCTAGTGGGAAAGGTGGAAGCTGCCAGATAGCCACCCTCATTCTCTGAGCATGTGTGTATGCGTGTGAGAAAGGGGGAGTGTGACTTCAAGGAGTTGGTGTCCTTAAAGGAAACCCAGGCTCCAAACGCAGGAATAAAATGCAGAGAATGTGGAATATTTGTTAACCGTCTACAAATAAGAAATTTGGGCTTCGAGTTAAGCCAGCAGAAGATGACGAGAGTGGGGAAGCACACTCAAAGGAGATGAAAAGGGAAGTTTACTAACCAAAAAGAGCCTACACCTTGGGAGTTTCAGGGGCGATGAGAAGAAAAGAAAGAGGAAATGATCAGCCTGAAGATAACTAAAATTGTCTTCAAGGTTTGTTTTTTTTTTAATAATTTAATCAGTCATTTTCTTTTTCTTTCTTAGTGGTACATAAAAACATGGTGAATCTCAGTGATAGGATAATAAAGTGAAAGTACTGCATTTAAAAACTGACTACTGTTGGTTAGAAAAACCACATTATCTTACATTTTCCAGAATGGTTTCAAATGTAGGCATTTTTTTTTCCTTTTCAGAAAAAGATTATTAAATGCTTAACTATATAGCATTTACGTTTTATAAATCTGAAAGACTTTCCTGTCTGTCTGTTCTCAAACCTTAATCCATACACCTTGCACCATGTAAAAATATTAACTTAAAATGCACTGGAGACCTAAACACAAAATGTAAAAAATGAAAATATTTATGACTGTGTTAGGCAAAGATTTCCTAGCTACTACAGCAAAAGCAAAATTGACTAAAAAGAAAACTGATAAGTCAGACTTCATCAAAATTAAGAATTTTTGCTCTTTGAAAGACACAGTTGAGACAATGAAAAGTTTTTTCCAGACTTGGAAAAAAACACATACAGATCACATATATGATAAAGGAATTGTATCCAGAATATATGATGAAGTCTTAAAACAATAAGGACACTACAGTTCAATTAAGAAAAAAATAAGCAACATATTTACTATTTTAATGGTTAAATATGCTCTTTAAATATTATATCATAATTTCTTTGCTTTTTTTTTTTTTTTTTTTTTTTTTTTTTTGAGATGGTGTCTCCCTCTGTTGCCCAGGCTGGAGTGCAGTGGCGCCATCTCGGCTCACTGCAAGCTCGGCCTCCCGGGTTCACGCCATTCTCCCGCCTCAGCCTCCCGAGTAGCTGGGACTACAGGCGCCTGCCACCGCGCAAGTTGTCTTGATATCGGTGTTAGCCTGAGGCCCAAGGAGATGCTGCAGCTTGGAATGATTGCTAAGGCCTCAGCTGTCCAAACCATGCTTACAGTATTTGAGAAGCATGGTAGGTAGGAAATGCTGTACCCACAGTTTACATGGAGGGTAAGGACATGTAAACTGTGGGTACAGCAGTCCTACCTATCATCCTATTGCAGGGCAGAGCAGGACAGTAGATGTGCAGCTGAAGAGCTGCTCAAAACAGTGGGTGGTAACAGGCCAGGTGAGTGGGCAGAAGCAAAGCAAAGATAATGCTTAAGTGAAGTTGAGAGTTTGACTGCACATGCTTACAAGCTCATGTGACTTTTGCTCAGGCCCAATTCTGCTACCTATTGTAGACACCTGAGAACTTCCTGCAAAGACCATCACCTTGTCTAGGCTACCTTCCTGAACTGCTTCTCCCATCTGTCCTTAACATGGCAACCTGGTTAATCTTTGTTATTAAAATGCCATCAACCATTTATTTGTAACACAGAGAAGGAGCGGGTAGCAATGTCCATAGAGTAGCAGGAAATGAACTTAAGGAAATGAAGACTTGGAAGCCATTTATGTGACCGTTATTTGGAAAACCAAAGAGATGCCTTTAGTCCTTCTTTATTATGTCCTGAAAATGGTTGTAAGCTATATCTGAATTTACAGAGAAGTTTGTATCTTCAGAACCCTTGTAGAGGATGAATTAATATTTTCACTATCAGATTATCATTTTCTAGCCAGGGTACTAAAATAGTGAAAGTTGGAAAGATATGCTTGAAAGCCACCCACCATATACTCAATTATACTCACTATATTAAATTAGCCCCAAGAGGAAATTACCAAATTATTGATGAAATAATTTATCAATTATTTTATGTATGCTTCATTAAGGTAAACAAATCAGTGAATCACGGTCTCACAACGTATAGAAAATATCAGTTTACCTGCCCATTCTTCAGTTTCACAACTCTAAAATGGAACTCATGCCAGGAATGTTTTTTCTGACTGATTTTTGTCACATACACTTCGTGTCCCCTCCCCTGCCCAGAGCACACATACTTCAAAAAGCTGGCAGAAATAAGAGAGACATCCTAAAGGAGGGGTTTTTAAATTTTCCTTATTGAGCTTTTCTGAAATGAAGAGCTTAAGAAAGAAACAGGTAAATTAGGTTTCTGTGTAAGGGAGTAGAGCAAAGGAGAGAAAAACCGGAGAATGGATTGACCTGTGCAAGAAGGACATGCATCTAGGTAGCAGCCAGGCACACATGCAGCCTTGTAAAATGAGCTTCCATGCTTTCTCTATAGTGATCAGAACCAATCACTGCAGAGGAAGGCAAGAGCAATATTTGGTAAGGAGTGCTCAGGTGGAATGTAGATCAGGCAGGACCCCTTCTGAGATCATTAGTATCAAACATTCCAGGATTCGTTGATGTTCAATCAGATAACTTCTTCCTAAAAGCACCTTGACAGGGTTATGAAATGGCTTACATCAATAAAAAGCTATGAATTCCTCTGAAAAGTGAAACGACATGAACATAAAGTCTTTTACTGCTTTAAAAAATGATCCCAAAGTGATATTGGTATTAAATTCTTAGAATTTCATGTTTCCTGAGGTTATCACGCAACATAATAAAAATATTACGGTTTTGAGAAGAAACTTCACAGTACTTTCATCTGCCATATGAAGTTACTAAAAAATAAAATAAAATCAACTGAGAGTAAACAGATGGAAGGAATGTCACATGGAGTAAACAGATGACGTGAAACTCCTGGAAAAGGCATTATGGCATCTCTCTACATGGGAATTATAAAGGGCTGCAATCAACTCACTGGTGGTTTGCCAGTGATTAGACTACCATGGTTGAAAAGGAAGTGGAGAGAGTGCTCAAATGCTGGGAGAGTTGAGGAGGAGGTGAGATGCCGTGAGCAGACATCACTCTTCTAACATAGAGACCTACATTCCTATATGCAAGTGATGGTACAGGCACAGTTATAGTATAGACCTGTTACTGGTAATGCCTCTTGCCTGGCTGGGAGAACAGCTTCTCGTATTGTGTCAATTGCCACATTTATGCCGGCTGGTTGCAGAAGTGGCATATCCCTCAAACTAAAAACCGGGGCCCACTTTGATGCTGCTATACAGATAGAAAAAAAAACATGAGAAATAGAATGTGGATTCTTCCTGGGTTTAGGAAGCTAAGGAAATCACCTATGATAGTATATGATGACGCCTGCAAGTTCAGATACAGGATCCATTAAATGAGGGCAGAAAAGTCAGGCAACTACTAGTTGAAAGGGTACTATATGTCATGTCCTGTTCTAGATGCTGGAGGTATCCATGGAACAAATCAGTCAGGGTCTCTGCTCTTTGGGGGCTTCTGGTTACAATTATGTGAATTATTCTAATAATAATTATATAATAAATCAAACACAAATAAAGTGATATGTAATTTATATTAGCTCTTTGGGAATAGGGTGAGTACCTATCTGCAAAGGGTAGCAAATACAAAGCAGACTTGTCAGCACTCCCTGCTTTTCCTTTACCCACAGCAGACACGAGCCAAGCCAGTTAGGATATTCTGGGTTGCTAAATCCTTCTCAATACAGCACTCCCTCCCGACAGCTAGTGATGATTAATCAGTGTCAGTGTATGATATTTGAAAACTTATATTTCATGCATACTTATTTTTGCATGCATACTTATTTTTGCCCATCTTATTTTCTTTATTCGTTTCTTTTTTGTTTCTTAATATTTGTTGAACACTTTGAAATCATTATGGTGCTAAAGTACCATCTTTGAGACACTGGTCATGGTTGTTAAAGCTTCCAGCCCTCCCAGAGAACATTACTATGAAAAAAATGCTGGTACAGCAGCCCCAGGCCCACCTTCTGGAGGTTCAGCTTTTCATTTTAGTTGTTTCAGGCGCTGTGGAAAAGACTAGACCTGATCCCTCAGTTCTTCATATTCCCTTATGAACACTGGCCAGAAGGGAAGCAAATCCCTCCCTTTTAATTTCTTCCAATATGCTAAGACAAGGAATTTCAAAATGTTCAACAAATTGTCTTTAATCACAGAAGTGGCTGCACTTTTTTTTAGTGCTTTCTCTTCAGCTCTGAATGGCTCTGCCTGGAGTGTCAATTGGCTGCCCTGCAGACCGGTGGTTTCTTGGCTGGGTGTAATCTTGCCTTGGTAGTACTGCTGCCTTCTTGCTGTCACTTGGTACCACTGCACAGAACACCTGCCTGGTTCCTCTTCCTTCCTCACCCTGCCTTCTGGTTTTCATGGAATTTTGGATGCCTGATTGCATGCTAAGCCTTAACAAATTGTCTTGCTTGGATTTACGGAAACTACTTACCCAGGGCTCTCTCTTTGTTGCCAAGTTTTGACCTATTGCCTTGCTTTCAGCCCTGACCATTCCTATTACAACCCCTGACCATTCATCTTGCTTCTGACTCCACTGTCTGAGGCTACTCAGACCTGAGTACTTCTCACTATCCAAGGCTGAGTGCAGATGTACTGTAGAGGAGAGGTCTCCTTTTCTTTTGAGTTGCTTTCCATGCCTCCAAGAAAGAATAAAAAAGATGGAGGAAGAGGATAAGGAAAAGGGGGAATAGAGACTAGGAGAAAGAGGGTGTGGAGGAGGGAGGGGAGAAGGAGGAGGAAAGAGAAATACTAAGTTCATGCAACTGAGGTCCTGGAGCTATTTGCCCACTAGTTACATCCTTTCCATTTTTAATGCCTTTTTAACTCTTTGGCTTTTCTTTGTGTAAAGTACTGAAGGCCATCCACAGCCTGGTTTTTCAATACAATCCCAGGGCTCCTCTTTAACTCATCAGGTAGCACATAATCACAAAATACAAGTTAATTTTAATATGATCCCAAACAAAACATAATTAGAAGAGCAATGTGCTGTGAAAATTATCATAAAAAGCATTCAAAAGCCAAGTAAAAATGCATTTGAGTTATCTGTGGTTTAGGGTTATTTGTGGCTCTCCATTAGGGCAGAACCGAAGTTGACTTTAGCTATGATTTCATGGTCTATAGAAACAACCACTGAGAATTGGGTATGGATTGCAGTTGTGTTCAAATATTTTATGAACCTTCTTCAACATCAACATTTACTCAACTTCTTTCTGCTATAATGGCCCACCTGTATTACTTCAGAGTAATATACATAGGTTATTCTCACTAGATCCAGAATGTGCCACATGTATTCAATGGGAAAATGCAGTTTGGAATTGGCTGAGGGAATCTTGACCGTCTAAGATTGTAATGTATTAAGCAGCTCCCTAAGGAAGCACTGTGCAGTGAATTGTAGTGGGGAAATTGTAATCAGGTATAATAGGATAAATGTCCCAAATATATAAAGGTGCAATTTCAAATAATGGGACATAAACACCAGCCTAATGTGCAGCTTTCAAAGATTAGGAGTCTCTTGAATTTTGGCTAACTATCAAATGTCTTCATGCAGGTTTTTGGAGTAGATATTCTTGTATTTGTCTACACACGGTTTTAAGAATAATCATAAAGATGTCACTACTCTTATTGCTTTTCCAGATTATTACTCCAGAATTCACAAGCAAGTCTAGGAGAGATGATTAGGGCCTTCAGAATCTTTGTGGTTTGGATCCCTAAATTTCTATATGGTAAGATGTAGGTGAGTTGCAGAAACACAAGACTGACCGTAAGTGACAAAAATGTTTCTTGACATCGCAGTTTTTTTCTCCTTTTCTTCCTAGTTATGGTCATCTGCCTCTCTTGGGGATCCAGCGGTTCACAATTCTTGTTTCTTTTTTTTAGTTTCAGGGGGTACATGTGCATGTTTGTTACATGGGTGTATTGTGTAATGGTGAAGATTGGGCTCTCCGTATACACTCAAATAATTAAGATTTTATCCAATAGATCATCTTTCAATCCTCAGCTTTCTCTCCCTCCCCATTTTTGTAGTCTCCAGTATCTATTATTTCCATCTTTATGTGCATATGTGCTCATTGTTTAGCTCCCACTTATAAATGAGAACATGAGATATTTGATTTTCTGCTTCTTAATTAGTTCACATAGGATAATGGCTCCCAGCTCCATCTCTGTTGCTGCAAAGGACACGATTTCATTCTTTTTCATGGAAATGCAATTTAAAGCCACACTGAGATACCTCTTATACCAGTCAGAATGGCTATTATTAAAAAGTCAAAAAACAACAGATGTTGATGTGGAGAAAAGGGAACATTTATACACTGTTGGGAATGTAGATTGGTTCAACCTGTATAGAAAACAGTATGAAGATATCTCAAGGAACTAAAAATAGGGCTACCATTGACCTAGCAATAACAGTACTGGGTATTTACCCAAAAGAAAATAAATCATATTTAAAAAGACATCTGGCTGGGCACAGTGGCTCACACCTGTAATCCCAGCACTTTGGGAGGCCGAGGCGGGTGGATCACCTGAGGTTGGGAATTCAAGACCAGCCTGGCCAACATGGTGAAACTCCATCTCTACTGAAAATACAAAAATTACCTGGGTATGGTGTTGTGTACCTGTAATCCCAGCTATTCAGGAAGCTGAGGCAGGAGAATCGCTTGAACCTAGGAGGCAGACGTTGCCGTGAGCTGAGATCACACCACTGCACTTCAGCCTGGGTGACAGAGTGAGACTCTGTCTCAAAAAAAAAAAAAAATGACATCTGCTCTTGTATGTGAAACCAACCTCAGTGTCCATCACCAGTTGATTACAGGATAAAGAAAATGTAGTATATATATATATACCACGAAATACCATGTTCCTAACTCCTTAGGACCAATTCTATCTGGAAACTGGAAAGATGTTCACAAGCTCTTGGCTAAAATCTCAGCTGAAGTTGCTCCATCACTGGCCCGAGTTTGCTCCTATGCTTTGGCCCTAACGATGGAGCTTTTGTCTTGTGTACTTTTTGTCCCACTGTCATGCTGCTTTATTCAAATGTGTCATAAACAGAGCTTTCATGACCTGCTTCATCACCATGAGCTTTGGAGTCAGATTGCTTGAGTAGAAATGTCTGCTCTCTTACTTATCAGCTGGGTGTCTCTAGACAAGTAACTTAATTTTTATGTGGCTCAGTTACCTCATCTGTTAAAGAAAACCAACCTCGTAGCTTGCAGGGAATAAAATTATCTCTGTCAAGTTATTATTAGGCTGGCCCAAAAGTAATTGTGATTTTTCCCATTGAGAGTAATAGGGTCCTTGCTGTGTTTTGTTGTTGTTTTTGATACAGGGTCTTGCTCTGTCACCAAGGCTCAGTGGTATTGTCATGGCTCACTGCAGCCTAGACCTCCCAGGCTCAGTCGATCCTCCTGCCTCAGCCTCCCAAGTAGCTGGGACTACAGGCCTGCACCACCAAGCCCAGGTAGTTTTAAATTTTATTTTTGTAGAGATGAAGGTCTCACCAGGCTGGTCTTAAACTCCTGAGCTCAAGTAATCTTCCTGCCTTGGCCTCCCAAACTGCTGGAATTACAGGCATGAGCCAGTGTACCCAGCATTTTGCTCTTTATAGTAAGCTTCTCTGATAATGTCAGCTTGCTTCTGTCTCAAAACAATGTCTACTTCATTTATCTGTCTATGACGGCACTTGCTTGTATCTTCCTGGACTTCTATGATATAGGAGCCTTACTGGCACTAGCTGTCTGTTTCACAACACTATTCATCACATCCTACCCTATTGGACTTTATTCTCTGCTTTGCAGCTGTTTCTCCTCTGCTTCACCATGACCTACTCTGATCCTGTGGCCATGTGGGCTGGGAAGACAGACAGCTGTCAGTATAAGTTATCCTGCTATCCATGACAGGAGTCTAGAGTTACAGACTGGTGTCATCTACCTCACATTTATAAGGTAGCATCCCAGCCAGCCAGTGGCATGTTTAGGGAAGAGAATACGTAGGTATGAAAAACCTCAGTCTCCTCCAATACATTTTCTACCTGTTACCAACAGGATCAAACTTGCCTATAGAAAACAGCCTGATCTCAATTTCCTCAGACAACACACCTATTAGAATGGCATGACTGACCTAGAGTTACGGAGATAACTCCTACTGCTGAGCTCTCTCAACCGGTGACCCCTGATAGAGGAAAGTACAAGAAAAGCACAAACTGTTTCATTTTATTGTATTTGATGGTCGGAAAGTGAAATTACAAACTGTGATTGTTTCACCAAACGAAAGGAGACAAGTAAAACACCTGTGAGGATGAAATAAAGGGCTTCTTTGGCAAAGAAAAGAGAAGAGATATACAATTGTCTGTCATAAATTGAAATTGGCTCACCTTATTTTGATTTTGAAAGCCACCACGCATGTGGAAATATTATGGCATTTTGTACACAAGTTAATTTAGATTACGCAATAATTATAGGTTTCATTGGCTCACAAACTGTTAATATGTTACTTATACCCTTAGGCACTGATGTATGCTAAGGCTGATTATCCAAAATGTATCTAAAAATCACTGGATACTGATTGGACACTGATGTATCAAAAAAATCAAAAATTCCGATATTCAAGATAATGAAATTGAAATGATAATATAAAAGCACATTCTATTCACTTGAAATAATGGATCAAAATATTTAGCTGATGTGTTATGTTGATTAGACCAGGAGGAAAATGAAATCAGTGATTCATTTTCATGTCTGCTAATTAGCCCTATTGTTTCATTGGCACAGCCTGTACTAGTTACAGCCTATGATCTGTGTCACTGTTGGTCAGTACAGAAAATTTTCAGGGCATTGACACATGATTGTAATCAATACAAGAAAGACAAATCTCAGTGAGCACATTCAACGGAGATCTAGAACATCCCTCCAAGTCAAATTACAAGGCACTGGGAATATGAGAACAAGCAGTCACTTTTAAATCATTTCTGGTATTTTTCAATGTCTACATGATATGTTATGTCCACATCTACTTTTGTCTCTTTTCTCCTTTAAATATAAATGAGGCTTCTCAAAGCTATATTGATTCTCTTAGAAAAGGTTTTAGTACGCTAGGCCTAGTATGTCATCTCTTTTTACATAGATGTAGCTCCCAAGCTTCAGGGAGAAAATAGATCTAAAAAAATGGCTCCTTTCCCAAAGTGCTTGAATATAAGAGAAATGGCAGGCAACTCCAGGCTTATACCCAGCAATCCTGGGAAGAAACAGGACTTAAATGAATTAGATATTGATTGTGTATTTTTGAAATTTTGTTTAATCTGAATTGGTTCCCTAGACAAGGGGTTGGATTTGGACATTAAATGACAGCAAAAGTAATTTTTGAAAATACAAAAAAATCTCCAGGTTTGAAGGTCCCATATAGGTCATTTTATTCCATACTTCAATTCTCTCCCTATCTCCTTTAGGGATTTTTCAGACCATCACTGAGCATCTCTTCATAAAGGACGTTAATTAGTTTATTAGTTAATGACTGTAATTTGCAAAGTTTGAAAACAAAGACTCTTCACTTAACGTTGCTAACTCCATAACTCCTGTTATTAAATAGAAGTTTAATAAATAATGTGATTGTTTGTCAACCAGAGTGTCATTGGTTGAGAGAGCTCAGCAGTAGGGGTTATCTCCGTAACTCTAGGTCAGTCACGCCATTTTACTAGCTGAATTGTCTGAGGAAATTGAGATCAGGTTGTTTTCTGTAGACAATTTTGACCCTGTTAGTAATGGGTAGAAATGTATTGGAGGAGAATGCGGTTTTTCAAACTTATATATTCTCTTCCCTAAATATGCCATTTTAAAATTATAACCACTTATTTCCTGATAGTTATTTCTACACGGTTTGAAGAAGAATATGACTTTCAAACATCTTAGTAACCAGCTTTGGGATTTTCTTTCAGACACACCAAAAAAGATTTGCCAAAGTTCACGAGCAATGCCTCCATGAAGTCCCAATGGAAGGAAACAGATATGGATAAAATATATGAAAATCCAAACCCAAACATAATCTACTAGTAGTGGGTGGTCTATATTGCTTTGACAAATTTAATTTTATCTTTAATTATGTGTTGTTATATATGTGTCAGATGGGTCACTATGCTTCATTAAAAGATTTAGTCATTTGCACAATCAAAAGTGAGCAAATATTGTTATAATTGTTTATGAATCTTAGATTCTCATAGCTCCTAGTTTTCCTTTCATGCTTCATTTCCTTTGCCATACTCCAATCTCAGTTGGAAAAGAAGTACCTGTTGAAGGGAGGCATACAGATTTCATAGTCAATTTTACAGGAACCTTTTATTAAGCCTAGCATTGGCTGAACATACAAGATCAGTATCTTATCAAAGAAGTGATACAACCCTACATCTTTGTCTACTTATAGTTTACACAAATTATTTTGTACATAAATGAGATACTACTTTTATAAAAATTCTAACAAGTATTTCAGATATAGTTTTTTTAAATGGAGGAGACAACAATGGAATTCCTTTATTAGTTTCGGTAGATCTATTTCTTAATATTGTGCAGAGTGAGATGTTGTATTCACTTGAACCACCTTCCTGCTTTTAAACTGAGGGTTAAATTGCCAGAATCAATATGCAAAAAGATGTATGTATTTAAAATTCTTTGCTAGGATCTAATAGGTCTGATTATACTGATTTGGATGCTCTTCCAACCTTCTGAACCCTTCAAAAAGGAACAGCAAGAGAACAGAGAATGCTTTTTCCCCTATCGGCATCGATTTACAGTCACTTCCAAAGCGAAGTCTGCACCTCTCAACCAATTTAAATGCGCTGGATTCTACTACTCTGAGTAAATTAAGTTACTTTTAATTTAAGCCCACACTCAGCTCACACAAACCTCTTAACGCAAATCATCTTCTCAAGTCTTGCTTCTTGAAACTATGCAAACAAAAATTCCAAGGACTGAAAGTCAACTCTAAAGTTTCATTGACAGGCATATCATTAGACGCCTACTAAATTGAAATCGCTAAAGCAAACCTAAGGTAAATGAGTAGAAATAGAAGTACAACAAATAATAACTGCTTGGTGAGAAAACAACCCTTTTCTTATGGTTATTAAATCTTAATGTATTGCTTAATAACACAAAAACTGTAAAAGTGGATTAGTGCCATTTTATGTAACACTCCTGTACCTGAGGGTGAAAGGAGAAAGAGGAGTCCCAGGTGTCTGGGGCTGAGCCCCTTACTGGAAAGGTTTCAATTCTCAACTGAGTTGGAGTTTAGCACTCTAAGCTTTAAGAATTATCACTTCTTTGACAACAAGCTGCCAAAAGTAGCTCCCTAGACTGGAAACCAAAGTTATTGGAAGATTCCCAAGAGATACAAGATTTGGGGAAAATAAAGTTAATTGTTCTGGAATCTAACATGACTCAGAAGAGCAGAATAAAATTATCTCCTGGGTTTGATGATTAATCTTCATCAGAGGGGAGAGCTTTCCATCAGCAGCTGGCCAGAGACTGAAAGCCATCCAGAAGCCTATCAGAATGATTTAGAAGAAAATGGATCTCCTTCATAGCCTCCTCCATGGTGTAGAATCCCTGAGCGTCCGAAGTCTTCCTCCTCGCTCACTCCCTAGATGAACTCATTTGTTCCCACAGCTTCAGCATCTGTCAGGGAAGAACTCCAACCTCATAAAGGATAGCCTAGAATAACAACACTGCCACCCCATTAAGTGTTAAAAGTAGACAATGAGACTTAATGGATCACAGCAATATAGATTCCTTCTCTTTTACATCTTCCATCCAACCTGTCATTAGTAATCCTACTAAATCTGCCTTCTTCATTCCCAGGCATGCTTTCATTTAAGTCTTCCATGATTTTTCACTTGGATTAGTTTGCAACACTGCCTTTGCAGACCTGTTTCTAAAGGACAGACCTAATTAAGTCATTCTTCCTTTCCAGTTTGCTCTTCTCACAAAACCCGGTTCCTACATACTCAAAAATGGTAGCTGCCCATCTGCAAACTCTGTGTCCGTGGATTCTTTAAAATGTCATTTGGGGCCAGCAGGCTATGCTTAACATTTCAAAATGCTTGAAGATAATCTCCAATTTATCTGGATAAGGCTTTATAGATTAACTATGAGCTAGAATTATTTCAACTCAGGATAGTACCTGGTGTTCTTCCATGACCCATCAAGACGGGGCCAGGAGCTGGTCTTATGTTCTCCTGGGATTATTCTAAACCTCTCCCCATTCAGCATGATGATGACAAATTGACCTTGCCTGGTGACTCTGAACCACAAACAGGATTGGTGAAGGCTCTTTAGGGCAATAGCTGTATTATTCATTATTGTTTCTACAGAGCCTGGCACTGGAATATGGGAAGTATGTAATACATATATGTTTTAATAAATTTTTAGAAACCTGACTGATAGTTTTATACTTGTAATCAGATTAATTGTGTTCACTAATACAAAATAGAGACAAGAATAGACAATTTTAATGTAAGCAATCAAGTCCAATGTGTATGCCAACAGAACTTTTCAAGATACAGAGCTCAGGAGCAGAAAATACAAACGAGAAATTATTAAGAGTAGTAAAAGGGAAAGAAACTGGTATTTATTGAGCAATCAGTATGTGCTGGGCTCTGTACCAGATACTTCAGATACATGCCTTCATTTTTTCCTCATCGTAATGCTATGAGAGAGAGCTTACATTTAATAGATGTAAACAAAATAAGATTCAGAGAGTGATTTCCAAAGTCATAGATTAGCTAAGTAGCAGAAGCAAGGACCCGACCATCTCCTGACTTGAAAGCCTATTGTCCCACAGACGTTTTTAATTGCAGGGAACTAAATACTGACAATCATGACAAATCCAAATGACAGACCTGCCAGTTCTGTTTAGCTTCCTAAAGGACTCCTGATGAATGAATTCAGGAGTTGTAAATTGAATAAAAACTTGATTGTATCATAGGTACACACATAGGAAAAACTTAAAATTTTGATTTCTCTCAACTTTTGTATCAGTTGATCCCAGAACTTATGTAATAGTAAAGCATATTTTCCTAATGTGAAGGCTCATTTCCCTCTTCTGCAAAGACCTCTAAGGCTCATGACTCAAGTGGACACCTTAGGAAGCTTCCTGCCATGCAAGACTCTGTCTCCACTTAGAGCAATAGCATATTCACTACATTCTCCATATAGGATGGATTCTCAAAAGTTTATGCCGGTCTTTCTCTCCTAAGCAAGTCTACATCTTGTACCCACAACCCAGCCACACATGATACATTTAAAAATGCCAACAGAGCCACAGAATGGAAAGAATTGTGCCCTATTATGATAAGGCATTTGCCTGGTAGTGGTGATTTCTTTTTCCCTTTAAGTTGCAGAAGGCCAGGAAGTAACAAAATGGTACCCCAATTGATTATTGTCATGTAAGGCTTTCTTCCTATTCTTTCTTATATTCTGTTCTTATTTTAGTCTTTTAATTTTGTTTAAAAACACAAACAGGTTTTTATTGGATGTTCATTTCATTTACCTGTTATCTTTAATCAGGAGTTTCAGTCTGTTGTGTTCTGGGATGTATGCCAATTCTTCATGTACTTAGGGATACAAACACACACAGAACACACACACAAACACACAAACATCTCTGTCTATCTGTCTGTCTATCTATCTATCTATCTATCTATCTATCTATCTATCTATCTATCTATCTAGTCTCTATTGATGCCTTGCACATAGGTATTAAACTGAATGGCAGAGAGGATAAACATTTAATCTTCCTGGAAAAGGAGAAGGCCGTTCCCTTCAACTAAATGTCATGCAGAGGTCCTTTGTGAGGTAGGTAGTCAACTCAGCATATTCTTCTCTGGGTCCCTTCATGTTCTCTGATGGGGTAGAAATAGCACTCTCTCTGTACAACTTAATATAAGAAACGATAGAAGATAGAGAAAATATTAAATAAACACCATGAGTGAACGCTTTCCTAGTCTACACCTGTGCCATCCAATACAGGAGCCACTAGACAAACGTGTTTACTGAGCACTTGAAATGTGGGCTTGACTGAATTGTGATGGGCTGTCAGTGCAAATTTACACCAGATTTTGAAGACCTACCACAAAAAATTCAAAATATCTCATTAACAGTGTTTTACATTAATGACATGTTGAAATGATAGTTTTGGATGAAATTACTTTTTGGAAATGTGGGTACTAGAAAGTTAAATATGCGGCCACATTATTATTCTATTGTTTAGTGACCTACTTCTCTCTGAGCTTTAAAACAAGTTGGCTGGAGTGGCTTATGGTCATTACAGACTAAATAGGCAACATAAAATCCACTTAAAAATAGAAAAAAAGATAGAGAATGGGACTCATACATAGCCCAGTGCACCATATTTTTCTGACCTGTATTTTAATCATGAAATGTGGCATGTACAGATAACTATATGAAAGCAGGTTAGTGCATGGGTATGTGTGTGTTACAGTAAAAATTGCTTCTAGGTCTCATTTCACCTCCCCTCAGGGACCCCCCCCTTGTAAAACCTGCCAAAGACAAGAAAAAAAAAAAAAAACTCTTTGATTTGAATTGGCCAGTGCAAAACTCATAATTTTCTGACAAAAATTCCCCAACTTTTTTTGTACATGAGAACATTTTCGCATTTGACAAATTTGGCAACTATCACTTTTAACATCTAAATTTGCCTTATATCCCACAGTCAATATTTCCAGAAACCTAGGATTTTTTCCCCCTCTATTTCACTCTGGTAGAAATAATATGATTTGGACGATTCTCAGAAGGGAATGAATAATGAAAATTCACATCTATTCTCCAAACCTCATTTATCCAATAGTTTTATCCAGAGCAGCTAACACAGGCAAAAGTATACAGGTTTGAATGTCAGATTATTATACATCTTTTATCCATGAAATTGCTGAAAAGTCATGAGCCAGATGGCACACAACCAATGTCATAGAAAATGCATGGGGACCTATGTCATAGAGATTTGGGTTCAAATCCCAGTTCTGCTGCTTACAAGAACCCCCATCTTCTCATCATGTTATATGAAAAATAATTGTGAGGATTAAATCAAGTAATCAAGTACAGTGCTTGGCTCACAGAAGACTTTTTTCTTTTTGAGATGGAGTCTCGCTCTGTCGCCCAGGCTGGAGTGCAGTGGCGTGATCTCGGCTCACTGCAAGCTCCACCTCCCAGGTTCACGCCATTCCCATGCCTCAGTCTCCCGAGTAGCTGGGACTACAGGGCGGCACCCGCCACAACGCCTGGCTAATTTATTTTTTATTTTTTTAGTAGAGATGGGGTTTCACCGTGTTAGCCAGGATGGTCTCGATCTCCTGACCTTGTGATCTGCCCACCTCAGCCTCCCAAAGTGCTGTGATTTACCACACCTGGCCTAGAAGACTCTTAATGAAAGTTAGCTTCTCCCTCCTTTTCTTCCCAGTTATAAAGTCACCCTGTGCCTACACATTCACATTACCTCATACTTACCAGCACTGACTCTCTTTCTTTCTCATTTTTTAAATTGTCTTTTCAAATGCTGGGCTTGGGAAATTCACAATTATGGGCCACATTATCAGCTGTTTGGGTTCTATGAAGGGACTTGAATTTTAACAGTATATGGGGGAATAATGCATAAGATGAAGCTGTAGACTTTTCCAAGGTTTTTTTTTTTTTTTTTTTTGAGACAGGTTCTCACTCTGTAACCTGGGATGGAGTGGAGTGCTATGATCATGGCTCACTGCAGCCTTGATCTCCCAAATTAAAGTGATCCTCACACCTCAGCCTCCCTGGTAGCTGGGACTACAGGCAGACACTACCACGCCAGTCTGATTTTTTCTTTTTTTTTAAGTAGGGACAGGGTCTCACCATGTTGCCCAGGATGGTCTCGAACTCCTGGGCTCAAGGATCCATGTGCTTCAGCCTCCCAAAGTGCTGGGATTACAGCCATGAGCAACTGCATCATGCCCAGGTGGAACTTTTAAATTTAAAAAAAATCACCCTCAGAAGCAGCTGTCTGTATCCCTACTTTTTGAGGCTGGGAAGGAACAACAAACAATGGGAGAGTCATTTACCTCCTGGAGTCACAAGGGCTCCCTGACCTCTTTCTGAGATTCCAAAAACCACAGATAGCCTAGATTCTTCAGCATGTGGTGCCTCTGTCTCAACTTCTTACCAGATCTACCTTGTTAATCAACAGTGCAGTCTGCTCAACGGAGCAAAAATCAGTCCATTCCCAAGTAGAGTGTGAGTCCTCTCTTTCTTTTGTCTTAGAACTTGTGCTCTAGAATGTTTTCTGGTCTGAGATGTTGAGACTGTACATTCACTTTTCTATTTATACCAGCTTCTCAAATGAAGCATGAAAGGATCTGTATTGCATGTTAGAAATACCTTTCAGTGTTTCTAAACTATTCTGCAGCACTGTTTGTGGAGATCCTATTTCATTCACTAATTTTCAACTTATTTATTTTATTGTGGTTTTGCTTAGTCTCTTATATGACTTTTATTTTTATAAAATTTAATATTAGGTTGGTGCAAAAGTAATTGCAGTTTTGCCATTACTTTTAATAATGCCAATTTTAATAATGCCATTACTATTTAATGGAAAAAAGCACAACTATTTTTACAACAACCTAATAGTATCAACTAAATAATTTAAAAACATTTTGCAGTGACATCTCACTTATTCTCTTTCTCTTTCCCCTTCTCTCATCGCCTCCACTCCCTCTATTTCTCTTATTCTCCTTCTTCCTCTCCTCTGTGATAAGAAATATTCTCCTTTAGTATAAAGAACCTCTATCTTTGCTCTGAGTGAACCGTCCAGCGAAAGTATTGGGGGTCAAAGCCAGCGGGGGTCATTGGCTCTGATAATTAGAACACCTAGAGACCTTAATTCAAAGTTGTGAATTGACAAGTCTCTAGGGGAAATCGCTGTCTTGTCAAGAAAATGTTCTATGTCCCACAGATCAAATAAGATACAAATTAGAGATGTTACGAGAGTACTCATTCTATTTTCACAAAGAGAGAAGCCATCTTCACTACCCCTAACTGCATAAATCTATGTGGGGTTAAGAGATATAGATTCTGTCAATTATAGACACCAAACTATAATTAAAAGAATTAAAAACTAATTTAATTAAAGGAACAGTTACCCCCATAACAAGGGTTAACCATGCTATACAGACAATTAGCAGGAGAGGTTTAATGCAATACAAGTCAACAAATGCCTCTTGAGAACCTACTAATGCAATGTGTTTAGGTACACTAAAACACATTCTCTTCTAACAATAAAAAAAGTTTCTGAGCATTTTCTCTCTTACATCCTAAGAAATCATAAACTATATTTCCAAAGAACTTTTCTTCAACCTCTCTCTCCAGTAAAAGCTTTATTATCCTACATGTTCATCCACTTTGTCATTGACTAGCTATGGGACCCGAGACAAGTCACTTTTCTCAAGTCATTTCAGTGTCTTCACCTCTAAATGGGGGTTGGAATGGAATATCTGTCCCAAGTCTAGGGCTACGTCTGTTCCAGCTCCAGGGCTGTGATTTTATCATTCTACTAGGGCAACAAAAGATGGGGTATAGAGGAGGGTTGGGAAAAAGAAGGATGTCTGTCAAACAAATGGTATGGCTGTGTTATTTTATTTTCCTAATTTGATCTTCCTCTCTGGATTAAAGATATTAGTGACCACTTATGAAGGTCCAGCTATTTAACAGACAGTAGTTTAACATTTATTATTGGCCAGATTTTATAGAGGAAAATACTAAGGCACAAAAAGGTTTAGTAGCCTGCCCCAAATCAGAGCTAACAAGCCAGGGACTTCTCCCTCTTCAGAGCTCTCACAGCACATTTTAAGTCCTTCTTTCCTTGTGCGACATCACCTTCTTGTTCTCTTTCTCCATTCTTGACGTTCAACTTTTTGAAGTTAAAGCCCCAGTGCTTAGCACCGTGCCAGGAATATAGGAAGTGCTCAATATAGGTTGAAATGACTGAGAAAGCAGAAATGGCCTTATTTGCAAAAAATATCAGTGTTTTATATTAAAAATAAACCCCAAAACTCTATTTATATATTGCTAAGTAGACTAAAGTTCTGGCCTTTACAGTGAACTACTCTTTCTCCTAGGATGAACTTTTTTCTCATCTGACAGATGCATAAGCTAATGGAGAAGAGAGATTGTGTACTTTGACTCACAGACACAACTATATTCGTGTCTACATTTTGATAAGTCAGAGAAATTTCTCTTCACTTTAAGTATCTTATCATTCTTATCCAAGCACCTCTACCAATTTAATTCTTTGCTACCTTATCTTTCTCCCCCAACATATTGTAAAAATTTCAAACATTCCACAAAGTTAAAATAATTTTATAATCAATAGCTATATTTTATACCCAGATGGTACCATTAACATTTTTATTATATTTGCTTTCAAACATATCCACCCATTTATCTATCCCTCTATCCACCCATCATATTTGTTGACGCATTTCAAAATAAATTGCAGACATCTTTCTACTTCCCCTAAATATTTCAGCATGCATATCTATGCTACATTATCTTTTAAAATTACATGAAATATTCGTATGCTGTATTTCCTATTGAATCTCAGAAAAAAAAAAAAACACTTTTTGTTTTTTACTGAGTTTGGGGCTCACTTGCTATTGAAATTGAGGCCCAAACCTACAAACTATTGCCTGATTAAGAAGAAAGCATATTAAGAGGTAGGTCCATCAGAATGAAATACCTAAACATTTTTGAATGCAAATAATTGAGTCAAGAAAATACTGCATAAAATTAAAAGTCTAGCCTTTAATTTTCATTCAAGGAGACAGTGATAATAATGTTAGTGTTTATCTCATGACTTTATGAATCAACAAATGATGGCATAGCATGTTAGATCATTAGAACATCATTACTGAGATGTAAGTCCACAAGGTTTCAGCAGGGAAAGCTACCATGACATTTTGCAGTCTGGGTCAAGTGTTTGACAAGGGCAAAGCTCCAGGAATGTACCATCCACCTGTTCATTAGATGTCAGCTCATAATAGGCACAAGGCCAAGGTAGGAAATCACACAAATAGCAATTTTCAAAGTTAATGATCTAAAATAATTAGATCAAATGTAACAGTTATTCGTTAGTTGTTTGGCAAAAGCCAAAATCCAAGTGAGAAAAAAAAATTATTTAAACACTTCAAATACCTTGTTTAAGTCCCTAAGGCAGGTGGTACTTTTCCTAACTTAGTGCCATGCTGTTCTGTCTGTTAGACATACTCTGCTCCCCTGAGAAATTGCTAGTACTCATTCATTGTATCACCCCAACCACAAATTTTACTTCTTCTCTGATGCCTTCCTGGTCTTTTCCCAGCAGAAGCATTTTCTCTGTTCAATTCTCATAGCAATTGTTCAGTATCAATTATTATGTTATGATTCGATTTGTAATAAGTTCATTACACGCCCATCTGTCCCCATGGCACCTTCATCATTTCAGAAAAGTGCCAGTCGTGATACTTGGTTTCTAGTAGGTGCTAAAGGGATGCTGAATAAATTAGAGTTGAAGCCTAGGCCAAATCATTTCAAGCCAGTTGGTATGGAGGAAACATCCTATGATACTCCTGAGAATCCACTGACCAACTAAAGAGAGGAGAGGGCTGGTTAGCAGCAGACAGCAATATCAACTTAGATTCTGAAAGTTCAAACAAAAGCTGTAGGAAAGTAAGAAAGTCAGTTTCTTACTGAGTTCCAACTTTAAAAGATCCTGATTCAATCAAAAGTCACCAGGGCTATGTAAGTGGAATTTTTGCTTAGCGAAAGAGTATTTTAAAAGGGAACCCCTTGCTTGATATAAACCAAAAATATTTTACAGGCCATAAGATTTAGTTTTATGTCATGTCAGGCTTTTGATCAAAAAGGTATTTTCCATATTCCTTTTCAATCTAGTATATTCTACTTTCTACTATGTTTGAAAAAGGGAACTTCGATGGCAAGGAAAACATTGTTCATTTTGCTCGCCATCCCAGGGGAAGCGGCACTCTGAGACTCTGCTATGTTTGGAATTTCTTTCCCTCATCAATTCATCAGAATAGATTTCCTAGCACGGCAGTGACACTGCTTGCATTTCCTCAGCAAATTTATCAGCTCCTGACATTATAAATCTGAATTTGGATATTTTTAGCTGGACTGCGAAGAGAACAGTTCTCCTGAGACCTCAGTGTCAATGCTGCTGTATGAATCAGCCCAGCGAGGGGATGGAGAACTGCAATCTCAGCCATTGACTTTTTTTCCCCTAGAGGAGGGATCACCTCTTTGGCTCACTGCCAGAAATGCTTTGTAGGTTGTTCCAACTCATGGGGCTGGAGCAGGGTTCTGCCTCCATTTGTCAATGCAACATACCACACAGCTGAACCACCCCACTGACTTTTCCCTCACTGGTGATTGCTCAGGTGGAAGGAAAATCCTCTAAAGGGAAGAGAATGAGGCCTCAAAGAGTGGGTACCCAAACTCAAAGCATGGATAAAGGGCACAAGGCAAACATGCATCTCCAGAGAGAACAGTCAACCTCAAAGGCATTTCAACCTGGAACTCTTTTATTTTTAGAACTATTTTCCCAACTTTCCCAATGAACGGAAAAACAGGAACTACAACATTCTCACACAGTCCTTCCAACCTAACAAATGAGCGAAATATGACCATGAAGTTAATAAGAGTATTAACTGTCACCGAATGTAATGCACCACATTATCCTAATCACTATTATTTTCCACTACTTAGATGTGAGGCAGTTTCAATACAAGTCAGTTTGGAAAGTGATTTTCACAGTGTCCTCTCTTTATATTTCTGTTGTTTTTCTCAGCTATTAAAACACCATACTGACACTGGGGAGGCCAAAATGCCCAAGGCTGATGAATGCAAGTTTGCAAAATCAGTAAAAAACACAGCTTGCTTTTGTTGTCTCTGGAGTCATCCCCGACATGGAAGGCATATGGCATAAGGATAGAAAACATATTATGTAATTTAGGGTTTAGCTTACACAGGATGATGGAGATTAATCTCAGTTAATCAGAGAGCCTAGGCAGCCAAGAAAAAAAAAAAAAGCCTTAAACCTCAGAACAATACAGAATATTAGAGAAGCTGACTAGTTGACTCTAGCTTAACTTTGCT
This sequence comes from Hylobates moloch, assembly GCF_009828535.3. Classification (NCBI taxonomy): domain Eukaryota; kingdom Metazoa; phylum Chordata; class Mammalia; order Primates; family Hylobatidae; genus Hylobates; species Hylobates moloch. The sequence continues at coordinate 36,681,822 of NW_026652297.1, read as the reverse complement.
TATTCAGAAGTAAGGAGAGGCTAGAGGGAGACTCTTATTGAACTGTTTCAGCTGCTGCTCAAACTATCTGGTGCTCACCTGTTTGTTTGACTAGTGTCTGGAGAGAAATGGCTGAAGAAAACTGTTTCATTGTCAACTTAATCTAGGAAAGATCCCTCTTTTCAGTTTTATTCCCATCTCCACCCTTAAATTTCCCAAACAATATGATTTACTGTCTCCAGAAGACTTCACAGAACATGAGGTAAAAGCCTACTTAAAAAGAAATGGAAATTTTTAAAAGATAGCTTCAAACAACCCGATTACACTAATAGGCATTTGTAACTCTTAATTCTTTGTCTGTATTTTCCACTGGACACACTTATCTTTTAAATTCATCCTTCTTGTCTTCAGTTCAGACTGTCCCTGCTCTATCTTGGGTCTTGCCTAGAGTATTACATGTCCCCTAGTGATTCAGTGTGTCTCTTTATTTTCCCCATTCCAAACCTTTCTTCATACACTAAACATGTATTAAGCACCACCTAAGGGGTGACAGCAGGGTGGCAGTGGAGAGAAGGAAAAAGTGGGAAAATCTGGGATGGTGGGAAGGTAAAATAGCCAAGACATGCTAATGGATAGTACAAGCTTTGTGTTTTAGGATAAATGAGGAATCATAGATGACTTCTAGTTTTCTTGAGCAACTGGATTGATGATGGACAAGACTGGAGGAAAAACAAAATTTGCGGATGGAAAACAAGAGTTCCCATTTGTAAGAACTACGTTTGGGATACTGAGAGATATCCAGGGTATTTTATGCACTTTGAGTCTATAGGCTTCATGAGACTGCCAAAAATGTACGTGGTACCAACAGTGTTTAAAATCCCCGACATAGGGCAGAATCCAGGGGCAAGAGAAGATGACCCAGAACTGAAACTAAAATGCTCCAGTAATGAGAAATTAGGCAGAGGAAGAGGGGCTATCAAATGGAGATAAGCAGCTTATGATTCCAGAGGAAACACAGGAGTATGTGATACGAGAAACCAAGAGAAGATACTGTTTCCAGAAGGAAGTGGTTAATTGTGGCAAAAGGTGGTGAGCAATCCAGTGAAACAAAAATACTGTATTTGGACATGTGGAGGAATTGATGAGCCTGTTTAATTTTCATTTTGATGGCAGTGGCAGAAGCCTAACTGAATGAGTTGAGAAACAAATGGGAGGTAAAGAAGTATAGATGATAAAGGCAGACAAGTTTTTCCTAGAAGTTTAGCTGACAGGAGGCGAAAGACAGTGAGAGGGGAATGTGGGATTTGGGAAGGATTTTGTTAACATTGGAACGTTAATTAATGTATCTAAGTCATAGTTTCTTCATCTGTAAAATAGGTATAATAAGACCTAATTCATGAATTTGTTAGGATTAAATAACATGTGTGAAGTGCTTAGCACACTGCCTGACATAGTAAGTCCTCAAAATACATTAGCTGTTATGATTATCATCATCTTTGATAACACTTTTTTAGATCTATATAATCATCCTTACCATATACCAATACAGTTTTTTTGTGTCCTCCTTCTTAATTGGAAAACATAATAATCATTTAACAAATACATTTCGTTTGAACTGAACGGCAATTGAATTGAATTAAATCAAGAAAGGTAAAAAATATACACAGCGCATTCTAATAGCCAGAAGAGTCCTCTGAATTAACCAGGAGAGGCCAAGTCCTCTCAAGACTCTTGGTTCAAGTCTGACCTTGTCTCAGGTCGGCCACCCATGGCACATCCTGTTGGGGGCAGGGGAAAGGCTTCTCGTGGCATGAATCACCATACAGGTGGCCAAGTCGCCTCTTATTTAGATTTATGAATGTCATATTCTTTATTGACTCTCACAGGAGTTCCTAATCAGAAAGATTCCAAACAGGTTTCAGCCATCTCATTAGGACACAGGAAATTGGATAAAGAGGATAACCTCTGAAATCCTCCCTCAGTCATTGATCTTTGGGAAATTAGCTCTCTATGGCTTAGATCACTCTGAAGATTATAAACATGTCCAGTAAATATAACCTCCATCTAGAGCAGCCCAGCAATTGCAACAGCATTTGGCAGGAGAGAAAACGCTTGCCAAGATCCAAGCAGCTGTAGCAGGTGCTGTAAATCAATGCAGGATACTTACATGGTTCTGTATTCCACCGGGGCTCACAGCCTTCCAAGTAGATTATCTGCGTAGACTTCAGGGTGGCAAAGTGGCATTATGAACACACAACTCCCCTATCCCTTTTCCTTCCATTTACCTGGATGTCAGAGTTGTTGAGCAAGAAAACTACATTGTTCAACAAGGAAAAGCTCTATAGCTAAAGTACAAGGTGCATTTCAATAAAAACAGTACTCAGGAAAAATGAAAATGCTAAAAAATGGAAAGAAAAGAAAATGAAAATATATGCTGCTTTGGTAAATAGCTTTTATTTATAGAAATATATGCTATACATACACATATATACATATGTGCATATGTGTGTATATGTGCATGTGCACACACACATTCCAGTTGTCAAATCTTCTACACCTTTATAAATATATATAGTAATTTAAGTCAAAGAATTAAAGCATTCAAAACATTCCTTGATAAGTGGTATTTTTTTTTTTTTTTTTTTTTTTTTTTTTTTTTTGAGATGGAGTCTCACTCTGTAGCCCAAGCTGGAGCGCGGTGGCATGATCTTGGCTCACTGCAACTTTTCCTCTGGGGCTCAGGTGATTCTCCTGCCTCAGCCTCCCAAGTAGCTGGGACTACAGGAATGCACCACCACACCCAGTTAACTTTTTTGTATTTTTACTAGAGACGAGGTTTCACCATGTTGCCCTGGGTATTCTTGAACTCCTGAGCTCAGACTATCCACCTGCCTTGGCCTCCTAAAATGCTGGGATTACAGGCATGAGCCACCGTGCCCAGCCGTTAAGTGGTATTTCTACGTTCGCATAGCATGTGACTAAATTGATCAATATTCAACATCATGAAGGTGTGTGTTTGCGTAATGTCGACCGGATCTAATAGGCAAACAAAGGTATATGTGAACAGAGTTCAAATGTATTTTAAAGATATTACAAAGAATACTTGGCCCAGAGTAATATTGCTGCTTCTCCATGATTCTTTTTAGATTCAGTAATAAATAATAATAATAATGACAATAACAAAAACAGCATAGCTGAAGACTGGGAAGAAAATCAACGGCATAGCTAAAGATTGGAAGAGAAGGTTACATACTAAATTATATCCATTCTTTTCTAAGTAAAAACACTAAGTACTGTTTGAATTTAGTAGGCAATCACAGAAGTATGAGTTAGATCCATATTTGTTCTATGTGCAGAGAAGCAATATGGCATGGAGGAATCACATTAGTATCAATCTCAAATCTATCTCTTATAGGTACCTTATTCTCTTCATTTAAATGACAAAGAAATCATGGCTTCCATGTACATTTAGGCAGGCTCTGCCACACACAAAGATATCTGGCCTAGAAGGTCAGTGGGTCCTTAGATGCAGCCTGTGCTCTATTCTCAGGCACAGGCAGCATCCTCCTGGAGGGGACGCCGTTTTCTAATTCTCATGACAGCACCCATAGGTTAGTGTCACACCTGAAAATAAGTGCCTTTCAGGGTTGATGTAATCATAAAGAGTGATATACATCACATCTTATCACAGTGCCAAGTGCATCACAGATATTCTCTAAGTACAGCTATGGTTCTTACTCAGTTTTAAAAATCTAATCCTTTGATTTTTCAATATAAGTTAGATATTAATCCTCATCGTTCAAAACCAGAGACAACTTCTTTCTATCTTTTTGGATAGAAAGTTCACTGTTAGCGCCTGGCAGGAAAATGCACGTGCATGATCTTCCATACACATTATGGTGTTTTTCTAAGAAGAGCCATAGAGATTCTGAGTCTATCTCTTCTCAACGTACTCTCTTCCCATCATCTATAGCACAGGTTTTAAAGCAGTAATAAATTGAGGAGAAATCAGAATGGGCACACACATTGTTACATACAGCTTCTGCAATCTAGAGGATAATGAAAACTGTCAATAAAACTGGGATTTAATAAAGGAAAAATGCTGTCAGACAAACCTGATGAATTGTTTAGGCAATTATAAAGTGCTGCAAGAAAATCACACATTATGAGTGCAGTTACTCAGATATGACAACAGGGTGCTCATGGAGGGAACTGAATGAAACACTGGGCAAAAAACCAAAAAGGTAAAATAAAACAATGGTGATCAGTTGTGGGGGCAGCCCAGAGAAATTCCACAGATGTCTGCAGAAGGTCTTCTCTTCTGTTTATTCATCTTTATTAATGATCTTCAGAACATAGTAAATGGTGTGCTAATGAAATCTGCAGATGATAGTCAGCTGGAGAATGTTGCAAAACATCAGCAAGGACAGAGAAATAATGCAGATGGTCTGAGAGGAGTTACAGATCTTGGGATCAAATAACAAGATGAGAGTCAGGTTGGGAAAGGGCCAGCTTATTCACCAGGGGAAAATGAATGAAAACACAGATATGCACAGAAAGAAAAAAAGCCTGGAAAAGAGGTCTTCTGAGAAGGACCTGTCAAAAGGGAGCTGCGGCTAGACAGCAGTTACCATCCAGGTGAGTTTGTGCTGCAAATGGCAGTCCTAGTGGAAGTCTTATTTTCAATCCCAAATCTAACTCTTACAGGCTCCGAACTGCAGATGGCAAGACATCACAGTAAAAAGGGGTGCACATATTTATCTCTACTCAATTCTCAAGTGGCTGCACCTGGAATACTGTTTTTGGTGTAGGGAAATCTCTACCAGAAAATCTGGAACAAATTCAGAGTATAACAGCAAAAATGTAAGTAACAGGAAGCCTGTTACAACAGAAGACTAGAAGAGCAAAATATGGATGACTTGGCGAAAGGACTCAGAAGAAAGCCTAGTGACAGTCGATAAACTCTGAAAATAAAGAAAAGTATGATGGCAAAAGTCAAAGCATCAGAGTGAAAAAGAACATATTAAGTTAAAAAGAGAATGCAGCCTGCATAGTATGGAAAATATCCAAACATATCAACTAGGGAAACAGTATCAGAAATGTTCTGGGGAATCCACAGGGTCATGTTCAAATATTACTCAGAGTAAGAAACTTAGAATGATAAAGAGCATTTACTTGAAGGCAAAAAGGGCCTCAGGGAATGTTATTTAATCCATCCCTCTGTCTCTGAACAGGAATACATGTAAATCATTCCTGGTAAATTATAATGCACACTATTTGTAAAGAATTCAAGATAAGGAGCACATTGGAAGAGAACTGAGTACTACGGAAGTTTTGATAAGTTAACTTTCTACTTGACACATTGAGAAATGCAGTTGATGATTTGACTCCAAATCACTCTGTGACGCAAAAGCATTCAATTAAACACTACATGCAGCTGGTTCCCTACAGAAAGAATACTATTCAAAATACATACCTAGTGCATGAATTGCTTTGTTGATCCACTAATTTGCATGCGGATTACTGAGTCCTTACATCATTTCATTAATCATTCAGTATAACATCATTACTTGCTCTCTTCGGAAAGGATTAGAGTGTATCAGGTGTATGTTTACATGTTTAGGATTTGTCAAATACAAGGCTGAAGTTATTAAACGCTTGCATCTCTTTTCTTTTTTCATGCTCTAGTATAAGAATTATGGTGGTACAAATTAGTTAGAACAAGCAAGAGCCCTGAAATGGAAAAAGAAGTTATGAGAGAGAGTTTTTGTTCTACCTGCAGCACTAACTTGGAAAATTAAGAGCTGGAGCCAGAAGGTCTAGAATCGAATCCCAGCACTGTCTCTTACTAGCTGTGTGCCCTCAGCAAGCCACTTCTCTGCATATCATTCTTTTCGTTTGTAAAATGATGACAATAATAGTATGTATTCCATATGATCTTTGAGATGACAACGTGAGTGATTCATACAAAAATGTTAAAGCTGTCTGACACATAGTATACATGCAATATCACTGTAGTTTCCACTTTACAAACTTTCCTTCTTTGAAAATGAAAGGGTTAGATGAGATCTATCTAGACCTTTAATTCTGTGCTCATGGTTATTCTTTGAACTCAGAGCTTCTGACTAGGCTAAAGAGATAGAATTAGCATATATAAAAGAAAAAGGAGAAAAAGTAAATGTCATTCTATGTAGTGCTAATCATACATGCCAAATAAGGAGAGAGATAAAGAAATCAACGTTAATTACAATAGTTCCAGAAAGCCTGTGGAGCTGCAACTGAAGAATGTGTACCGTTTTGATAAACAAGTAATAGTCATAAGAATATCGTAGGCCACAGATTGGTATAAACAGCCACCTCACGAAATGTGAGAGGATTGAAATCAAACTGTGAGAAAAACAAGGTAGGCACCAGTATGCAAACTTGATTTTGTGGGCCATAAGAAATCCTTGTAGCTTCCCTGTGGATGTCTTTTTATGAAGGTTCTAACCCAATTGTTCATTCCCTCATCTTACATTTATCCGTAAAAATGCCTACATATTTTCATGGAATCCAGTTAGCTGAACAAATTATTTGATTCTGTTTATCCACAGAATTAAGAGGGTGAACAAGGTAGCCTGTATTCCTATCACCACCATCACATTGCCTTTTTCTTCACTGTTTCATTCACTAAGCTTATTTATGTTGCTTCCTCGTGTAATACCTTTAGTTCATTCTTTCAATTTATTTTATTTATTTATTCCAGTAGGTTTTTGGTGATTGGTTACATGAATAAGTTTTTTAGTGGTGATTTCTGAAATTTTGGTGCACCCATTACCAGACCAGTGTACACTGTACTCAGTGTATATTCTCTTATCCTTCACCAGCCCCCAACCTTTCCCCCCAAGTCCCCAAAGTCCAACCTATCATTCTTATGCCTTTGGATCTTCATAGCTTAGTTCCCACATATGAGTGAGAACATACAATGTTTGGTTTTCCATTCCTGAGTTACTTCAGTTATAATAATTAGTATTCCATGGTGTGTGTGTGTGTGTGTGTGTGTGTGCATAAAAGTAAATATATCACATTTTCTTAATCCACTTGTTGATTGATGGGCATTTGGGCTGGTTCCATATTTTTGCAACAGCGAATTGTGCAGCTATACACATGCATATGCAAGTATCTTTTTTGTATAATGACTTCCTCTGGGTAGATACCTAGTAGTGGGATTGCTGGATCAAATGGTATATCTACTTTTAGTTCTTTAAGGAATCTCCACACTGTTTTCCATAATGGTTGTACTAGTTTACATTCCCACCAACAGTATAAAAGTGTTCCATATTCACCACATCCATGGCAACATCTGGTTTTTTTTTCTTTTCTTTTTATTATGGTCATTCTTGAGGAAGTAAGGTGGTATCACTTTGTGGTTTTGATTTGCATTTCCCTGATAATTAGTGATGTTGAGCATTTTTCCATATGCTCGTCAGCCAATTTTATATCTTGTTTTGAGAATTGTCTATTCATGTCTTTAGCCCACTTTTTGATGAGATTGTTTGTCTTTATCTTGCTGATTTGTTTGAGTTCTTTGTAGATTCTGGATATTAGTCCTTTGTCAGATGTATACATTGTGAAGATTTTCTCCCACTCTGTGGGTTGTCTGTTAACTCTGCTGATTATTTCTTTTGTTGTGCAGGAACTTTTTAGTTTCATTAATTCCCATCTATTTCTCTTTGTTTTTGTTGCATTTGCTTTTGGGTTCTTGGTCATTTAAGTCTTTGCCTAAGCCAATGTCTAGAAGGGTTTTTCTGATGTTATCTTCTAAAATCTTTATGGTTTCAGGTCTTAGATTCAAGTATTTGATCTATCTTGAGTTGATTTTTGCATAGGATAAGAGATGAAAATCCAGTTTCATTCTTCTACATGTGGCTTGCCAATTATCTCAGCACCATTTATTGAAAAGGGTGTCCTTTCCCCACTTTATATTTTTGTTTGCTTTGTCAAATATCAGTGGACTTTAAGCATTTAGGTTTATTTCTGAGTTCTCTACTTTGTTCCATTGGTCTATGTGCCTATTTTTATACCAGTACCATGCTGTTTTGGTGACCACTGCCTTATAATATAGTTTGATGTTAGATAATGCGATGCCTCCAGATTTATTCTTTTTGCTTAGTCTTGTTTTGTCTATGCAGGCTCTTTTTTTGTTCCATATGAATTTTAGAATTGTTTTGTCTAGTTCTGTGAAGAATGATGGTGGTATTTTGAAGGGAATTGCATTGAATGTGCAGACTGCTTTTGGCAGTGTGGTCATTTTCACAATATTAATTCTACCCATCCATGAGCATGGGATGTGTTTCCATTTGTTTGTGTTGTCTATGATTTCTTTCAGCAGTGTTTTGTAGTTTTCCTTGTAGAGGTCTTTCACTTCCTTGGTTAGGTATATTCCTAAGTATTTCATTTTATTTTTTCATTGATATGTGAAAGGGGTTGAGTTCTTGATTTGATTCTCAGCTTGGTCGCTGTTGGTGTATAGCAGAGCTACTAATTTGTGTACATTAATTTTGTATCCTGAAACTTTCCTGAATTCATTTACCAGTTCTAGGAGCTTTTTGGAGGAGTCTTTAGGGTTTCTAGGTATACAATCATATCATCAGCAAACAGTGATAGTTTGATGTCCTCTTTACAAACAATTTGGATGCCCTTTCTTTCTTTCTCTTGTCTGATTGCTCTGGCTAAGACTCCTGGTACGATATTGAATAGAAGTGGTGAAAGTGGGCATCTTTGTTCCAGTTCTTAGTGGGAATGCTTTCCACCTTTCTGTCTTCAGTTTAATGTTGGCTGTGGGCTTGCTGTAGATGGTTTTTATTACCTTAAGGTATGTCCCTTCTATGCAGATTTTGCTAAGGTTTTTAGTCATAAAGGGAGGCTGGATTTTGTCAAATGGTTTTTCTGTGTCTATTGAGACCATCATGTGATTTCTGGTTGTAATTCTGTTTATGTGGTGTATCACATTTATTGACTTGCCTATGTTAAAGCATCCCTGCACCTCTAGTGTGAAACCTACTTGATCATGGTGGATTATCTTTTTGATATACTGTTGGATTCACTTTGCTAGTATTTTGTTGAGGATTTTTGCATCTATATTCCTCAGGGATATTGGTCTGTAGTTTTCATTTTTTGTTATGTCCTCCCCTGGCTTTGGCATTAGGGTGATACTGGCTTTATAGATTGATTTAGGGAGTATTCCTTCTTTATCATTTGGATGATTTTCAGTAGGATTGGTACCAATTCTTCTTTGAATGTCTGATAGAAATCAGCTGTGAATCCATCTGTTCCTGGACTTTTTTTGTTGTTGGCAATATTTTATTACCATTTCAATCTTGCAGGTTGTTATTGGTCTGTTCAGAGGTTCTGTATCCTCCTGGTTTAATCTAGGAGGGTTGTAGATTTCCAGGAATTTATCCGTCTCCTCTAGGTTTTCTAGTTTATGTGTGTAAAAGTGTTCATTGTAGCCTTGAATAATCATTTGTATTTTTGTGGTATTGGCTGTAGTATCTCCCATTTCATTTCTAATTAAGATTATTTGGATCTTCTCTCTTCTTTTCTCAGTTAATCTCACTAATAGTATATCAATTTCATTTACATTTTCAATGAACCAGCTTATTTATTTTCTGTATTGTTTTTGTTTGTTTTGGTTTCATTTAGTTCTGCTCTGATCCTCGTTATTTCTTTTCTTCTGCTGGGTTTGGGTTTGGTTTGTTCTTGTTTCTCTAGTTCCATGAGGTGTGACATTAGATTGTCTATTTGTGTTCTTTCAGACTTTTTGATGTAGGCATTTAATGCTATGAACTTTCCTTGCTGCATCTCAGGGGTTTTGATAGGCTGTGTCACTATTATCACTCCATTCAAATAATTTTTTTAAGTCCATTGTTTCTTTGTTGACTTTCTGTCTTGATGACCAGTTTATTGCTGTCAGGGGAGTGCTAAAATCCCCCACTATTATTGTGTTGCTGTCTATCTCATTTCTTAGGTCCAGTAGTAATTATTTTATAAATTTGGGTGCTCCAGTGTTAGGTGCTTATATATTTAGAATTGTGATATTTTCCCACCAGACAAGTCCCTTTAACATTATATAATGAACATATTTGTCTTTTTAAACTGCTGTTACTTTAAATTTTGTTTAGTCTAAGAATGGCTATTCCTGCTTGCTTTTGATGTCCGTTTGCATAAAATATCTTTTTCCATCCCTTTATCTTAAGTTTATGTGAGTCCTTATGTGTTAGATGAGTCTCTTGAAAACAGAAGAAAACTTGGTTGGTGAATGCTTATTCATTCCGTCATTCTGTATCTTTTAAGAGGTGCATTTAGGCTATTTACATTCAATGTTAGTATTGAGATGTGAGGTACTATTCTATTCATCATGCTATTTGTTGCCTGAATATGTTGGGTTTTTTTTTCATTGTGTTATTATTATATAGGTCTTGTAAGATTTATGCTTTAAGGAGATTCTATTTTGGTGTATTTTCAGTATTGGTTTCAGGATTTAGAGCTCCTTTCAGAAGTTCTTGTAGTGCTGGCTTGGTAATGGTGAATTCTCTCAGCATTCGTTTGCCTGGAAGACACTGTATCTTTCCTTCATTTATGAAGCTTAGTTTTGCTGGATACACAATTCTTGGCTGATAATTGTTTTGTTTAAAGAGGCTAAGAATAGGACCCCAATCTCTTCTAGCTTGTAGGGTTTCTGCTGAGAAATCTGTTAATCTGATAGGTTTTTCTTTATAGGTTACCTGATGCTTTTGCCTCACAGCTCTTATTTCCTTCATCTTGACTTTAGATAACCTGATGACTATGTGCCAAGCCAATGATCTTTTTGCAATGAGTTTCCCAGGTGTTCTTTGAGCTTCTTGTATTTGAATGTCTAGATCCCCAGCAAGGCCAGGGATGTCTTCCTCAATTATTCCCTCAAATATGCTTTCCAAACTTTTAGATTTCTCTTCTTCCTCGGGAACACTAGTTATTGGACATTTAACATAGTCCCAAACTTCTTGGAGCCTTTGTTCATTTTTTTAAAAATTCTCTTCTCTTTGTCTTTGATGGACTGGATTAATTCAAATGCCTTGTCTTCGAGCTCAGAAGTTCTTTCTTCTGCTTGTTTGATTCTATGGCTGAGACTTTCCAGTGCATTTTGCATTTCTCAAAGTGTGCCCTTGATTTCCAGAAGTTGTAATTGTTTTTTATTTATGCTGTCTATTTCACTGAAGACTTTTCCTTTCATATCCTGTATCATGTTTTTGTCTTCTTTAAGTTGGACTTCATCTTTTTCTGTTGCCTCCTTAATTAACTTAATAATCAACCTCCTGAATTTTTTTTCTGGCAATTCAAAGATTTCATCTTGGTTTGGATCCATTGCTGGTGAGCTGGTATGATTTTGTGGGGCTGTTAAACAACCTAATTTTTTCATATTACCAGAATTGTTTTTCCGGCTCCATCTCATTCAGGTAGACTATGTCAGAGGGAAGATCTGGGATTCAAGAACTGCTGTTCAGATTCTTTTGTCCCACAAGGTGCCCCCTTGATGTGGTGTTCTCCCCCTTCTCCTAGGAATGGGGCTGAGAGATAACTGTAGGGATTGTTTTTACTCTTCTGGGTCTAGCCACCCAGTGCAGCTACTGGGCTCTGGGCTGGTACTGGGGAATATCTGTAAAGAGTCCTATGATGCAATCCGTCTTCAGGTCTTGCAGCTGTGGATACTAGTACCTATTCTGGTGGAGGTAGCAGAGGAGTGAAGCAGACTCTGTGAGGTCCTTGGTCGTGTTTTTGTTTAATGCACTGGTTTTGTGTTGGTTTGGCCTCCAGCCAGGAAGTGTCATTTTCAAGAGTGCATCAGCTGTGGTCCTATAGGGAGGTTGCAAACTTGCCCTAGGGACATCTGTTTGAGTATTCAGGTTTCTTAGGCAGTGGACAGGGCCATAGACCTCCCAAGAGATTATGATCTTTGTCTTCAGCTACCAGGGCTGATAGAGAAAGACCACCAGGTGGAGGCAGGGATAGGTGTGTCTGAGCTCAGCCTCTCTTTTGGCAGGGCTTGCTGTGGCTGCTGTGGGGGATGGGGATGTGGTTCCCAGTCTAATGAAGCTATATTCCCAGGGGGATTATGGCTGCCTCTGCTGAGTCATACAAGATGCCAGAGAAGTGGGGGAAAGCCAGCAATCACAGGCCTCACCCCACTCCCATGCAGTCTGCAATCCTAAAGGCCAGTCTCACTCCCACCATCCCCTACCAACAGCACTGAGTCTGTTTCCAGGCAGCAGATGATCAGGGCTGAGAAATTGCCCCATACCGTGAGCATCCCCATTGAGAAAGCAAGCAGACTCACAGTTTTTTGACATCTCAGGGAGCCTGCAACGATGATCCAGTTCCTTCAAAGGGTCTGTAGATTCTCTCCCATTCTTTCAATTCAAATAAACTTATTTTCTGTCTAGTGTTTCTTACCTTTACCTCTGAGATTTTGCAAGTCATCCCTAATACTTAAAATCTTTTATTCTTTATTTTTATCTTTTATTTATTCTGAAACCTAAAATGTGTCTTTTTCTTTTTCCCCTTAAACATTATTTAAAATGTTACACTTTCTATTAAATCTTCTCTAGCTAACACCTTTCAATGCTGTTTAATTCAACCAACAGAGCAAAGTGCTCATCATTTATTTACATGTTTTTATTCAAGCCCATTTTCTTTTTTTCTTCCAATGGAAAACGTATGTAGACAAGATGTGTTGGAACTGGTGACAAATGGTACAGTCCAGTCAGATGGGAACACAGGATGTTACTGAAAGAAGAGAGAAGGCTGACTCTGGCAGGGGTTGTAGAAGCTTATACAAGTTTATGTATGAGATGTTGGCAACGAAAAATTATTTGAAAATTACTGACCACAACCTCCAAATAAGAAGTCTTTCCACTGCTTTTTTACTTTTAAAAGTCATTTAAATACAAATCTTAAATTTATCTTACATATGTAATCTGTAAAATGCTTAACATAAAAGGTAAGCTTTGCTGACTATACTTACTTGGCTATAAGAGCAATCGCACCAGATTAAAGTTCTTATGACATGCATTTCAATTCATAGATACAATGATTTGTTTTGGTTGTATGTGTTTATTTGTATTTATCCAACAGCCTGAAGGGATAATAGAGTATCTTGTTGTACTCTGTACATGATGAACACCACGAAAATAGCAAGGATGACTAGTCTAATCCTAAAATGCATTATTACTCAGGCCTCAAATTTGGAGTCCATTTATCTGGGCTATTCTTTCGGGCATTAAAATAAAGTGAGTGAGTTTTGTATTTAAGAAAACTTTTCTGAGGTAGAAATTATGTAAATCAGAAATGTAATACCAGGTTGTACAAATTTGGTCATTTTTTCAGATGTGGTTTTGTTCTCTCTAAACAAGGGCAATAGTTTAAATGCAAAATTTCTAAGTGAATTGAAAAGGGGAGACACTCGAGATTACTAGAAATCATGGTTCTTGCACAAGGAAATACAAAATGGAAAGGTTGTATCTGGCTATGTATAGCACTTTCTGAGAAAACCCCTAACTGCGAAATCATCAAATATTTTACAACAAAAAACTAATGAAATATGTATGACTGTCTTTCAGGGTTTAGCTTAGGAAAGAGTTTTATGTATTTTGTTAAGTAAACATTTATTGTACACCACTATATACTTAATACTTAAATAGAAGTAGCCAAATAAAAATTTTAAAAGTTCTTTGCCATTGTCTTTTCCCTATGGAGGAAGATATTTTAGCACAACACTTCTTAAAAGCAATGAAATATCTTGTGCATCTCCTGTATTGTTTCTGGACCCTGTTTTTGTGACCCTGACTGCTGCCTTTCCATCTTCTATTGGCCATTCTTTCCTCCTCTTCACCATTTCTCTGTGTTTCCTGCTCACTTACTCCTATCTGCTATTATGCTCTTCTCTCTTTGACTAGGCCATATTCTCCTCCTAAGCTCAAAAAGCAGATGGAAGCCTTCTAGGAGCTAAGCAAAATGTCTTAGGAAGCCTACTGTGAAACAATAGTCCAAGCCTCTCATGGAGCCTTGCAGGGTAGATCAACATAGGAGAAAAATATCTAGAGCTCCAGAGTCAGCCAGAAATGTGTAGTCATGAAAAGACCAGGGACACTTGTGACCTAAAAGACCCCAGAAGATGCTGCTGTCTGGCCTCAAAGAGCTTCTTGGAGACAGAGTCACAGATAGGGAGTCTGGCCAGTGGAGCCAAATGGAGGTTCCACTCCTGCTTCTGCACTGCACTAGCTGTGATACTGGGTCAGTAATCCATGCTCTCTGAGGTTCAGTTTCTCACCTGTCAGATTGAAAATAATGAGAGGCTGACACAGTGGGTCACACCTGTAATCCCAACCTTTTGGGAGGCCAGGGCAGGAGGATCGCTTGGGGCCAGGAGTTTGAGAGCAACCTGGGCAACATAAGGGGACCCTGTTTCTACAAAAAATAAAATATTAGGCTGGGTGTGGTAGCTCACACCTATAATCCTAGTACTTTGGGAGGCTGAGGCGGGAGGACCACTTGAACACAGGAGTTGAGACCAGTCTGGGCAAAATAGTGAGACCTCATTTCTACTAAAAATAATTTTTTAAAAATTAGCTGGGTGTGGTGGTGTGTGCCTGTGGTCCTAGCTGCTTGGGAGGTTGAGGCAGGAGGATTACTTGAGCCCAGGAGGTTGAGGTTGCAGTGAGCTGAGATTGTACCTGAAGACTGGGGAAGACCCTATCTCAAAAAAAAAAATAAATAAATACAAAAAATAAAAACTTAGCAGGGCGTGGTGGCACACACCTGTGGTACTGGCTACTCAGGAGGCTGAGGCAGGAGGATCGCTTGAGCCCAGGAGTTCGAGGCTGCAGTCAGCTGTATCATACCACTGCACTCCAGCCTGGGTGGGGTGACAGAGCAAAACAAAAGCAAAAACTGTGCTACCTTGTCAAGATATTTTCATTCAATTCTGAAAGCATATTCTGAGTCTCTATATGTGCCAGGCAGCATTTTAAGTGCTTAGTATGTCAGTGAACAAAATTAATAATGACTTCTGCCATCATGAAATTTAACATTCTGGAATTAATTGAGAAAAAAAATAGATAGGTAGATCAGTAGATAGATAGAGAGACAGAGTTGAGATCCTGAAACACAAAAAAAGTTTCATTAAATAGTAGCTATCAGTTAATAGATGTGTAATTTATCCATAGAGGTAAAATGTGAGTACCCTTTCCGTGGATAATAAACATTTTGGAGGTACAAAAGCCAATGTCTATGACAGTAAAATTTGTATAGTATAAAGTAATCCCAGCTACTCGGGAGGCTGAGGCAGGGGAATCGCTTGAACCCGGGAGGTGGAGGTTGCAGTGAGCCAAGATTGCACCATTGCACTCTAGCCTGGGCAACAAGAGTGAGACTCCACCTAAAAAAAAAAAAAAAAAAAAAAAAGAGAGAGAGAGAGAGTAAAGGGGTGTGTGTATGTGTGTGTAGGGGGAGAAATACATATATATATATATGTGTGTATATATATATATACACACATACACATATATATCACATCTATGAATATTTGTAATAAGCTCCTTTCTCATTAGCAAGTTTACAGAAGCCACACGGAGGTAGGGAACAGACCTCAACGTTGCAACTTATTCAACATACACATCAAAAAAGTTTACTAAAATTGTAATGCCCCAGACTAAGGTGGTTAATTCTCATCTTTTAGATGTATTTATATATACACACACACAGAGGCACTCACACACATATGCACATGATTTATAAAAGTACATATATGTGAATAGGTTTCTGGTTGCAGCAACTATAGCTCTCTTTGTAGTTCTGAAGTCTTTGGTATCTTATAAAATATAAATGAAATGTATTCTAGTGATCAGGCTTAGCTGTATGCACTCACGCAATGCATTTTTTCCATTACAGGTATTTTGAGGCCTCCTATTCTGATGTTGGTATTAAAAAATAAAATCCAGGAATATTCAATGTTACTATTGACTCCAAGTGTATCTTAGGTAGTAATAACTGGTAACTTACAGAGACAGAAACTATATGTAAATTGAATCTTAAAACTTTTTTAATATTTAGACCAGTTATATCAATTATAAAAAACAAGACTTATTCTAGTGAAGTATTTAAGAGCACAGAGAGTGGAATCAGATGATTTTGTTCTGAATCTTAGTTCCTAGACTTTCTAGCTTTCTGATCTTAATGTATATTATCTCTCTGTGTCTCAGTTTCCTCATACTTAAAATGAAGGTAATAAGCTGGGTGCAGTGGCTCACGCCTGTAATCCCAGCACTTTGGAAGCCTGAGGCGAGTGGATCACCTGAGGTCAGGAGTTTGAGACCAGCCTGGATAACATGGTGAAACCCCATTTCTACTAAACATACAAAAAATTAGGTGTGGTGGCACACGCCTGTAACCCCAGCTACTCGGGAGGCTGAGGCAGAAGAGTCACTTGAACCCAGGAGGCAGAGATTGCAGTGAGCCGAGATGGTGCCATTGCACTCAAACTTAGGCAAGAAGAGTGAAACTCCGTCTCAAAAAAAAATGGGGATAATAATAATGATATCCATTAGGGTTATTGTGGGGACCAAATAAGTTAATATACATAAAGCATTATTGTGAGATCTATAAAAATGTTTTAATATTATTATCCTTTAAAAAACACGAGTAGATTGTCATAAAGCAGAAGCTAGACTATTGAATGGTCCTAGAAAATGAAGTTCTTTCTACAGTTAAGCCAATACTTGCTAGCTAAAATCTAAATGTAAAATTTTATATAACATTTTATAGGAAATATGAATTACTTTTCAAACCATAAAATGATTTTGTAAATTCTTTGAATAAAAGAAAAACAAAGTTCAAAATATGAGCTTATACATGAGATGCTCATGAATGCCTTATATTTGCATTAAAGGGAGCTCTTTATCATAAAATCCTATACTACACATAAACAAGTAATTCAGAATTATACGCAAGTGGGCACACACACATATACACCCACTGTCCCATTAGCTACTTCAAAGCTAAGAAAATTCAGCACTCTGATTTTCAGAAAAATGCAAATCTCAGCCTAGCAATGAGAGCCTAGCATGATCTCACCCACGTGCTCTCCATGAGTCTTGTTTTATCTGAGCATACACTTTAATGTGAAAAGTGAGGATTTTAAGGGGGTAAAATACAAAATTTCTATAGAAAATATTATCTCAACATACTCATTTTTGATGAGCAGAACTTTTCAAGTTAAGACCAGAGAAAATACAAGACTAGTAAATGTCACTCCTGACGACTTTTAGCAAGTGATCTCCAGAGGAAAATATCAAAGGAGGAATGTTTCAATCCTCCTAGGATTCTGGAATAAGGTGATCTGAAAGGAAAAGCACAAGAAGGATTCAACCAGCTCCTTGCTTGATTCTATGTTTACATCATCTGAAAGCGTTGCTTCTCTTTTTGACAATGTTGTCGGGTAGCTGATTCTATAGGATACATCGGATATTTGCCTGAAATTTGTACATACAAGTCTTCCTATAAGGAAAATTTGTGAGGTGAAAGGTAATGCAAGGGTCCAAAATCAAGGACTGCTCACAGCAAAATATGCCATTATTTACAAAGCACATTTCACCCAAAGTTCTGGAACCTGTAATTTGTAACACATGCTATAATTGGTAAGCTTTAATGAGCAGATGAAAAGTTAGTTACCAAAAGCCTTCCCTTAAAGTAGGCAAAAATTGAGTGGGCGGGGGGCTGTTGGGGGGAAAGGAGACAAGCCTTCCTTTTTAAGGACCTATTTGGGTTCATAACCCATCCAGCTGCAGGTGTAAATGCCACATCTCTTTGGATGATTGCTGAAGCCTTCCCTGACTCAGCACAATGACAGCTCTGGCAATTGCCTCCCTGTTTTCCAGCTTTGTTTTAGAGCAGTGCTTCTTCACATGAAACATTTACAGTACGGAGTCACTGAGAGCGAGAAAGTAGTTACAGCAAGAACCGCAGCTGTTCACAAGATCAACTGAGCAAATGGCAGAAGCAAGGCTGCCCTTGGACCCCACCATCAGAACAGCCCCTGAGTCTGCGGTAGGAAGAGAGCCTACATGTCCTCTTCACTGACTTTCTGGGATAAGTTATTAGAAATCCTGGAGACACAAGAGGTTTAATCTTTCACAAGTTGGGGCACAGTGTTATATTCTTTGACAATAAGGTAATTTCTTCACGTGTTTATTTTTTCAGACAAGAATTATTAAGTACATAATATGTTCTAGACACCATGCTAAGCACTTTAGGACAATTATCATGTGCGTATTGCAGCAAAATGATAAGGTACTTGTTCTTAGTTGTAATTATAATAATGATCACAATAATTATATAGGTTAGGAAATTGAGGCCCTGAAGAGTTCAACAGCTTGCCCAAGGTCACACAGTTAGTAGGTGATGGGGCTAAAATTCACATCATGGTATGCTTGTTGTCCAAGCCTGGACCTTCATGGCATGCCTTCTCAGCCTTTTTTTAGTTCCTCTTTTTTGGGGGGAGTGTCATTTATTCTTTTTTGGGATCCCACCAAAAGAGAAGCATATGGTAGCAATCATCCAATTAAAAACAATCACCTCTTCTCACTTTGACCTAAGGTTTTGGTGAGAGGTCAGTGTACTCAATATATTAGGAGAGAAAAAGCAATAGTAGCCCATCACCCTATCAGAGGAGGGAAAAGAGGACTGTTTTTCACCATTCTCCAGGGAGGAAGTAGATGAGCAAAAGTCCAGTGGAAATATCCTCTATCTGAATTGAATCCAGACTCTACAACACTGATGAGCATTTATAAAAACCTTACTTAAGACAGAGAAATGATACAAATCCTGAGAAACATAAGCAGGAACCAACAATGAAATTCAGCAGAAGGAAACACTAGCCTGTAACATCTGGAGAAACAATCTAATATTCAGATATGGCATTCAAAGCAAAAGAACATTTGGAAAAGAGCAATTGCTACAGATGATTCTTCATTCATATAGTGTGGTTCAAATTTTATAAAATTAGCCAGCAAGATGCCCTAAAAAAGTCAGTGGTGGTTTCATGCTATCATTGCTATACGCTAAAGAAAACATCAATTTCAGAAAAATTCAGGGAATTATAAAAGGTTACATAGCAAGTTGTCTTCAAAAAAATACTGATTTCTAAATTGTTCTGTCTTAAATTATCAAAATAACCTTTTCCCCTCAACTAACATCCACTGATCCCAGACACTAACTAAAGGGTTGAGAACAGCTAGCCATTTGTAGCTCTTCAATAAAGTTGTTTAGAAAGCAACAATTATGAAACAATCACCAAAGATGATTAATCAAGGTAAGCAAAGGAGAAAACAATGAACATAATAATTATTGTGAATTACTTTGCCAAATCATTGTATCACACATGGAATTCTAGTCAATGAAAAATTATCTGCTAGGTTCTAGAAACCGTACCACTTGCTAGAGTTTCTAGCCCACATTAGAGCTCACAGCTATTAAAGTCAAAGGAATTTCCTTCATATTGGCTAATCAATAAATGATCTTTTAAACTTTTCAATAGACAATACATTTTAAAAGTTCAGTACTTTTCACTGACTTTTAGCTCTTTCACCAGTTAACTCAAGCTACTTCTTACACTGTGAGTAGTAATGGCACTTCTTCTGCCTATGATATTATTCAGGACCTTCATGTCACTAATCATACTCAAAAGAACCCTGTTCACAGGCACCAACAGGCCAGGGACCTCCACTTGAACTCACTAGTTAATTTCTTAGTCTACACATCTGTCCTACTGACCTGGCAAGGAATCAGTCACAGCCAGCTACAGAATGTCCAAGGCATACTGCCTGGAGAACAAGAAAGGGGCAGATCCTAGAGGAATGCCTTGCAGCGGAAGATGTAAACAATAAAATATTTATAGTCAGGTCAAAAGAGAGGCTTGGATTGTATGAGAAGCCTATCTTCCAAGATCCGACAAGCCAGTAAATAACAATGAGAAAATCAACAGGTAGGAGTACCGAAGAAATGATATATATATTGTAAGACATAAATACAGTTTTTAGAAATGAGATTAAGAAGGGAATGAAATATAGTAAAGAAAAATTTAGTGTGTTATCAAAGGTAGTGACAGGATAACAGGAGGTTATATGTCTTGGGCAATTTATAGCAATTAAAAATATTTTCAGCATAGAATGTTATTTATGAAACAAAATAATCCGACAATAAGAAAACAGTCAAATAAATGTCCACCTTAAGGGAACAAGCACATATGCACCATTGCAAAATATTATATATATATGTCATTACATAGACATGTGTGTGTATTATGTAAGAATATATATTATTTATACATATATATACCATTAAAATAATGCTTATCAAGAGATAATCTATAAAATGTATACAATTTAAGTAAAAAATGTTAAAGCACTATTCAAAAATCCATATTATAAATAAGTCCAATCATGTAGAAAAGTATATAAATGATCAGATGAAATCTGTAAAAGTTTAGCCAGGTTTATTAAGAGCTAGAACTACATCTGCCT
The DNA here is from genome assembly GCF_009828535.3 of Hylobates moloch. Taxonomy (NCBI): domain Eukaryota; kingdom Metazoa; phylum Chordata; class Mammalia; order Primates; family Hylobatidae; genus Hylobates; species Hylobates moloch. The sequence continues at coordinate 36,661,249 of NW_026652297.1, read as the reverse complement.
CTTATTTTTATATTTTTTAAATAATAAATATTATTTGCATTATAATAAAATAACATGTTTTAACCTTAAAAAGGAAGGCAGTTCTTAAAAATAAGAAAAGTCATAGTTCCATTTTAACAGCAGAATAAAATTAACTTTCTGGTTGGGAACCTGTGTTTTATTTTCCAAGGACCTAAGTTCTCTACAACAATGTGATCATAGCTTGTCTCAGACCCAGAATCAAATTTGCACGCCTGCAGAGTAGGCAACAGCACTTCGTGATTTTTTTATTTCAATAGCTTTAGGGATACAAGTGGCTTCTGGTTACAGAGATGAATTGTATGGTGGTGAAGTTTAGGATTTTAGTGTGCCTATTACCCAAGTAGTGTACATTGTACCCAATACATAGTTATTTCTCTCTCACCCTCACTCCCAACCTCCCCACTTCTTAGTCTCCAATGTCCATTATACCACCCTGGATGCCTTTAAATACCTATAGCTCTCATTCATAAATAAGAACATGTGGTATCTGATTTTTGATTCCTGAAATACTTTATTTAGAATAATGGCCTCCAGTTCTATCCAAATTGCTGCAAAAGATATTATTTTATTCTTTCTAAATGGCTGAATAGTATTTCATGGTGTGTGTGTGTGTGTGTGTGTGTATAGTATTTCATGGTATACAAACACACACACACGCACCACATTTTCTTTATCCACTCATCAGTAGATGGGCACTTAGGATGATTCTATACACATGCAGGTGTCTTTTTGATATAGCAACTTCTTTCCCTTTGGGTAGATACCAAGTAGTGGGATTGTCAGATAGAATGGTTGATCTGCCTTTAGTTCTTTGAGACATCCCCCATATTGTTTTCCACAGACATTGTACTAATTTACATTCCCGCCAGCAGTGTATAAGCATCTTTTTTTTTTTTTTTTTTTTACCACATCCATGCCAAAATCTATTGTTTTTTGACTTTTCACTAATCGCCATTCTGGCTGGGGTAAGGTGGTATCTCATTGTGATTTTAATTTGCATTTCCCTCATGATTAGTGATGGCCAACAGCACTTTGAAGTGGAACTTCAAAAATACCAAGAAAGACCCCCTTCACAGATATTCCTCTTCATCAGAGCCTAAAATGCTATTTGGCTTTTTGTCACACAACCATATCCTGCTAACTCTACAAAGAGCACACCTTTTGCTATCATAATATAACATTAAAAAGGAGCTTTCATTATTTAGAGGAAATTTGCATAATAAAAACATACCGAGAGAACAAGCTTTTTTAAAAAAAAAAAATCAGAAAAATGCAGGATGGAGGGTGAATTTTAAATCTAAAGTATGAAACATTTTAGAAGAGGGTGTTGAATGGGGCATGACCACATGAGGTGAGAGTGGTCAGGTTACTGGAAAAATAGTCTAGGTGCCCAGATACCAAGACCCAGAAAAGAGAGGATGTTGCTGAAAGCTAGCAAGAAGTACAGTGAGGAAGCCACGTGGAAAGACACCAAAGATGACTGTCTTCTTCTTGGCCATTTTCCCCAGAGTCTACGCTTTTCTAACTTTAGCCTACTAAAACTAAAAGCCCTGGGGTTTTGACAGCTTGAAATCATGGTATGACACACTATTAGTACTCTCAAGACTTGCAGAATATTGGAGCTGAAAAGGGCCTGAGAGAACAATTTTTATCGAAATGTTTCATTGCACATATGAGGATATTGGTGTTCAGAAAAATCTTTTTAAAATGCAAATCAGATCACATTATTCCAATGCCTAATCTCCTTCAATGGCAGCATTTCTGCTTCCAGCTATAACAGAATAGCTTAGATCATACTAGTACTTATAACAACTATAAATGCAGGGGAAATGTTGTTTGAAGGTACCGAGGATTGATTAAGACAGAACTTGACAGACCAAGATCCAGAAAGAAGGGAAATTATTTCACTTGAGGCACTGCCTATTCACAAGCACGACAGGGCAGACAGCCTGAACAGAAAACAGTAGCTCAGAGCTTTCCATAGTTTCATGGAACTGAAAGACAAAAACTGGAGTCTGGGACCTATAAAGAAAAGAGGCCCGGTCTTTCATTTGAGACCTCTGGAGGGCTGTATCCTAGGACAAAGGGGAAACTGAAAATAACAAGCTGTCAGAATGACAAGACTAAAACCTTTAATCGTCTCACTTCCTAACTGCATCAAGCTGGTCTATCTGCACTTAAATTCCTTCCTGAAGAAAAGACATTCCTCTCTGAGATAACAGATCATCATCCAGAACCTTTACATTTTATTCATACACAATTTCTGACACCCAATCTAAAATTACCAAGCATACATACACACAAAATCAAATGACTGAAAACCAGGAGAAAAGTCAGCAGAAATGGACCTAGTGGATGGTTTAAATATTACAGTTACAGAAGGATTTTAGAATAAATAACTGTTATTCATATTATTTTTTAAAAAGATGACCAGACGGATAATTTTACCAGTGAAATAAAATCAATGATAAAGAATAAAGTGGAAATTTTTGAACAGAAAGTTCTATAATTGAATTTAAAACTTAGTGGATGGGCTTCGTAGCAGAACTGACACAGAAGAAGAAGATTAATTAATAAGAAAATAGGTCAGAAAAAAATCTGGATGAAAACATGGTGAGAAAAAATAAAAACGGTAGAAAAGAACATAAAGACATGATATAAAGGAATAACACACAAGTAATTAGAATCCCAAAAGCTATGGAGAGATAAAGATTGAGATAAAAGAAATATTTGAGTATATCCAGGCCAAGTATTTACAAAACTTGATAAGGGACATCAAGTATAGAATTGAGAATCCTGATCAAACTCAAGCAGGATAAATCTGTCATAAAGTATTAACTACATTGGGTTTACATGAATTGAATAATCTAGTTTGAAATACAATTATTGATATACTAATAACAAATTAGGCTTCAAAGCATTTCTAGAGATAAATATGAAAAAAAATTCATAAAAGGGTCATTACACCAAAAATATACATTCTTAATGTTTATAGACCTAATAACATAGTTTTAAATTATATAAAGAATAGTACATTCACAACCAAAGTTTGAGATTTTGACATACCTCTCCCAGTAGCTGATGAAACAAGTCAAAAGCAAATACCAGTAGGGATATTGCCAGTCAATATATATAAGTCATTTTATATATACACACACACATATATATGTCATTATATATATGTCATTATATATAAATGCCTTAATTTGCATTTATAATGCACTGCATTTAAAATAAGCAAAATGCATGTTTAACAAAATTGGACCATATGATAAGCAATAAAACAAGTCCATTTTAAAGCACCAAAATCATACAATCCATATGCTCTGACCACTGTAGAATTAAGCTAGAACTCAAATACAGAAAAATAACTACATAATCTTCAAATCATTTGAATTTAAGCAACATACTTTTTAAATAACCCCTGGATAAAAGAAAATTACAATGAATGTTAGAATATATTTTTAATTAAATAATATAGAAAATACCACGTCAAAACCTAGGGAATGTAGCTGAAACTCATTAAAGAGAAACTTATGGCCTTACATGCATATATTAGAAAAGAAGAAAGTTGAATATCAATAATCTATACTCTAATTCAAAAAAGAAAAATCAAACCCAAAGGAAATAGAAATGAGAAAAAGTTAAAAAAAAAAAAGAAAAGAAAAAGGCACAAATTTATAAAACAGAAAAAAGTATACAATAGAGAACATCAAGAAAGCCAGCAATTTGCCCTTGGGAAAATCTAATACAATTAAAACTCTCTTAACAAGCCTTATTAAGGAAAAAATCTGTAGCACGAATGACCAATATCAGGTATAAAAACAAAAGGGATATTGATAGAGATCCTACAGATGTCAAAAAGATAAGAACAGTAACTTTATGTCAATGAAGTTGACAATTTGAATAAAATGGATAAGCAATTTTTTTTTTTTTTTTTTCAGTAGAGAAAGGGTTTCACCATATTGGCCAGGCTGGTCTCAAACTCCTGACCTTGTGATCCGCCCACCTTGGCCTACCAAAGTGTTGGGACTACAGGTGCGAGCCACTGTGCCCGATCCAAATAAGCAAATTTTTTGAAAAACTGCAACTTGCAACATAGATGGAGCTGGAGGCCATTATCTTAAGTGTAATAATTCAGACATGGAAAGACACATACTGCATGTTCTCACTTATAAGTGGGAGCTAAATAACGTGCGCACATGGAAGCAGAGTGCGCAGTGTCCATCATGAATGTGTGGACAATGTGTGCACATTGTCTTAGACTTAGAGGGTGAGGGGTGGGAGATGGTGGATGATGGGAGGTTGCTTGGTGGGTACAATGTGCCTTCCTCCAGTGATGGAGGATCTGAAGTCCCTGTCTTCACCATAATGCAAAATACATCAATGTAGCAAAACTGCACTTGTACCCTATGGACATATACAAAAAATAGTAACAACACGTTAAGAAAAAGAAAAAACTGTAACTTACAGTTAACATGAGAAGAATGTAAAATCTGAAGAATCCTAAATCTTTTAAATAAATAGAACCAGTAATTTTAAACGTTTCCAGAATAGAAATTCAGGCCAAGATGGCCTCACTGGTGAATTCTCCCAAATATGTAAGGAAGAAATTACAGCAATCATACACAAACTCTTCCAAGAAAGAGAAATAAAAAGCAATTACTAATGCATTTTATGTGGCCATTATAACCTTGCTATCACAAGGGTATTATTAGAAAAAAGTTACAGTACAATCTCTCTCATTAATGTATTCTCAAAAGTCATATACATACAGATACACTCATTTATATGTGTGTGCATATTTTTTCAGATACATAATATTTGTCTAATATTTGATATGATATCACCTCATTAAAGCATAAAGGAAAAACTCTATAGTTATTTTAATAGGTGCAGAAAAAATTCTGACACAATTACACAATACTTACTTGTGATTTAAAAAACTATTTGCCAATTAAAAAATAGAAGAAAACTGTATTTTAACATAGTGAAGGTTTCTAAAAAGGAAAAGAAAGACTAAGACATCATACTTAATGGTGAAATAAAACCTGAGATCTAGAATCAAATCAAGATGCCTCTCATCTCACCCTTCCTTCTTGACTACTTTCTATTCATTCCTCCTTGCTCAGCACACAGTTATCTCTTCCCAGAACCCTTGCAGGACTCTGCAAGATCAGGTTCCACTTTCATTCTGTGTGTTTTGCTTCCTCAGCTCTATGCTAGCCCTTTTCTTACTTTGTTATTATTGCTTCCTTTTTTTTTTTTTCCTCCTTCCCACTAAGCTACAAGCTCTTTTAAGGTGAAATCATCTGCTTGTTCACCTTCATGTCTTCCAACACCTGGCACATAATAGACTTTCAAAAACTGTTTGATGGATGTTGAGCTACTGCATGAAGTGAATTGTCCAAAATTTTCTAGATAATCAACGGCATTTTGGACTAGAACTTGGCTTCTTCATTCCTACCTGGTCCAGTTAACTACCTGCCTAAAAGCACAGTCTCTCATTTTTCTCTTTGTTGTTCCAGCTTACCACTTTCACAGATAAGTCAAAGACTCAACCCATAAAAGTAAACCTACAGGTCTTTTTATTCTAACAAGGACAATGACATAGAGGTGACTTTATGGCATTATATTTTTCCATAATGTCTCTTGCTATGGCGAGATAAAGGTAGGTAAAAGTCATTTAACCACATAGTCCGCTGAGAAGAAAATCAAATGAGGGCTGTTTTATTGATGTATATTGTGGACATCTCTTCTCAATTCCACATTTAGTGACATCATGTTGGTAGCCTGAAAACAATCATGGTGGGGAAATTTACACCATGGCAAATGGGAGAGGCCAAGTCCACTCAGATTTGCTGACTGTCATTAGAGCTCATTCCATTGCCTCTGCTATTGACCACCACAGCCACCATGAAAACAACTAATGTGATAACAAGGTGTTTATATATAAGTTAACATTTTGGAGGCAAGTCTCCTATCCTAACTCTGCCAAGTTCACATTCTCCTAATGTAGGTAGAACTTGTCAAGAAGTCATTAGAATAATTCCTAAAATCAGCACTGAAATTCCAGGGCCTGCATTTCAGTCAAAATATTCTAAAACAAAATTGCTGCTTGAATCACTTAGGAAATAGTAAACGATCACAATGTGTGTTCAGGGAAACATTGGTTGAAAAAGAAATTTCTTTTCCTTCATAGAATTAAAAAAAAAAAAACTAAGAAAAGTAGCAAAGTCTCATATAGAGGGGAAATGCATATTACGTACCACTTTATTTCTTAGTTTAGGGTTTAGATGATGTAGAAATTGATCTATCAACATCTCCATAATTGCAACCAATACCACAAAATAAAATCCTGAGTGTTCACCAGTCATATTTTAGTGCTTAACACTTCATGCAAGCAGCTGTTAATGATGCCAAATATAGTTTTCACAGCATGCAAAATAAACTAATGACCAAGCCTACATTTTAGATTTCAGAGAGGTTCTTTTTCTTTGGTGCAATTAATCCTAAATTCTGCAGAGATCACAGTCTGCTGATTCACACAGAGGTCAGAGGGAAGGATGGTTTTTGATGCCAGAGGTCTGTCCAGCATGCTCTTCCTGTTGCCAAATGTAAAATAACAAAGACCTCTGTGTGTGTGCGTGTGTGTGTGTGTGTGTGTGTGTGTGTGTGTGTGTGTAAATAGACTGTGAAAGCAACTGCTATCCCTTGAGGGTTTTACCACATTGCCTGTGTGTGATTATGAAAAAGAACCTCCCTGGCATCCTACAGGCTGTAGCGCTTCATGAACTGGCTCCAATCACTGAGGCAATGCAGTTGAGAACACAGCTGCCCATCCACATCACCCAGGCTGACAGACATTATAAGCTAGACAAATTTGATTGGTTATCTGTTATAGTGTGGTGACTTTCAGGAAATACCGAGATTTTCACTTAAATTAGGTATGTCTCCAAATATTTAAAATTGATGCATTTCACATATGATAGAAAAGAAATATTCAGTAATGGGTAGTTAAGAAGCATTGCTGTATACTTCAGTAGGAAGGTATTGCATATTGTAATTTTGTACCAGAAAATTCCACAGAGTTTGATTTCTCAGTAACTACCTAAAAATTAACCTGTAAATTTAGTAGGACCAGCATGTCATCTGCTTTTACTATGTATAAAAGCACACATAGTACAATAGAAGCTTTTAAAATACTGTGAAAAGAATGTTTTCAGGTATAGGTTTTTATATCTATCGATCTATCTTTAAAAAGTTTATTTTTATGTGGCCAGCACTTAAGTCTTTACAACTTACCAAATGCTGTTAATATCCCACTTTTACCTGCATTATCTTAGAGTATCCTCACAACAACCCTTTGAGATAGGGAATATAATGTTCATTATTTTGCAAGGGAAACAGACAAAGCAACATTCCCAAGGTCATAGAGATAGTGAGTAGCAGAGCCTGGATTTGAACCCAGGCAGACTGTCACCAGAGTCTGGGATCATAGCCATGATAACATAAGGCTTCGCAGGAGCCAGATGGGTCCTGGGCAAGTCTGAAGAACCATTTGGAGTGGTTTAGAACAAACCAGGTTACATCAGAGTCACATCACAATTTTTGGCAATGAAACCATGCCAGACAACTCCATGTGTTTTAGATTTTGGTACTACTGAATGAAATACACCATACATGCATTAATGATTATTTATGTCTACTAAGTATCTGCCAGTATATTCCTTCAGAATTAAAGATTTGAGCCTAAAAGAGTTTTTACTATTTAGAATGTACGCATACATCTTTTTTTTTATTTAAAGCACGAAGGTAGTCCTAATCAGCGACAGTAATTCAAAATATTTACGTACAGTGCAACTAACAGTGCAAGAATCACAATTCTAATCTATGCAAGCAAAATAAAACAAAATTACAGCTCAAGTGGAATTCCTTTTCTGTGTTGACTTTCCATGCCACCTCAACAATGTTCCTCAAATATTTGATTACTGAAATATTCTTATTAGGTTAGCTTTAACAAAGCCCTATTTTACTCAAAGGAATAATAACTAGGCCTGGGTATATAACAACCCAAATAGTTCTTGCCATTCTACCATTCTAACAGAGGCCGTAAGACAAAAAATGTGTGGGTTGATGCATTTAGTTTTTTATAAGTATCTTATATAAGCTACAGATACAAACATTCTCAATTTCAAATCACATTAAATGTTTTTTTCTCTTCTACCCCATGACACTTAGTACTGACTATAAGATATGACCTGAACCCACCTTGTATTAATAAATTTATGGGCACACAGACTTACTGTCTTTCTTCTACTAAATTATAAGCTCTTTGAGAGTAAGAATCATCTTATTCATCTTCCTAATTCTTGAAGTAAGTAGCAGAATGCATTATGCCATGAAAATGTTCAATGTGTTCTTCACAACATTGTGAACTGATGTGTTGAATCAGGTTAGCTCAATTATCCCTGTGTTATCGGAAATATTTTGATATTACTAATTAAGTTTCAGTAATATGTCAAATTTTAAAAGCTGCCTCCTTAAAATCTATTTGAAACAATATTTCCTATAAATATGTAAATTGTCACTATTATAATATACCTAAACCTCTGCACATTTTTATACAATCTCATACTAAAGGGTGTCGTCTTTTGGATTTAATATTTCAATGCTAAATTGAAGAAAAAATGAAAAAAAAAAAGAATGACAACCCCTTCTTGCTTTCCTTATTGTATTTGGTTGAAAAGTGTAAGTGGAATGAAATATTCAAAGAAACTATAACCAAAATGTTTTGCCCTTCTTCAAACAATATAACAAATATTTAGATGAAAATGAAAAAAGATGGACTAAAATGTACTAGGCCTATTATATAATTTTCCATGGGAACATACTTTTAGATAATGTAGCCAAACTGTTCCAGTATAATCTATCTCCTGAACTATTTTTTTCTTTGGGGGATATCAAAATGTTAGAAGAAAATGTATCATCAATTAATGTCTTCCTGTTTCCTTGGACATCTCCATTTCCCATGAAATGTGCTGGAAGTAAGTAAAACTAAAGTGCCAGTTCCAGAATATGCTTGGTAGTAAGGACCAACCATTTGAGACATGCTTATTTAAAACATCTTTACTTTTTAACATGTTTCTTAAAAATTAATTTCTTCCAAGACAGAAGGGTACTCGATCAAAATCCACCATACAAGAAATATTGTACATAATATATGTAGTATGAAAATGTATAAATTAACTTGGTAAACTATGTCATCTCCAATGAGCTGCTAAACATTATAACCTACTCTATCCATCATGTCATTGGTACTAATGGCCTCTTTGGATTAGGAATCTAGGAAACAGATTGTAAAGGATATAAAATGAGCATATATTTATAGAGATGAATTCTGTGTACTTTTTATAACTACCTTGCAATATTGCAGGTGTAAGATTGGGAAATATCCAATTTAAATGAAATTGGTTCACAGCTATTAATATTTAGGGCACTACAAGTTCAGCTAAGACATAACTCAGTTTCTATCTGTTCTTTCAGAGAAATAAAATGGTCAGTCAGAAAAAGGTAAGCTGACCGAGCTAGTGGGGTAGCGATGTTTTTTAAAACTATAACTTATATAAGATTCCCCAAGGAATTAAAGTAAAGATGCATGTACCAGAGCTGACATGAGGATGAAAATAATATTTTATATAGTTCTGTCAGCAAACCATGTGCCTGCCATCATAATTTATGGTCTTAGCTATTTTGCCCTTAGCAAAAATAACTATATGCAAGGCAAGCAATGACTTGGGTATTGAGCAGTATTTTGAGTGGACATGTTTTTAATTAAAATTAACCAAAAACAGAGTTTTTGAATCACCAGTCCCCAGATAAATGGCAGATACTGCAATTCTAAAAAATCATATGAAATATCCAATACTGTCAGTTTCTAAGTGACTTTAAGCTACTTTGTAAAAAAAAAAAAAAAAAAAAGGTCTGAACAAAATTGACTTTGAAAATTCAATAAATTATGAAAAATGTCCCAAATAAATGATTTTGATATTATTAGTATATACATAACTGATAATTGTGGTAATTTAAAATAATTTATACCATATGGTGACTCTGGAGAAGAGCACATAATACCAAGAAGAATATCATCCACTGAGCAATAAAATATGTTTCATGATCTAAAATTCTGACCCTATTAATTCTTCCAGGTTTCAGTTAAATAATTAAACTACCATAAAAAATAAAGCTCTGAGACACTGGTCCTTCACCAAAAAGGTAACATACACCAAGAAAATCCTGAAAAAAACAAGATTATTTGATAATTTGAATACCCAGATTGAAATAAACTGGTCTTATTTTCAAAGAAGTAATCTTATTAACTGGTACTACTTTCCCAAAAGTGAACTTAACATTAATATGGGTACCTTAAAATGTTTGTCTCAAACACTCAAGAATTTACCACTTCACGTGTGCCATACCATTAGCAGATCTACAATGGATTAAAAGTCAAATTGCAGTACAGCCTAGACAGCTCTTCTCTGGCACCAGGCAGATTGCTACATCTAGTGACTTCCAAAAATTAAATTCTATATTTTCTCAAATGTTGACACTCAGGCAGCAGTCATCTTCAAAAATAAAAAAACTGGCCAGGAAATTTCTTCATTTGGAAATTTAAAGTTCTTTAGTATGAATTCAAAAAGCTGCACAGGATTTTAACGAAGAAATTTTGTGAACAACAAAAAAAAAGTGACATAACAATGCTAACAATGTTTACTGATGCTTTGCATTTTAAGGCAAAATGAATTATATCCGAGTCACGGTGGCTATAAAGTCATAGAATTCTCTATCCACGTGAACCAATCTAGAAATATCTGAATGGGAAAGAAAATCTCCTGTTCTAAGAAGGACGATCTCTTAAAAAAGACTTCTCTTTGGGGAATAGAGCTCCAGGGGGTAAGAAGTCACACTTGCTTTGGATAAATAGCTAAGTTCTTAGAAATGGGATGAGAGATGTTTTATCCAGACTTCCAATTAGTGGGTTGCTATGATGTACTGCTCGATTTGGGTTTGTTTGCCTCTTTGCTAAATGAAAGTACCCTGTATGTTCTTTTCCATTTCAGTTTTGCCTTGGGACTCAAGGAAGATGGAAAATCAAGTTAAGTGGATGAAGTTGTTCCTCAGAATTAATGGCTGATATTAAAAACTGAAGCTAATTTTGTTCTCCACAATTTTTTTCCTGCACAAACTGGGTTTCTGACCACCCCTCAGTTTCCTTCAATATGCGAACTGCGCTAATTCTGGAAGGCACCATGGCGAAATGGAAGCGGGGGGATTAAGTTTTGGGAGGAGAAGTGCCTAAGAGTGACTTGGATATATTGCTGTCTGTCTGTGTAGCATTTTTTATTGTAATTGCCTATTTGCATCTTTGTCTTCTCCAGTAATGTATGAGGCCCTTGGTAACACAGACTGTAACTTCTGGATAGCTCAGTATCTGACAATCACTAGATATGTAAAAATGTAAGATGAAAAGAAAATAAATAAGCATGGTGGATTCTGACAAACTCCTCAACTTCTTTAAGCAATCTCCTCATTTGAAAGACGTGGAGAAAAATATTAATTTGGGGTTTATTTCTAAGAATGATGGGAAAATATTTGTAAAGAAATATGGCATATGGTATGTGGTCAATAAATGCTTTTTCCTTCCCTTTTTCCTACTTTGAAAAAAAATCTCAATAAAGAGGGAGGAGCACACCTGTTCACTTATAAATAGGTCATAGAAGATGAATGTGCTGATCTTTCTAAGGAGTGGATATTGTTTTGTACCACAGTGGTTCCAGTACGTGCTTTGGAGTCTGGCGAACCTATACTGAAATAATGGACCTATTCCATTCTAGCTATAGCAAACTGAGAAATTAACTTAACCTCTTTAAACCTCAGTGCCCAATTAGCAAAAGAGGAATGATACCCACTTTCTACAGGGTTTGTGTTAAATTAAATGATGAAATGCCTGAATAGAGTTTATTACAGAGATTAATTTTAAGTGCTCAATAGATGGTAGCTAAATCTAGCTAAATTACCTATCATCAAAACAGCACAATGGCACAAAGGTGAGTTTTGTATATGGAGGCATAACCCAGAAATATTTTTTAGAAGGAAAAATAAATAGCACTACATGTGAGGCTTAAAACCATTTAAAATAATGGAAACTGGGTTTAAACAGTAGCTTCCCTCCAGCAGATCTCACAAAGATGCAAGCTTTTCAGTTTCACAGATATCTGTTTCCCCTCTGGAGGGGGAATTAAGGGAAGGAGCAAGACACAGAACTACAAAATGCCCACTAAAATATTTGGAATCTTTTTCTTTTTCCCTTTCTTTCTCCTACAAAGAACATCTCCTGAATAATAGACAAACGTCATTCTAGTCTTCTACCCTTACATCACACCAAAAAAAAAAAAAAAAAGAAGCATTTCTAAAGCTCTGCAGACTTTTCTGAGTCATCCTGCTGCATTCTACACCCAAACTCTCAGAGGCAGGTCACTCTACTTTGCATGGGGATGCTCTCTCACGCTGCCTAGTCCTCCCCTGGATTTTACCCTCAGAGCAGCTGCCTCCGGGGTCCCCACACTGCCAGCCACCTGCACTTACATCTGCTCCTGTGCCTAAGCTCTGCTAGCTGTCATCTTTTCTGGCTACCTACCAAGTCCCCCACAACTCCTAGATAGTAAATAGATGTGTACCAAAAAGTAAGATGGTGCAGCTAAAATTAAAAAGCTGACAAAAAACAGTTATCAATCATAAACACATCAGCACATTTTATTCAATGTTTTATAGTTAGCGGAATGCTTTTCTATACATGATTGCATTTGGCCCTGTGCTTACTCCCAATATGCTAATATTAATAAAAATAAGGTATCATTAATTGAATACCTCCTCTAGGTTTTAAGCCGCATCATTTTAACACTCATAACAAGTCTATCAGGTAGGTATGATTTTTACCATTTTCAGATAGGGAAATTAGGGGTCAGAATGGTTAAGTGACATGCCCAAGTTTAAGCAACTAATAATCAATAAATCCGGGACTGCAAACCAAGTCTCTGATTCTTAGTTCAATGCTCTTTCTCTTTAACTAGAAAAATTTGATGTCACAGATCAATTATGGAACTCTAAAAGAAATCTTCACAAATCAAGAGATTCCACAGATTCTTCACTTGCAATCCCATCCTCTGTCTAAATATAATATCAATTTTGTTACTCTTTGAACGTGATTCTTTCTCATGATCCTAAGATACACAAAAAGTTTCTTTTTTTAAGTTCAGAGGTACATGTGCAGGTTTGTTGTTTAGGTAAACTCATGTCATGGGAGTTTATTGTACAGATTATTTTGTCACCCAAGGTATTAAGCCTAGCACCCATTAGTTATTTTGCTTGATTCTCTCCCTCCTCCCACTTTCTACCGTCTGGTAAGACCCAGAGCCTGTTGCTCCCCTCTATGTGTCCATGTGTTCTCATCATTTAGCTCCCACCTGTAAGTGAGAACATGAGGTATTTAGTTTTCTGTTCCTGCAATAGTTTGGTAAGGTCAATGGCCTCCAGCTCCATCCATGTTCCTGCCAAGGACATGATCCTGTTCTTTTTTACAGCTGCACAGTATTCAATAGTGTATATGTACCACATTTTCTTTATCCAGTCTACTGTTGGTGAGCATTTAGATTGATTCCATGTCTTTGCTATTGTGAATAGTGTTGCAATAAACATACACATGCATTTGTCTTTACGATAGAATGATTCATATTCTTTTGGGTATATATACAAGTTTAGGATTGCGGGGTCAAGTACTTCTGTTTGTAGGTCTTTGAAAAATCACTCCCACACAACAAGTTTCTTCACAATTTTTCTAAGCTTAACTACTCATGAAAACCAAATCAAGGAGGTAGGAGCACAGCTGGGGCTCATGTGCTGCACTTTTGTTTTCATGGCTGACAACTTGGATGGATCTTCAAATTCCTCCTGGTGCAATGAAGTAAAGTAAGACAAATAGAAATGTCAGAAATCAATGAAGAAAGTACTTCACACTCCTTGAAAGATGCACTAATTATGAGGCTGGTCCTGTTGTAAAACCTGCCTTCTTTGAATTGACTTCTCAGCAGCATTCAAATCAAACACTCCTTTCTTCTGAAGAGATCCTCTTCTCTTTGACAACTTCACACTCTTGCTCTTCCCTTCACATTGCTGACTTTCTTTCACAGTTTTATCTTTTTGCTCCATATCTTATCTTAAAATCTTGAATTTCTCAAGGTTTGATCCTATCCCCATTCTTAATCTGTATTCCTATTTACATATCACATATATGTTCAAAATTCTGAAATATCTCTCTGACCCAGACTTCTCCTTTGAGCTCTAGCCTTTTATATACAATGGATGCTTGAAATCTTCTACTGAGATGTCTCTTGGGCATCTCAAATGTGATATTTCCACAGTGGAATTCTTTATTTGCTCCCAGCATCATCTCTCTGCTGGACTGTTGCGGTAGCCTTCTAACTGGACTTTTTCGTGTCTCTTCCACTCATATAAAATAGAATGACCTCTTAAAACAGATGTCATAGCCCTGCTTAAAGCTCTTTGATAGTTTATTGTTGCACTGAGAACAGATGCTGGACACATTTTAGAAGACTCAAAATCTAGCATATTCTAGATCCTGCCTCTGTTTCCATTTTCATCTCATTCCATTCTATGCTGCATGTCTGTCTCATTCTACGCTCTGGTCATACTGACTAGAAGTTAGAGACATGTAGCTTCTTCCTGCCACATGGCTTCTGTTCTGATTGGTCTTACAGCCTGGAACATTCTTTCCTATGTGTCATTATCATCCTTTGGCTCGCAGCTTAAATATTATCTCCCCAGAGTGAAGATCTTCTCAGAAACCCTATGGAAATTAGCCAGCCTACTTAATTTTTATCAGGGCACTCTGTTTCTTTCTTACAGTTATCACAATCTGCAATTAATCAGATCATTGATTTTTGGTTTGCATTTTAATGGCCCATTTTCTTCCACCGGAATGTAATCGCATAAATGCCACATCTACCAAGTTCACCCTCTTGACCTCACATCACGAACAGTAGCTAGAGTGGATTAGGTTCATTAAGGGATGAAGGAAAGAAGCACCAAAGGACATTACTGGGAATAAACGCTCACGGAGCTCCAGGAAGAGCAACGTGCTGTCAGGGATTCTCCCACATGTACAACGCACCGCTTGATAGGAAACACTCTTTTGAAAAGTTTCACCAAGGTTTCTAAAAGCGACTGCCACCCACAATCCTTTGTTAGCCACAGGTCTGTTTTCAGTGTTTATAGAAACAGCCACACCCTCCCACAGTCATATGTAAAGAGGAGGCATATGACACAGCACAGACACATTCAGCCAAGAATATTCCTGAGAAAGAACCAGTTCACATTCAGAGACATACTGTTGAGTTAAAGCAAACAATTTTTAATTACATGTTTACATAAATGTTGATCAAACTAAACTGAAAGTCATCTTATTTTCAAGGCTGTTTCATATGGTGACAGCTTCCTTGGGCAAGTCTTCCATGCATCAGCATGGAAGAACTCTGAAGATTAAGTCAGGGGTCTGGTCAAGGCCTCTGCTGCCTACCAGCCAGCAGTCACTGAATGTCCCTGATCCTCAGTGTCTTCCTCTGTAAAATGTCTTCTCTGTAAAGGGATGTTATAAAGTTCAAATTTTTTAAAAAAGATATAGTTGAAAACCCTTGGAAACTATAAAATGACCTACAATGGTAAGGCAGTATTATTGTTTTATTTCTCCAAAATACTTACTAATGAAAATGGAGACTATTTTCTTGATAATTCTTATTTGGGATATTAAAAGCCAATAAAGCCAATATTTGCTATGATGAAGGGCCACAAAGTGTAACTTTTTACTAAACAGTATACCAAATATCCACTAACTTAGGTGAGATGACCTACAGTTGAAGTTTGGGTTACAATCCAACTGTGTTTATTGTTTCTACTAGGCTGGAAAATTGTCTGAGATGAAGATCAACCTTATCTTTATATAATCAAAAAATTATATATTTGAAAAGATACTAGCATATCATGGTTACTCAACTCATAATCAACGAACTTGAAGGAAGGACTCAGATTCCTCCATTTCTCATCTATTCTGGAAAATTAATCTGGCTTTTTTTCCTTCATATTTCTTTCATGTTTATAAATTAAATAACCAGCAAATAAATACACAAATTATGTAATACAAATATATAATACAAAAAGTAATACACAGGGACAGATATTATACAATATTTTGATGATATAATATTTTGGCAATATTTATGTAATATTTTGGCAAGTTAATTTGTTGTGCAAAGTTCTGCTTTGTAACTGTGAAATACAAATGTAGAATGAATCATTTAAAATCTGGCAAGGATTTGCCAAAATCTTTCACATAAGGAAACTTTTGGAGGTGATGGATACAATTTTGACATTTTTTAAATGTGAGTGTGTATTGTTGGTGTCAGCTTCTGGTGACAAGGCTACCGCACATACCCGAAGACCCCTTCTACCCACAAACCACTGACACCAGTGAGTGTTACCTCCCTGTACAAGTGGAGCCCTAACAAGACTCCTCAAATAATTGATGTAGTTTCAAGTCCTGGATATCAAATATGTTTGGAAACAGATGCTGCAGATAAAGAAAAACCAGCACTTTTGACTAATGTCATGTTGACTTACAAATTGATGCTTTTCCCCTGTACTTAAGAATTTGTATGGGCCTAAGAATTCACAGATTCACATTTTAATCTTTTTTTTCTCTGCCTATAGGGAGAGGTGTTAATGAGCAAAGAAAGATCATTAAGACTAAATAAGTTATAAACTTCAAAAAATAAAGTTAATTCATTAATGGCTTAATTAGCTCTTTGCTGCCTTTTTGAAGATCCATGGCTCCAAATACACATATGCATGGCTGAAATGGGTATGGGTGGGACAAAAGAAGGAAGATGGGATGTGAGTTCCAGACCTAAATTGTAGTAACCCCCTAAAGGTTCTTTAATTTAAATTAACAGACATTTGTTGAGAATTTCCTATGTACAAAGCTCTATGCTAAAAAGAAGAAGGCATACAGTGATGAATAGTAGACATTTTCTGGATACTTTTCATTGCAAGTCCAAGAATATAGACATAATTAAGATAGTTGCACACAATCAGAAGTTCATCAATTCAAAAAAATTATTGAGTATTGATTGTTTGCAGCTAAAGGGGGATTGAGTTTAATAATTTTCGTATCACCCTAACAAGACGTAAGTTTATTATAGAGTCTTCTATTACATTGAGAATTTTAACTCCTGAAAACACAAGCATCAAATTCTTTTGGGAAAAACAAACAAAACCCATTCACTATTAACAAGAGCTACAGTTTACAAAGCACATACTATGTGTCGGGTTTTTGTGTTTTACATATGAAAAGATGGAGGTTTTGAGAGGCCAGGTAAGCCTCCTAAAGTATCACAGGGAGTGGGTATCAGAGCCAAGATGCAAACCTGGTTTTGTAAAACTCTCAAGAACTACATAACTTTGCTTAGGATTTGTAAAAAGCCTGCAAAAACATGCTTTTTGGCTGAAGAAATCTGAGACTGGTTTGGATATTAAAAAAAAAAAAAAGAACCATCTGCTTTGCCTGAAGGCTTATTTGGACTTGTCAATTTAGCATTATCAATTCCCAGTCTTTTCCTTGAGGAAAGAGCTGAGAAAAAAATAAGGCTGGATCCTCCTGTGGCATCTCCCATCAGGAGTTCATCATATTCTCTCACTGTCATTTACGCTGGAGGACGTTGCTGTTTACGAGACTCATGAGAGTATATCCAGAGTTTTCTCTCCATTGTGCCCTAAAGCTGTGTATACCTGGTTTTCCTTACAGTCAGTGGGCCCCAAAACACCAAAAATACTTTGCATATAAGTGCTCTGAGGTTTCTTGTTTCCCTACTGGGATCAGTAAGCTTTTTGCTCTGTATTTTATCTTCAGACTTTTCTGATTTCTCTCCTGAAGAGCAGCATTCTTTTCCTGTACATTTTTTGCTGTAGTTTTATCCTATCACTTTTTCATAGACTTAGATTGTGGCTTCATTTTATTTCCTCTAGACTTTGAATCATGTTTGTGTCCATTTCACTTGACAAACTTCACAGAGATTTTTTTTTTTTTTATTTTTGCAGCAGAAACTGAAGAGTGATTTTTTAAAAACATGGCCCTCCACAGAGAATAGAATATTCTAACAAAGCAATGAAGTTAAATCTCACTGCATGTCACACACTAGAAAGAGATGGTGAATGATTATTTTGTTTTTATACACGGGAGTTTTTCCTCACATTAAAAAGGAAGATAATTCTTTCTTAAAAGTACTGCTCAGAATGAAAATTGAGATGTAAAGTGAGAGTGCACATGAAAAAGAATATACTGGGATATTTTAAATCTAGGCAGTGATTCTTTCAATCTTAGGTGAGGTGATGGCAGGCTGCAACATAGGGAACCCTAGCAAGAGATGTAGCTATGGTAGCAGCCTCCAACTCAGCTCCCAAGGATCTCCATCTCCAGCTTCCACACACTGTGTTGTCCCTCCTACATCGTACCTGTGTTGATACAATAAAACTGAAGGATTTTCATTTCTGAGATGAGGCCATGCACCTAGGTCTTTCTCTGATCATTTGTGTCACATGCTCTGAGGGAAGCCATGTCATAAGCAGCCACATGGAGAATCCCACGTGGTAAGGAGCTAAAGCTTCCTGCCAACAGCCACACGGCGAGCTTGGAAGTGGATAATCCTGTTTCATTCATGTCTTTAAAATGGCAGCTTTGGCCAAGAGCTAGATGACAGTCACATGGGAGACCTTGAGTTGGGGTCATTCCATGAAGCTGTTGTTGGATTCCTGACCCACAGAAACTGAGTTAATAAATGCTTGTTATTTTAAGCTGTTAAGTTTGGGAGTAATTTGTTACAAGGCTAATGGCTAATACAGTATAGCTAATATTGTTCATGCTATTCATCATTTAAACTATTTAACATATCATTTAAACCATTTAACATATTTAAAATAGACAAATTACATTTTATCTGCAAATTTTCCAAGATTTATACTACTAATAATCATCAATTTTTTAAACCACTTGCTAAAGAGCAAAGATATTATGCTTAGTTGATCAATGAACAGAAATTCTGAGTGTCTACTAGGCGGCTGTTGTTTTTCAAATTTGTACATGTTAATCCTTTAATGTCAAGCATTTTAACTTAATATTATGCTTGTCAATAACCTGTGAATAATAAAAAGTGGTGCTCATTTACACAAAATAAATGAAGTTCTCATTCAACAAATAAACCAGTTTTCTCCAGCTGAGTTTGTAATGCAGCCTACTGAGACAGCCATTTCGCCCACAAAGAGAAACAGGGAATGATTTATCTAAAAATCAGAAACATAAACTTAAGAACAGAACCATACTACCTATTAATAAAGTATCTACCCTCCAAATCTTAAAATGTTGTATAAATGTGTCTTAACTAACAAAGCAACAATTATTATGTATAATAGTTTGATTTTCTTAGAAGAGGGAGTTTTGTCTCCAGAAACTCAAGCATTTGACACTGAAAACAATTAAGATTTTCATGTCGCTGTCTTTTGTGTCACCAATGCACTCCATTTCCCCCTTATTGCCACCTGAGAAATTCTTCGGTTTTAATATTAAGAAGCTAGTCAAACAGGCTTGTTTGTGGAAAAGGAGCTCACTGGAAGGCTTCAGAGGAAATTTTTCAGAATTATAAAGCAAGAATAATAGTCAAGGCTGTGGAAACTGGATTGTCTGTCTCTGGGACTCTATGCTTTCTCAGTACTACCGTCCTATGGGTCTTCTCCATAGATCAGCTTCTTCTGCTTGTATGATGTCCACAGAGGCTACCTATCCAAGTGTAGAGGATCTTATTTAAAAAAAAAGAAACAAAAAAAACTTTATTTTGGGTTCAGGGATACATGTGCAGGTTTGTTATATACATAAATTCCATGTTATGGGGGTTTGGTGTACAGATTATTTCATCACCCAGTTGATAAGCATAGTATTTGATAGGTAGTTTTTTGATCCTCACCTTCCTCCCACCCTCCAGTAGGCCTCAGTGTCTACTGTTCCTTTGTATCCAGGTGTACTCAGTGTTTACCTCCAACTTACAAGTGAGAACATTCAGCATTTGGTTTCCTGTTTCAGTGTTAGTTTGCTTAGAATAATGGCTTCCAGTTCCTTCCATGTTCCTGCACCAGGCATGATCTTGTTCTTTTTTATGGCTGCATAGTATTTGATGATGTATATGTACCTCATTTCCTTTATCCAGTCTACTGTTGGTGAGCATTTAGGTTGATTCCATGTCTTTGCTATTGTGAACACTGCTGCAATGAACATATGCATGCATGTCTCTTTATGGTAGAATGATTTATACTCCTTTGGGTATATACCCAATAACAGGATTGCCAGGTCAAATGTTCTTTGAGAAATTGACTAACTGCTTTCCACAGTAGCTGAACTAATTTACATTCCAAGCAGCAGTGAATTTGCATGCTCTTTTATCTGTAGCCTCACCAGCATCTGTTATTTTTTGACTTTTTAATAACAGTCATCTGACTGGCATCAGATGGTACAAGTCTAGATGATCTTGACAGCTTCAGCGATAGCTACTCTCTAACTCTCAATCTCTTAGTTCAAAATCTTAGAAGAGAGATTCTTCTTGGTGGGACAAAGCAGCGTATGGATTGACTCCCAGGGTCAGTTCTTCAGGGCTTGAACTAATTATGGCCAAGCTTCCACGGTCGGAGGGCACTGATGTGGCCTTTAGCAACATCAATGTATTGAGCACTGAACAAAACCATATTTGGAGCTACGTGTGATTTTTTAAAACTGTTTTCTAAAATTTGGCAAAATGACTAGTCCACTATTTGGAAACTGAGTTTTTAGAAAAGCAGATACCTTTTTGAAAGTGATATTATTTGTATATTAGACAGAAATTCTTTTTTTTTTTTTTTTGAGACAGAGTTTCATTCTTGTCACCCAGGCTGGAGTGCAGTTGTGTGATCTCAACTCACCGCATCCTCTGCCTCCGGGGTTCAAGTGATCCTCCTCCTTCAGCCTCCCAAGTAGCTGGGATTACAGGCGTACACCACCACGCTTGGCTAATTTTTGTATTTTTAGTAGAAATGGGGTTTCCCCATGTTGGCCAGGCTGGTCTTGAACTCCTGATCTCAAGTAATCTGCCCACCTCGGCCTCCCGAAGAGCTGGGATTACAGGCATGATCCACCATGCCTGGCCAAGAGAAAATCTTAAGTGAATATCTGGAGCCAGTATAAATTTAGATATGAAAACCAGATTGACATTATCTTGTTATTATGTCTATCTAAAAATTACTCAATAACTTAGAGGTGTTATGCTAGTAGATTCTGTGGGTCAGGAATTCAGAGCACAATGGAGTTGGTTAGACTCTTTGCCATTATGTTTAGGGCTTCTCATGGAAGAATCAAGTTGAAGCCTTGGCCGGGCGCAGTGGCTCACGCCTGTAATCCCAGCACTTTGGGAGGCTGAGGTGGGCAGATCACGAGGTCAGGAGCTCGAGACCATCCTGGCTAACACAGTGAAACCCCACCTCTACTAAAAATACAAAAAAAAAAATAGCCAGGCATGGTGGTGGACGCCTGTAGTCCCAGCTACTTGGGAGGCTGAGGCAGGAGAATGGCGTGAACCTGGGAGGCAGAGCTTGCAGTGAGCCGAGATTGAGCCACCGCACTCCAGCCTGAGTGACAGAGCGAGACTCCATCTCAAAAAAAAAAAAAAAAAAAAAAGTTGAAGGCTCTAGGCCAGAATCATCTGAAGCCTCCTTCACTCACACATTTTGCAATTGATGCTAAATATTAGCTGGGTCCCCAGTTCCTCTCTCTGTGGGCCTTTCCATGTGATTTCTCTACATGGGGTAGTTTGGACTTTCTCACAATATGTGACTGTGTTCCAAGGTCTAACATCATGAGAGGGAGAACAAGGTGGAAGTTCTACTCCCTTCTATGACCTGGACTGTAGCATTACTCCTGTTACGTTCTATTGGATGAAAGTGAGTCACTAAAGCTGGTCCATACCTCCCAATGGAGGAGTGTCAACATCACCTACAACATGGCCATGTGGGTTAGGATTTATCAGTGTGACTGTCTTTGAAAACTGTAATCTGCCACAACATAAATTAGGCATACACTTTTTAATTATAAAAATATGTCTGTTAAAACCCACCAAGAAGCACGTATTTCTGGATATTGCACACAAATAATTATGCCACTTGTAGACTAAAGTACTTCAGAAATATATTTTTATTAGTACGTTTCTTCTTCAAATGACTTTTGTACCCATCCTTTTCATAGTAACGTCTCATCCTTTGTTTTCTATAGTGATAATAGCCTGGTAAGTATTTACCTTTAGAAACTTTGGCAAGCAAAGCTTTCACTTAAATATTTTTATGTATTGAGTGGTTGTCCAGTGGATGTGTACAAGATGATCCAATAATCAAAAAAGGGAATCTCAGGTGATGAGCAAATCCAACCTTATTAAATTATCCCAGGATCTATTCATTCTCATTCCTGGAAAGACCCTCCTAAGTTTTGTCCATTTTTAAGTGCCATTTTCTACTGAAGGCATCCCTGAGTAGATAATAGAGCTCACCCCTTCTCTCCACATTTTATTCTTAGTTCAATGCCACAGAGCTTATTTTGCTCCTACTTGTTTTTCTAATAACTTTCTGGTTTACTTACTAAATTCTTACCATCCTAGTGGTGGTGGAGTAGGGTAGTTAAGTCTCACCATCTCATCCACTTTTTTTTTAATTTTTAAACCACACACTCTAACTAGTACAGTTCTGAATACAACATAAATATCTGTAAATAGTTATTGACATCTTCCCTAATTATAGTTGTGTCATTTGAAAAGCCTTTACACAAAGTTGAATGGAATAAGTTCCGTTTCATGGAGTGGGAAACAGAACAGATAATGACCTTTCTACAAAATTGTCAGTGATAGATACATGTATTAAGGGTTCATTTGACAAAGAAACAAACTCTGATAAAGGAATGATGACAATAACCAGGAACTGATATTGAGAAGAAAGTAGTGTCTTCCTGGAGCTTCAATGAGTCATATAAAATATTTAAACTAAAGTAGTTGCTGAATATTTTGCAAAACTACAATTCCCTCAGGATCATGGATTGTTTACCAGACAGGCTTCACCAGCCAGTTCATTTTTTTTATGTTCATTCGTTGTGCAGTTATGTAGACAATTCATGATCCAAAGGGGCACAGAGATCATTTAGTACAACTTTTTAAGGCACGTGTTCAAATGGATCTTTGACCTTTGATGTGATACTCTTCAGTTTAGCAAAAGGCAGAGTCTGGTTAGCCCTCAATACCTTTTTTTCTCCTTCAAACACAGGAATGAAGACTAAATACTTCTGTCATGTGGCCCTTCATTATTCCTTCATCACTTTTTTCTTTTTCAGATTCTAGGTCATACTTTCCAACACAGTTTGGTGTACTGTTGAAACAATGCAGTCATAAAATTGTCTTAAGAAGTAGTTTTCCTCAGCAGTGACCCCAAAACAGGCTTACATGTTAAATGTAGAAGAGTAAGAACCTATCTGAAGCTCCTTCCAACTTACACAGTTATAACATCATTTGCTTTTATGAATATCACCACATAGTGAACCCTAAATCTTCTCCATTCCTAGTTGTTTTACAAACCCCCAAAATTTGAACATCTTTTTTTCAGTTATAAATGTTCATGATCAATGCTTATAAACAAGACTTGCCATTTACTCATTAGTGTCTAAATTTTAAGTAAGAATGAGAGATACCTTTTCAGTAGAAAATATTTCTAAAACCTTTGAAATTTCTGGGGGGAAAAAAAGGAGAAATTGTATTTGGGATTTGAATATGACTAAGATTTCAAATGTCTTCCAAAACCATTCACTGGGCTTCAGTAGAAACATCTGTGACCTCTGTTTTCAGGAAGGGCACTTACTGCCAGTTGCTCTTGTCTTAAATCTGTTTAGCAAGAACAGGCATGGCAAGATAAGACGCAGTGAAACAGTTTCTCTGATGGCAAATTCTTGATTGCTATAGAAAGTGATTAAAAATACACAGCTACACAGCTTGGTAGGTTGGCTTGCTTGAGACGGGGAAAAGGGGGTGGAGTGGGAGTTTATATACACCACGAAGCAGTCAGGATGGGATATGTTCAGGATGTAGTTTACAAAAGATGACATCTGTTTCTTCTATAAAAAAATTTTGGCAGGTTCGAACTTGTTATATGACCTGTCCAATTTATTTGATCATGGCTGATAAAGACTCTTTCCTAAAGTTCATGCAACTCAAAGAATGATTTGTTTCCTGTAGGTTCTCTGATTTTTATACTTACCTATTTGTAAGACAACTTTTCTACTCAGTATAATGCTATCCTTGAAGCCTTCCCTAGGAGATTATTTTAAGAATGGGACTTCCTTATCTTATAATAAAGTGCTTTTAATACTTGTGATCTCTTGAGTGACTTTTCGGTGAATTCCATTTTTCACTAGAGCTTTTTCTCCCTTGAGGGGTTTTTAGTTTTATAGACACAGATATGTATTCCATTTTTGTGTGCGGTCGCCAGGATCTTATCACTACCTAAGGATGACAGTGTCAATGTTAACGTTAATTACTTAAGTATTTTCACATACTGGACTGTTTGTAAAGCCACTATTAATGAAATTAGTTTGTCCCTTACCTACAATATTATTCTTTTATTCTTTTCATCAAGCAGCATTCTTAATTGCCTTCTCATTGTGTCTAGATTTACAAATTACTCATTTGCTGCCTCAAATTTACCTGTTTCATGCACCTGAAAAGCAAAGCTAAACAATGATACTCAAAATGTGCATAAACAGCAAATGTTTACAAAGTACATAAGATGTGCTTGTCCTCAAAGACCCACTGGAGATAAAGGACCAAGATTTAGAAAAACCAATGACCAGTCAGTAGAAAGAATGTGATCTCCCATTCATCTTATTATCTTCTAATTCATTCTATTTCTTTTATTTTTATTGGATCTATTCACCACTTGCCTTAGGGTAATAATTTTAAAACAACACATTTTATTGAGTATGTGTATGTGTTTTTATAATGGAATAATTATGATGGCCATTATTCATATTTCTTTGCTGCAACTCAAAGTTAACCTTGGAATTTTTTTTAAAAGCTTGAAAATTTTTACAAGAGAATGTAGCCAAGTATAGGCTGAGATTTGCACAATGGAAGCATAGAGTATATCTAATAAATGAGCTGATATTCCAACTCAGCCAATGGACCAGTAAGAAATGAGAATAATGAGTCCTGGAACACCATCTTGAATATTATTTTCTCCAGATTGCAGCCATGACTACCCTCTACCCTAACAAAATTTGCAAATGCAGAACACCAACCTTGGCCAACGGATAATTGAGAATTAAATCAAAATGCTTAAAAATGTAAGTCCCATATTGACCGAAACATCAAAATGTTTGAACTCATGAGAAAAGGGAATAGAAGGATGGTTACAAGAGGCTGAAAATGGCAGTTGGGACAAACAGAGGTAGGATAATTAATGGGTACAAAAAAAAGAAAGAATGAATAAGCTGGGCATGGTGGTTCACACCTGTAGTCCCAGCACTTTGGGAGGCCGAGTCAGGAGGATCACTTCAGCCCAGGAGGTTGAGGCTGCAATGAGCTATGTTCACATCACTGCAGTCCAGCCTAGGAGACAGAGCAAGACCCTGCCTCAAAAAAAAATAAAAAGGTAATTTAAAAATGTTTTAATATATTTTACTTATCTCTTTGCTTAAATCTTCTATTAGGATAAGAGAGAAAATAAATTGTATTTGGTTCAGAAATTCAGCCAATCTGAACACATTTTGGAAAAGCCATGCAAGTGAAAGGCATTTGCAGCTACTTCTTCAATGATCTGCAGAGAGTGAAGGAGAAACACAGTAGAAATCATTGTCATACTGGGAGTAATTTAGGAATTGAATCTGGATGCAAAGAAAAAAAAGAAAGAAGAGAGCAGGAACCACTGCTAGTAATGTTAATGTAGAGATTACCTTTATTTTATCTGAAGATAGGCAGCCACTGCCCCATCATCTTTACCTCTCATGAGACAAGCAAGAGTTAATTTAATTTTATATTTACGTATTTATTTATTTTTGAGACAGATTTTTGCTCTGTCACCCAGGCTGGAGGGCAGTGGTGCAATCTCAGCTCACTGCAACCTCTGCCTCCTGAATTCAAGTGATTCTCCTACCTCAGTATCCCAAGTAACTGGGATTACAGGTATGCACCACCTCACCCAGCTAATTTTTGTATTTTTAGTAGAGATAGGGTAGAGCGACAGATCAGAACACATTTTGGAATAAGAAAATGTTGAAATCAAAAATTATTTCCAGTCTTAGAATATTTACAAAATACTTAGTCTTTTTGAGCCTCAGTTTCTCTATCTTTAAAATAGATGTGCTATAGTTATGTCATGGGAATTACTTTGAGAATTACACAATAATATATACGAAGCACAGTACCTGACATATAGTGGTTATTAAAATAAATATATATTAGTTGTCAAAGAGTCAAACTCTATAAAATATTTGAAGAGATTTATACTGAGCCAAATGTGAATGACAAGTAGCCTGAGACACATCCCTCAAGAGATCTTGAGAACATGTGCCTAACATGGTTGGGTTACAACTTGGTTTTACACATTTTAGGGAGATATAAGACATCAATCAATATATGTAAGATGTATATTGGTTTGATTTGAAAAGGGGGGAAAATTTGAAGTGGCAAGGTGTGAGGGGCTTCTAAGATTTTCTTTTCTTTCTTTTTTTTTTTCTTGGAGATGGAATTTCACTCTTGTCACCCAGGCTGGAGTGCAATGGTGCGATCTCGGCTCATTGCAACCTCCGCCTCCTGGGTTCAAGTGATTCTGCCTTAGCCTCCAAAGTAGGTGAGATTACAGGCACCCACCACCATGCCTAGCTCATTTTTTTTGTGTGTGTGTATTTTTAGTAGAAATAGGATTTCACCATATTGGCCAGGCTTGTCTTGAACTCCTGACCTCGGGTGATCTGCCCACCTCAGCCTCCCAAAGTACTGGGATTACACGCATGAGCCACTATGCCCGGACAGCTTCAAAGATTTTCTAATTAGATGAAAGAGTTAAGTTATAGTCTAAAGACCTAGAATCAATAGAAGGGAATGTCTGGGTCAAGATAAGGGGTTGTGGAAACCAGGGTTCTCATTATGCAGAAGAAGCCTCCAGGTAGCAGGCTTCAGAGAGAATAGATTGTAAATGTTTCTTATCAGAGTTGATTTTCTTTGGATCAGGAAAGAGGCCTGGAAAAGGAAAGGGATTCTCTTCAGAATGTAGATTTTCCTCATGAGAGACAGATTTGCAGGACTATTCCAAGATATGGCAAAAAACCATAATTTGAGATAAAATAATTTGATTTCTTTCAGGGCCTGCTATCTGTCAGGTGATACTATACTAGATTCAGGCTGGAATGTGGTATCTTATTGCTACAAACAGTCTGCCTTGTCAGTCTTAAAATCTATTTTAATGTTAATGCTGATCAGCTGTGCCTGAGTTCCAGAAGGCAGGAGGGAATATTGAGGCATGTCCTACTCCCCCATCCTATCATGGCCTGAACTAGTTTCTCAGGTTAACTTTGGAATGCCCTTGGTTGAGAGAAGGGGTCCATTCAGACGGTTGGGAGGCTTAGAATTGTATTTTCAGTTTACATAGTTTTCCTCTTTCAGTTTGACTAGAAACAGGATTTGAGTGGGAACAAAGATAATGATAATGAAAACCAATGAAGCAAAACATTCATCCTGTACAAGCAACTTTAAATGAACAAAGGTTTCCAGGTTCATTATTTATTCATACAAATTCTTCATGAGTTCCCATCATGTTAGCCCATGAGGATGTAAACACAAGTCAAACAAGTCTTGTCCCTTGTAAAAGGAAGACAGTTAAGCAAAGAAGACACTCATAAACAGTCACCAAAAACTGCGATACGTTACACAAACAAGAGCTTGAAAGCGTAGAATAACAAGCAATTAAATATGCCTATAGTTGGAAAAGGATCTGTAGATCAATCAGGTTGGGGTCTTGAAGTATAAGTAGAATAATACTTCTTAAAGTGTGATGCCAGACCAGCAGCAAGAGGACCACATGGAAACTGGTTAGAAGGGCAACTTCAGGGCTCAGATCAACTGAATCAGAAACCTGGAAGTGGGCTTCCAAGAAGCTATGGCTTAACAAACCCTCCAGGTTATTCTAATGAACATTAACGCTCCAGACAACCACTGAAACACAAAGTCACCAGGCAGATGAGAATTGAGAATGGTAACATTTAAAGCAGGACACGTTTGGACAACAAAGGAAAATGCTGCATGACAGGAGTATCACAAGCTTAGAGGTGAGAAACATGGATGAGAATGGTTCAGTACCCTGGGGTCCCCAGAGAGTGAGTCTTATGTATCATGTTAAAGAGTTTGGACTTATTAAGGACAGGGGTTAGGAGTATTACAGAAAGCCTAATTTCCTTTTCCTTGAAATTTCTGCACAGAAAGTAGGTAGCACACATATATAATAAAACATGAATGAAAAGGTACTACTAAAGATGTTTGATCAAAGCATTAACAATGTGTTTAGAATGGACTCTACTATAATGAATTCCATACACTATTGTCATTCAAAGCAGCTCTGGTCTAATGGGCAAATGCTGGATTTCGAGAGAGGGGGACTAGTGATTCCTGGCTGGGTAGCCTGGGAAAAACAATTTAATTTTACTGAAATTCAGTTTTCTCATGCAGAAAATGGGCAAAAACATGTTCCAAGAGTTGTGAAATCTAAATGAAAGAGGCATATCAAAGTCACCATGAACTTTAAAGCATATATATACTGCAAGATACTCTTGTTAATATAACTTAATTCTTCATTCTTTCTGTGGATTAAAGGCAAATAAATATATCAAAGGGGTATTCTAACTTCTGGGAAAATATACGCATCAGAAATAATTCTTTCCCATGCCAAAGAATTTGTTGACTAGGTTAGGCTACAAATCTAAACCCAGAATCTACCAAAATTGAAAAGAAGGAAGAACTATCCAAGGGTCAGGGACTCAGAGAGGAAGAGAAAATCCAGATCTTGCTGCCTCTGGCCCACATTCGTGTCTAGATATAATTAAGAACTGACAGTTACTGATAGTACAAGCAGACCTAGGGACAAAATTTGGGCCACTGCACTAAAGGTAAAAGTATTTGAGTTTTGCACCTGGATAAAAATGAAGATCAGACTAAAGGCTGATGCTAGACACAGATAAAAGCCTTCCAATTAATTACACTCAGACTCCAGGATTAGAAGAGTTTCCAATTTCACATGCAAAGGCAGAATTTTACCATCAACAGAGCCAAAGCGGAAATGACATTTGAAAACCAACAGATAGAGTATTTTGCCTTCTCCTGGCTGAAAGCCAGGTCCTCAAGCCAAAAGGACAGGATTCAAAGTCAGTTAAAAGCAGAGGGAGTAATTGCAGACATTCTGCCTCCCGCCAAGTTGCGGGTAACACAAAAACCCCTGACTTCTTTGGGGACCTGGCTTTAGCTGTAAGGTCTTCAGAAAAAAATCAATGAAAATGAAAATAAAGATACCAGTGCACAAAACATATCAAAAGCTGTCAGGCTCCTTAGTACTAACAGGGGACCTTAATCTCTCATTTCTTCCTTTGTATAAATGCACTTTACTGTTATTTTAGTTGCAACAGTTCATGATGCCAAATCTAGGCAGTGCCAAAGCATTGCAGACAAGAATGAAGCTGAGATATGGTTTAAAGAATATTTTGGTTTTATTAACCACATTAACTAAATAAATGTATAAATCCTTCTGGTGTTATATGTAAGTCCTCAGAGATTTTTTTAAACATTTTTTTTCCTGATTGCAAAGGTTGGACGATTGTAGTTGAAAATTTGGACTGTCCAGAACATAATGAAAGAAATAGTAATTATGGGCCAGGCGGGGTGGCTCATGCCTGTAATCCTAGCACTTTGGAAGACTCAGGCAGGCAGATCACGAGGTCAGGAAATCAAGACCGTCCTGGCTAACACGGTGAAACTCCGTCTCTGCTAAAAATACAAAAAAATTAGCTGGGCGTGGTGGTGGACGCCTGTAGTCCCAGCTACTCGGGAGGCTGAGGCAGGAGAGTGGTGTGAATCCGGGAGGTGGAGCTCTCAGCAAGCCGAGATCTCACCACTGCACTCCAGCCTGGGCGACAGAGCAAGACTCCGTCTCAAAAAAAAAAAAGAAGAAAGAAAGAAATAGCAATTATGATTTCAGTACTCAATGATAACCTATGCAAACAATTTACCATATTCTCCTGAAGACTTTTAACATACATTCATATGGTTTAATTACTTAGCATTATATCATAAGCACTTTTACATATTATTAAAACAAAAACACTTCAAAGACATAATTATAATGCCTGCATAGAATTCTATAATCTGACTATTTGATAATGTAATTTAAACACTTAACTATTGATGAACATTTGACTTTCACCATTATTAAGAATATTGCAATTAAATTCTTTGTGCATAAAGGAATGCTTGAAATAGTAGATGCAAATAACAAAAGTCTTTAACATTTTGTTGTATACTGCCTTCAAGCCTTTTTTTCCCTGTATACATGGATACAATTACATGAAAATTACATTACCTTTCTTTCTTTCTGTTTATTATATCAGAATCTGTCAGACTATTAAAATTTTAAATATTGTCTGAATTTTCACTTAGCATAATTTTAGTATTTTCTCTAAACATTTTTTGGAAATGTATTTTTGAATGACTGAATGGTACTGCATTTTATAGAATAACAATGATCTACATAACAATATTCTTACTATTGGGTAGGTAGATTAGCCAGAACTTGACACCAATGTAAATAACGTTGAAATAAAGTAGTATTCAGGTTTTTACAAGCATTTAAGATGTGAATAAAGTCAATCAATGTTACAAAAAGTGTGGAATATTTATCTCTAAAAATGCTGTCCAAAAGTGTTATATATTTTTATAAGTCGCATGTTAAATAAACTATTCTTT
Organism: Hylobates moloch; assembly: GCF_009828535.3. Classification (NCBI taxonomy): domain Eukaryota; kingdom Metazoa; phylum Chordata; class Mammalia; order Primates; family Hylobatidae; genus Hylobates; species Hylobates moloch. Next base: position 36,629,999 of record NW_026652297.1, on the reverse strand, counting down.
ACAGACCACAGGTCAGCTATTAATATTAGCCTTTGAAAAACATTGGCCACTTTAATCATAGTACATATTATTTTATTTTCCTTCAAAATTTGCTTATTTATAATTTTCCGTTTGATGAATTATCTACATATATGGCTTTTGTCTTGTTTTCTCTTATGATATTCATTCTTTTATTATTTATATGAGCATGTTATATGTTAGGTATATTAATAATCTACCACATATGACAGATCATTAATATAAATATTTAATATACAAATGATTTTTGACATATGAAACATTTACCATTTATATAGCAAATATACTAATGTTTCTCTTTACATTTTTCTCTTTATTTGAATGCTTTAACTGATCTCTTTCACTCTACTATAAGGAGAACATATTTACTTTCAGATACAGTTTTTTGTGTGTGGTATCTTTTTGTTCCCACTTAACCTTAAAATCTATATGAAATTTATTTTGGTGTACAGTGCAACAAATGGTCTAAGTTTATTATTTTTCAAATAGTTATCCAGTTGCTCCAGTATCTTTTATTTAATGGTACTTTCCTCCCTATATTATACAATAGTATATAATATAGTTTATTATACTATTATTTATCAAAATAGGTTAATACATATATTAATATAGTATATGATTCATACACTCTCATACATAGAAGCATTTTTTTCTGGGCTTTTTATACTCTTAGGTTTTTCTCCCCCATATTCTTTACTCAGCATAAAGCTAATCTAAGTAATATTCTTTAGACGACATTTTGAAAAGTAGCAGTGATAATCCCACATATTATATCTTACCAGGAAATAAGCTATTTTATACATTTATTTCAGATGAATTATGTATATTTTTCAAATTCCAAAATGGATGCCATAACCAGAAACTTTTGTAGGAGTTTGGTTGAAATCACATTAAATACATTAGCTTAAAGGAAACTCATATCCTTCATGTGCTTGTGTTTTACAGGGAGGCGATGATAAACTGCATCATTTATTATTTTTTAATGCTATCTACACCCACCCTGCTAAAGAGCCAATGGTTAAATGGCCAACATGATATACAGCAAAATAAAAGAACAATAAACAGGGATTATCCAACCCGCAGAGATAAAACGAAGAACATTTTAAGTTTGTAATGAAAGTGGTACGCTATTTTAATAATTTTATTATGTTCTTAATCTCAATGCATTAAGTAATTTTACCAGAGAACTACTTTGTTTATATATTAAGCACTTCCCCTGTAAACTACTCACGAGAATTTCCTATTTTTTTGTGTGTGTACGCAGATACAATTTATCTGCGGAGACTGTGAAGTTATCCTAAATGGGTAAAAGAGACCTAGGTCTCCTTTAATACTACCTTTTTCTAAGAGGTTACTAAAACAGAAATGAAAAAAAACTGAAAGGGAAGACAAGACAGATAATTGGGAATTTTCAGTGACCGGTAGATTCATTATGCAGATCCTTCTGAAATTGTTATTTCAACTAAGAGCAGCTTGATCAACTGATAAAATCAAGCACTATCAAATTTTTAAATTAGACTTTTCATTAGAGATCAGTGTAAATTCATAGGCAGTTGTAAGAAATAAGACAAATTCCATTTGCCCTTTACCCAGTTGCCTCCGTGGTAACATCTCACAATATCACATCCAGGATACTGACACTCACAGTCAAGATACAGACAATTCCATCATTACAAGCATTCCTCGTGTGGCACTTTGATAGCCACAATCACTTTCCTCCCACCTTACTTAACCCCTGGCAACCACTAATCTGTTCTTCATTTAATTTTATTGTTTCAAAGTGGTATAAAAATTAGATCATGCATTATGTAATTTTTTGAGATTGGCCTTTCTCACTCAGCATATTTCTCTGGAAATTCATCCAGGCTGTTGCATGTAACTTTCCATTGCATGCCTGTTCTATTTTATTGCTGAATACTATTCCATGGTATGGATGTATCACAATGTGTTTAACCATGCACCCATTAGTGGACACTGGAGATGTTTCCAGTTGGCAGTTATTACAAATAAAGTTGCTGTGAACATTCAACATTAGTGTACAGGTTTCCATGTGAACACAAGTTTTCACTTCTCTAGGAGAAAAGCCTAGGAATGCAATTGCTGGGTCATATGGTAGTTGCATGTTTAATTATGAAATTGAACTCTGTTCTAGAATAGGCTGTACTATTTTACATTCCCAGCAGCAATGAATGAGTAATCCAGTTTCTCCACATCTTCGCCAGCAATTGGTATCATCACTGATCTTCTTATTTTAGCCATTTTGATAGTTGGATAGTGATACCTCATTGTAGTTTTAATTTGCATTTTCTTAACAGTTAATGACCTTGAACATCTTTTCATGTGCTTTTTCATCAAATGTATATCCTCTTTGGTGAAATACCTCTTTGTGTCTTTTGTTCATTTTCTAAAATAGATTGTTACTAAAATTTTTTACTGTTGACTTTTGAGTTACTAGTCCTAGATCAAATATTTGGTTTGTAAATATTTTCTCCCAATCTGTAGCTTGGCTTTCCATCCTTTTAAAGGGTCTTTTGCAGGGCAAAGGTTTTTAATTTTACAAAGTCCAAATTATCAACATTTCCATTTATAAGTTGTGATCTCAGTATCAAATCGACGCATTATTTGGCTCACCTTAGATCTGAAAGATACTCTCCTGTTTTTTTCTCAAAGGTTTTATAGGTACATATTTTATATTTAAGTCTGTGATCCATTTTCAGTTGACTTCTGTGTAAGGTGTAAAACTTAGGTGAAGACTCACTTTTTTTTGCCATTGGGCATCCAGGACCATTTGTGGAAAAGGCAATTGAATGACTTTTGTACCTCTGTCAAAAATCACTTGAGCATATTAACATGTGTCTATTTCTGAGTTTCCTATTCGATTCCATTTGGTATGTGGTTTGTTTTCTGTCTGAACGTTAGGTCACTGTTCTATTATCATCTGGCATTTTCAAGATGCAGATTGAAAACTTGACTGTGATTGTCATTCCTATGATAGAATGTTTGTTTATGTTTTTCTTTTTCAAAATCTTTAGGATCCTAAGTCTTGGTATTCTAGTTTCATTAGCATGTGTCTGATGTAGGTATTTTAAAATTCATTGTTCTCAACATTATTCGGGCCCTTTCATTCTGAGGACGTGCCTTTCTTCAACTCTAAGAAATGTCATGATTATTTTGTCTCATTTACTGTGCTTTTCCCCTCTGGTTTTAGAATTCCTATTAGACAGACACTCAGCTTCCTAAACGGATTCTCTTTGTCTCTTCCCCTTTTTCACATATTATACCTTCTTCTTTCTTTTCCTTTTGGAAGATTTCCTTGAATTTTTCAACAATTTTGTTAATTAAACTTTAAAATTCCGTGGGTTACTTCTGTCCTTTGATTTCTTCATTTTCCCTATCAGAAAATTATTTTAGAGACTATAATTCTTCAATATGTCTAAGGATACCAAGGTAGATATCTTGAAAACATCTCTTCTCTAAACCATTTCTATTTTCTCTAGGATAGTGGTTCTCAGCTAGTGCTGGTTTTGTCCTCCAGAGTATGCTGCAATATCTGTCCAGATATTGAGACATTTTTGTTCACAGTGGCCAGGGATGGATGTTTCTTGCTTCTGACATCAATTGGATAGAGACCAGGCATGCTACTTAACATCCTGCAATTTATAGAACACTTCGCCAGAACAAGAGTATCTTGCCCAAAACGTTGATGGTGCAGAGGTTGCGAAATCCTGTCTCATGGCTGTTTCCCTCTTTTTTTTTTTTTTTTTTTTTTTACTTTATATACATATTAATTATCAGGTTAATTAATATAAGTTGTTGGCATGGATTGATCCACTTTCCTGGCTCACTCCTCCGAGATGCGCTTTGCTTTAGCTCTTACATGGAACATGCAAATCAGTAAGTCCCTCTCCAACTCCCAGAACTAGGGCAGAGGACTGCACTTGGTCACCACCCCACACACTTGGAGACAATGCCCTCCCATGCAGATTGTTGATTCCCTTTGCAGAGTTCTCCTACTTTGCTTCTGGGGGTAAATGTGCAGTGACATGCAGGGGGTTGGAAAGAGCAAACCTGAGCCATTTCCAAACCTGTGGCCAATCACCTCACTTTCTCTTTGTCTGCTTTTGACCTCGGCTACTCTCTGTATCTGCCAACCAGAACACAGAGCCCAGCTGGGTTCCCTCCTGAAGACTCTCTCAGCTTTAGCAGAGGCCCCCTCTTCCTGTTTCTGCTCTCTGGAGTATATGTTCCTCGGTATATTCAGAAATGTATTCTCTTTTTTCTGTCTGTACTGCCATTTCCATGGGATGTTTGAAGGGAGAGTAGACACAGGTTTAGCTCAGTCCACAAACTTGAAGGCTCCTCTCATTCATTTTCAAATTCAGGACTTTTATTTATGAGGTTCTCTCATTAAAGGATACACCTACAAAATAATCTTAGAAAAGTGGCATCATATTCGGAGGAGAATAAAAACCTCAACAATCTATTTAGAAAGACATCAAGGAAAAACTCTGGATTTGTAACATTTGGAACATGATGTCCCTTTTCTAGGCCTAAACATTACGTTTAAAATGAGTGGATGTTCTAAATCACCTACCGAATCTTTTCAGTTCAGTCTCTATTATTATAAAGTGAAGGTAGATATTCAGAATAAGACCTTATATTTCAACCATTAAATATTTCTTTAGATCATCTTTTAATGAGGCCCCATGTGTGACTAGGCTTTCCCCGTAGTACAAAATGGAATAACACACAATGCTTCACCCTGAAAAACCAATATTTATGAGTCTCCTTTATGTAAATACAGAGCTTTAGAGTGTTCTAATATGCCTTATTCAAATTTTGATGTTTTTCATCAGAAGGAGGTATGAATATGTTAGTCTAAAAATAACTATCAGCAGAGAGAAAGACATAATTCTGATAACAGATTTATTAATGGTGGTGATATATAAAATCTGCCATGAAAAGACCCTAGGGCATCTAATAACTTTGATTCAAATATATCATATTATAGATTATTGTGGCTGATTGTTTTCCTTTTCATAAAAAAAAAAAAAACAGATTTGGGAAGTTTATCTGCTTGCAAGCTGTAAATATTTGGAAGTTAAATGGTCTGTTTTGCTGCTTGAGGAGAAAAACTGCAGGAAAAAAAATGCACTGACCTATTCAGGAGAAGACAATTCTGAATCCTGGAAGCCTCAAAAAGCCAAGCAGTTATCAGTGTTGTGAAATGCATCACTGCTCTCTCAGAAACATATTGCTGGCTTGACTTTCTTTTCAGTCAAGAAAAGAAAAAAAAAATTGAAAATGTTAAACTTCCGCACTGTCCTAAAATTCAGAAAGTAGAGGTTTAACAAAGCATATTCTCTTTTGTTTTGCTGAACTGCAACACCCTTCTGTATTGATACAGGGTGAAATTCATGACAAATATCATCCAGTAGTTTGGGGTATTGTCAACATACTTAATTTAAGCCTTCTAGAACAGTATCTGAAAGCTACTTCAGTGTGAGTTCCAAAATAAAACAATTATCAAGTTATAACGCTGTTGAGGTCAAAAATCTATCTTTTTATACATAGACACACACACATATAATAAACACATATATAATATACTGATATGTAATATATAAACACATGTATAATATTGATATGTAAGATATCAATACATGTATAATATATAAATATTGATATGTAATATACCAATTACATATTGGGTTTATATCCTAGGTTTATATATTGATTGTAATATATCAATATTTATATATGTAATATATATGTTTTCATTATTTTTGAATAAACACAAATAATTTTATTAAAACAATTTTATAACCTACTTGGAAAACATAGTCTAACTTTTAACAACTCTTACTTTCAGAGCATACTTCCTTCATCTAATCTAAATTCTGTACATTGTAATTTAAAGCTATTTCTATCCCCAGTTGAGTTGTAGAATAGCTGGTCAACATGCTCCTTGCAACAATCTCTCATATATTTGACTCCTATCATTAAAGATCCTTATCGCCATCTTTCTTCAGCTAAAATGACCCTATAGACCTAAATCATATTTTCTAAAACACGAATCATTTTGAAGGTCCAGCTTAGGACTGCTCCCAGTTCTGAGTATCCCTCTCTGTTTCCCCCTAAAACCTTTATCTCCTACTTACTAGCACCTATGAGAGTGATCTTCTCTATATGTGTAGTCACAGGGCAAGCTAGGAACTCGAGTACCTTTAATCTAAGAGTTCAGTAATTTCCACTCTAAGAATAGCCACACCACCCCTAAATCTGTGTCACAGAGTTGGGAAATAAAGCTCAAATAATAATAATAACTGAAAATTAAAATCTTATTGATGTATTACACAGGACTTCCTTTTCTTTCTCTTTCTTTTAACAATAGTGAGCATTTTTTGAGCGCCTGAAAGCTTTTAAAATACTGTACTCTAATTCTGCCTTTTCTCTTATGTATGGTTGTCATTACTAATCTTATCTCACAAATTGTTGGTCTCTATCACGGGAAAACCATCTGCTATCTCATTCATCTGCATGCTGATTTTCAGCCTTTTCTGTAACAGGAGACAGGACAAAACTAACAAGCAGGGGTCCCAGTATTATATGGAAAATACCAAAGAAATCTGTTCACTGATTAAGTTTTCTTTTCTTTCCTAAGCTGATCTAAACCCAAGAAAACCTATGGTATGTCTCCTGAGTAATTACCGTGATAGCAAGAAGAGGAAGCCAAAGTGCAGAAAGTCATCAGAGAGAATGTTAAGCCAAGAGGAGGGTTTATAATTCACTAGACCCAGATAATATGTTCATGATGGAAAGAAAATCAACTGCAGCCTGAGTTTACTGTTAACTGTCCTCTTCCAGATAGGAATCCTCAAAAGCTTAGTGACAGGTTTCTCACTGTGTTGCTTCTCCAAGATTCAGAGAAGCTTTGTAGCTTCCAAAGCATGCATGATCTAGAGCATGCATTTGAATCATTGATGATGCCTATTTCAAGCTAGCTACCATATTCTAATCATGTTGCTCCCCCTCTGAACACATATAAGGCCTCCTTTAAAAATTACTTCAGAGCCAGCTGCAGAATACAAACAACAGACACATTAAAAAGATACTAATTTATTTATGGCTGGAGCTGATTATCCTATTCATTTTAGCAAACTTGATTGCCTACCCTTGTCATTAAAAGCAGTTCCAAATTATTTTTACTGTTTTCTAGGAATCACACATGCTCTTCTTTATACTGTTTTCATAGTTTCCTTATTTTTCTCAAAAATTGAACATGAATTTATTTTGTAATCACACAAAGACTTAACCACGGTGTATATATTAAAAAGTAACTGTGTGAAATTGGCAAAGCCACAAATATAGAAAAAAATACACTAAAACATTAACATGGATCATCTCTGGATGAGTGATTATTTGCTTCCTTCTACATTTCTACATTTTCCACACTTAATAATGAGGATATAGTTATTCTAACAGAAGAATGTTTTAAGGCTTTAAAACATTCTTCCACGCTATTATTGTTGGTAGCCAGCAAGCAATGTTATATTAATGTTAACACAACTGTTCAATTAACTCTGGACATGGAAAACTGACAAATAGAAGGGATTAATTTTTAATATCCTACCTTACTAAGGAAAATAATTTAATATTGTGCCCTCCTCACTAATTCTTACTCATACCCTAAGCAAAAATCATATTTACTAACGAAAACAAATACATTTGTTTCTTGTTTCCATTAACCAGTCAAAATTCTCAGTATATGTGTACACCTCTATTGGTTTATGCTCTGTCTCCATCTCAACCAGATTACCTGGCAGTGTGACTTTCTCCATAATATTAATAACCCTATTTTAAGACCCCAGAAATTCAAGACCATGGAGTAATACAGTGGTGTATTGAAAACAGGCTTCCTACATGTATTCCTTCTAATATATTTAAGCAGCAAAATACAACTGCATAAGAAAGACCCTTTTCATTTTTCTCAGGATTTAGCAAAAAATCAGTACATACTAACTGTACTATGCTTATCTGCTGAACAGCATGACTATGGATGCTATGGAGAAAACTGTCACCTGCTCCTCCTTGGCACCTCTAGACTTACCAATATATGTGATGAGAGTGTCACTGCAGGAAGCAGAAGCTAAGGGTATCATCTTCTCTCATAATGAATTGTGGACATTTTGTTTGGATAGGGAAATAATCCTTGGCAGGAATTTATTAGTCAACTCTTTATAATACAAACAATCCCAATAGAACTTGAAATTGGGAAGTGGGCATTTTTTTTTTCTTTCAACGGTGATTCTAAGGGTTTTCCACACAGTGACCTCTTCTGTATCTAAATATATTTTATAAACAGCCTGACTGTATCTCCTTACACTTCAGATATTTTTTCTGCTTTCCTGTCCTCCAGTAACTATTCATTTACTTTGCTGTCATTTCCACAACCATCCCTTCTGATACATCCAAAAATAGTTTGAAAGCCAATTATCTTAAAATTATTTGCTTAAATTTACAATTTTATAGCATGAGAGATCCATTTCTGATTTGATAATTGCTTAGACCTTATTGAAATCATACTGTGCTTCATGAGTCTGCAACTGTTGGTAGCATTAAATTCGGTGGTTGACAGCACATTCTAGAAAGAAACACAATTTCTTCTTATTTGTTGCTTATTTACTTGAAACTGGATCACTGAAAAACTCCATACCCACCAAGCATTGGCTTATAGAACTGATAAACTGATGTGCATTTTTACAAAGCCATAGTTACTCTAAAATCACTCCATAAAAGTCTTTTTTCTCCTTTATACAGTATTTCCTTTCTTTTAGCAATTCTTGCTGTATCTCCAGTTCTAATTCCTACTTTGGGTTCTCTTCAGTGGCCTCATTAACTTTTCTAGTACAATGTCAAAAAAAAATGTCAAATGGATTACTCCAAATGCACACAATACAGAATAAATGTAATGTTTGATCCATACATTCCATAAAAAATTACAATGATTTAACTGTTATGCTATAAACTGGGAAATTATCAAATATATATATGGCTACCTCCATTTGCTGTGTGTTTCAGATCAGCTTAGGGTTGTGGGCTTCATATTTTTACATTTAGCTGATATTTTAAATTTAGCTGATTAAATGCAAGTCAGGACAGAAAGTGAAGGCAAAAAGAAGGGAGTGGTCACATTGACTTGGAGGTGGGAGAAAAGGCAGTTCTGTCAAGGTCTCTTACGGGAATTGATGCTTGAGTTGAATCTTGAAATAGGAGGAGCCATTACTCTGAGATCGGGCTGCATGGCCAGTTGACCCCTCTGAGGCCTGCTTTGGCAATCAGAGATCAAAAATGGTTGTTGACTCTTTGATTGGAAGACTTCAAGAGCTAGAACTACCACCTTGATTCCTAAAGAGTCCTTTCATTATTTCTTTGAGTTGCAGTTTTCATTATGTATTACTCTCTCCAGGGCCCAAAGTTGTTCAAAATCCTGAAGCCTATTTTACACGAGGCCTCAAAATAAATAATTTCTAGTGCCAAATAGGATTCCCTTGAAATTTGCAGCAAAGCATTCCTAATACTTCCCAGAAACAAAAACCAAGATAACACGTCATTGCTTTTTGAATGTAAAAATTCATTGGGGGCACCAATAGAAAAGGAATAGGAGCCTGTTCATTTTCAGGCTCTAAATAGTAATAATCACAACATTTACTGATCAGGATGGTGGTTGCTGAAGTCTGAGGTGTCTGTGCTAATTGTTTTTTTAAAGACAACAATGAAATTTGCTGCTTTAACTCTTCCTTTTATAAAATATTTCTCTGTGGCATATAATGCTATTTGATAGCATGCTACCCACAATAAAATTTCTTGAGAAATTGGAGGCAATCCTTTCAAATCCTGTTGCTGCTTTATCTACCCAGTTTATATAATGTTCTAAATCCTTTGTTGTCATTTCAATAATGTTCACAGGATCTTCATCAGGAGGAGATTCCATCTCAAGAAAACTTCTTTTGCTCATCTATAAGAAACAATTCCTCAATCATTCAAGTTTTAGCATGAGATTGCAACAATTCAGTCACATCCACAGGCATCACATCTAATTCTAATTTTCTTGCTATTTCTATCACACCTGCAAATACTTTCTCCATGAAGTCTTGAACTCCTCAAAGTCATCTGTGAGGACTGAAATCAACTTCTTCAAAACTTCTGTAAATGTTAATATTTTGACCTCCTCCCTTGAATCATGAGTGTTCTTAACGGCATCTACAATGATGAATCCTCTCCAGAAGCTTTTCAATGAACTTTGTCCACATCCACCAAAGGAATCACTATCTATGGCAGCTATCACCTTAAAAAATGTGTTTCTTCAATAATAAGACTTAGAAGTTGAAATTGCTCCTTGGTCCATGAGCTACAGAACGGATGTTGTGTTAGTAGGCATGAAAACAACATTCACCTTCTTGTACATCTCCGTCAGAGCTCTTGGGTGATCAGGTGTATTGTCAATGTGCAGTAATATTTTAAAAAGAGTTTTTTTTTTTTTTTGAGCAGTAGGTCTCAACAGTAGACTTAAAATATTCAGTAAATCATGCTATAAACAGATGTGCTGGCATCCAGGCTTAGTTATTCTATTCATAAAGCACAGGCAGAATAGATATAATATAATTCTCGAGGGCCCTAAGATTTTCAGAATGGTAAATGAGCATGGGCTTCGACTTAAGGTCACCTGCTGCATTAGCCCCTAACAAGATAGTTAGCCTGACCTTTGAAGCCAGTCATTTCCTTCTTCTCTCCAGCTATGCATATCCTAGATGGCATCTTCTTCCAAAAGAAAACCCTTTTGTCTACACTGAAAATCTCTTGTTTAGTGTAGCCACCTTCATCAATAATCTTAGCTAGATCTTCCGGATAACTTGCTGCAGCTTCTACATCAATATTTGCTGCACCACTTTGCACTTTTATGTTATGAAGATGGCTTCTTTCCTTAAACCTCATGAATCAACCTCTGCTAGGTTCCAACTTTTCTTCTGCAGCTTCCTCACCTCTCAGCTTTCATAGAATTGAAGAGAGTTAGCTTTGGCTTAAGAGAATGTTGTGGCTGATCTCCTATCTGGACCACTAAAACTTTCTCTATATCAGCAATTAGAACGTCACACTATCTTATCATTTGTGTATTCACTAAAGTAGTTATTCTAGTTTTCTTCAAGGACTTTTCCTTTACATTCACAACCTGGCTAACTGGAACAAGAGGTCTAGCTATTGGCCTGTCTCAGCTTTTGACATGCCTTCCTTATTAAGCTCAATCCTTTCTAGGTTTCGGTTTAAAGTGAAAGATGTGTGACTCTTCCTTACACTTGAACACTTAGAAGGCATTATAGGGTTGTGAATTTGCCTAATTTCAGAATTATTTTGTCTCAAGGAATAGGGAGGCCTAAGGAGAGGGAGAGTGATTGGGGAACAGCTGGTTGGTGTAGTGACTATTACACACAACATTTATCAACTAAGTTTGCAACCTACATGGGCATGATTTGTTGTGCTCCCAAACAATTACAATATTAACATCAAAGACCACAGATCACCATAACAGATTAATAACTTTTTTTTTTTTTTTGAGACGGAGTCTCGCTCTGTCGCCCAGGCTGGAGTGCAGTGGCGCAATCTCGGCTCACTGCAAGCTCCGCCTCCCGGGTTCACGCCATTCTCCTGCCTCAGCCTCTCCGAGTAGCTGGGACTACAGGCGCCCACCACCACGCCCGGCTAATTTTTTGTATTTTTTAGTAGAGACGGGGTTTCACCGTGGTCTCGATCTCCTGACCTCGTGATCCGCCCGCCTCGGCCTCCCAAAGTGCTGGGATTACAAGCGTGAGCCACCGCGCCCGGCCAGATTAATAACTTTTGAAATATTTCAGAATTACCAAAATGTGACATAAAGTGGGCACATTCTGTTGGAACAATGGCACCAATAGACTTGCTTGACATAGGGTTGTCAAAAATCTTCAATTTGTAAAAAACACAGTATCTGCAAAGCATGATAAAGCAAAGTGCAATAAAACCACATATGTCGGTACTCAGGGCCTGGAACAGAAACTTAAAAATGTCGAATAAATGAATGAATGAATGTTAAGTAAAAGAATAATTTTCTAAGTTGATACAAAGTTGTGGGAGTCTATTTCTCATACTCTATCCCTTCTATCAACTAAATTTTGTGACTCGATACACTAGATCAATCCAAGATAGACAAATGCATATACTCCAGTCCATTGATTTCTATCTATATTCATACATTTTCAAAAACAATATTATTTATGCTGTCAAACACAAATACTCCTTTAAGCCATTCGAATATTTTGTATAACTGAGTAATCAGGCCATGCTACCCATAGCAAAACAATGAACAGGAAATGCTGAGAATAATTGTGAGATCTCATATTAAAAAAAGAACTAAAGAGATCTTGTTCCAGGTGATTACTTAAATATTTGTTATATATGACTTTTGCCTAACTTTGTGGAGGGTGTTAAACATCAAAGTCTTCCTATGTAATTTGTAAGAGTCTGTTTTACTGAAGGGTCAGACAAGGAGAGGGGATTTAGCATTGAGAACACCTATGCACTGGGTGCTTAATATATAGGATCTCACAAAATCTTCACAGAAAATCTTGTGTGATAGGTACTATTAGACCCATTTCTTCACTTGAAGAAATAAACAATCAGAGAGTAGCTTTCATAAGCTAAAATCACACAGCTGGTAAGCGGAAATATAATGTTAATTCATGGCTGTATGCTTCCAAAACCCATGTTTGTCTACATTAACTACTCTACCCTTCTTATGAGAAGGCCCTCAAAAGCTAAAATGGTGGCTGGCACTCACTGTAAGCTTCATAAAAGCAGAGTCTCTGCCCCCTTCCTATAAAACAATGACTAGAACATATCAGATTTTCAATACACATTTATGTCATGAATACATTTGACTCTTAAATGCTCTCAGTAATGAGATTGCTGGGTCAAATGGTAGTTCTGCTTTTAGCCCTTTGAGGAATAGCCATACTGCTTCCCACAATGGTTGAACTAATTTACGCTCCCACCAACAGTGTATAAAGGTTCCCTTTTCTCTGCAACCTCACCAGCAAAGACACATACATGCCAATGTTCATTGCAGCATTGTTCACAATAGCAAAGATATGGAATCAACCTAAATGCCCATCAGTGATAGACTGGATAAAGAACATGTGGTACATATACACCATGGAATAGTATGCAGCCATAAAAAAGAACACAATCATATCTTTTGTGAGAATATGGATGGAGCTGGAGGCCATCATCCTTAGCAAACTAATGCAGAAACAGAAAACCAAATACTTCATGTTCTTAATTATAAGAGGGAGGTAAATTATAAGAACTTACGAGCACAAAGAAGGAAACAACAGACACTCGGGTCTACTTGAGGGTGGAGGGTAGGAGGAGGGAAGAGGAGCAGAAAAGATAACTACCGGGTACTGAGCTTAATAGCTCAATGATGTAATAATATGTACAACAAACCCCCGTTACATGTGTTTATCTTTATAACAAACCTTCACATGACCCACAAAAATAAAATTTTTAAAAACAGGAATTTTAAAAATGCTCTCTACCTCTTCCAGATCTGACCCTGGATCAAAGTTTGATGGGCCTGAGAACTAGCTGGGTCACCTGGATGGAAAGATCCTGAGCGGCAGAAAATGTGGATAACCCATCCCTGCATCACTGGACTCCAATGCTATAGAAATGCTCATCAGATAAATGCACATCAAATTAGTAAGGACTTTGTAGTCTTACAAGACTTAAGCAGATTACATTCTAGTAATCTAGTTTTCTCTCTTCTCTGAGTACGACTGACTTCACATTAATGGGTAGAGTTATCTTTTATTAGAATAAAGACTACAGAACACACTAGCTACCTTCTGATCCCAATAACTCATCCCTTCCACTTAACACTGCTATAGGAAGTTGGCTGTGTTGAACAGAATCGAAAATGTTCCCCAATTATCCTTGCAGGTGAGTGGTCATCCCTTGTGTAATCTCTATCCCTTGAGTACATGTGGAATCTATACCTTACTTCTCACCAATGGAATACAGCAAAAATAATGGGATGCCACTTTTTTTTTTTTTTTTTTTTTTTTTTTTTGAGAGGGAGTCTTGCTCTGTCGCCCAGGCGGGAGTGCAGTGGTGTGATCTTGGCTCACTGCAAGCTCCGCCAATGGGATGCCACTTTCATGATGACATGAGATAAGATTATACGTTCTGCCTTGATTACAGACTTTCTCCCTTTTTGGCTTCAATGAAGCAAGTGGCCATATTGAAGACAGCTGCCCAGTGAGGAAGTAAAGGAAGTCTTTATCCAACAGACAGCAATAAGTTGAGGTCTGTAGTCCAACAGGCCTCAAGGACCTCGATTCTTACATGAACTACATGATGCATGAAATAGATCCTTTCTCAACCGATCTTACAAATTAGACTGCAACTCTGGCCGCCATCTTGATTGTAGCCTTGCAGATGTTGCAGCTAAACCATACTCAGACTCCTGAACCACAGAAACTCTAAGATGATAAATGTGTGCTGCTCAGTTTGTGGCGATATTACTATATAACAATCGATCAATAGTATATTGCCCCATAATACTACTTGTACTAGAAGATGTGGTGAATTCCCCTGAGTATACTGCTTTTTTATTTCAGGGCTTTTTGGCCCTATCAAATGCAACTCCTTATTGCACTCGTACATAATTCAATGCCTCTTTCATTATCATAGACATAATATGTTATATCATCTATGATTTGAAATGTATAGATAATATAAAATTTTATATACAATTTTATTGTATATTGTAAATTGTAAATTATATACAAAATTTAAAAATCAATATAATGTCCCAAGTATACCATAAAAAAGATGTAAGGGTATTAATTCAAAATAAAATTATAAGAATTTCCATATATAGCAATAGAAAAAAACTATGTTTGAAAACACAGCAAAGTCCTAGGTGCCTGCACCCATAATTAGAATCGTAAGAATTCAATAACTACAGTTTGCATGCAGACTGACGGTTTGTACTTTACTTCTATCTTAAATACCACAAACACTATTGCCTTTAGATAGGTCATTTTCTGAAATATTGAGCATCTCCTGGAAAAGTTCTGAACAAAATAAAGTTAAGTATTGTCAATTTATATAAGTTGTTTTCCAGGAAAACTTAGAGCATATTAAAATAGCAGAAACAGTATTCTGTGCTTTTAAGGAAAATAAAGTCTAGGCTCAGACGATTATAAACAGTTTCTAACCTACATCAAAATCCAGTGAGTCATTCAAATATTTTAGGAGAAGCAGGAGGATTCCTTTTGAGAAAGATTGTCCCATGCATCACAGGGTGCCTAGCATCCTTGCCTTTTACCAGTCATTGAGATGATAAAATAAAATCCTGATACATGTACAAAACTCCTAGGGTGGAACATTGCCCCTGTTAAGAACCACTGCTCTAACTGAAATTATGCTCCTGATCAAAGATTTGTTATTAGATACATGACCAAACATATGTCACTAAATAAGCTACAAGTATAGGCCTCTAGAGTACTTTATAGTAGTAAGATTTTGTTACAAGTCCAATAGAGTGGGCATTAAAATATATATGTAAATATACTTTTATGATAATTTATATAGATTATCTATTTCGTATACACACACACACACACACAAACACACACACACATACATACATGGAGGGAGAGAGACAGAGACAAAGAGAGAGAGAGATAACCAAAAGAACAGAATATATACAGAACATAAAAACAAACACATTTCAAATAAGCTGTTGAACTGGATGGTTCTTAAGGTCCTCTCCACCCCTTAGATGTGTGATTATATACCAGCTCATAAATATGGCATAAAAACAACTTGCTTGTTATAACACTAAAGAATTAATCACTAAAAATGTTGCTGTATCTTTGGAGCTTGAAATGGCTTTCTAAAAATAATTTGCTTATATTTATTACAAGGCCATCAACTTTGAAATGATTCCTTCTTATTCCAAAATAAATATTCTTCTATCAAGCAGGTAATTAAAGATAATGGTGCACTTTTTAAAGCTACACTGGAATTTGGTATTCTTTTCACAATTATTCTCAAATCTAAAGATTCCTTTATGGGATTTGGATGTGTATCTTGAATGGTAATCAGCTATTCTTTCCTTTGCTCTTGCCATTCCCCAACCCATTAAAACAGGGTAAATACGTAAAAAAAGAAGTGTAAAATGAGTCATCTCAGCCTGTGCTTAAGAAAGTATGCACACACTTTGACTAGAGATGGCAGTGGAGTTTGACTTTATTTATGTATACGTATATTTTTTAACCAAATGTCAGAACTACTTCCTTTTCCACCTCTGGCTGGTTCTACAAGAATCATTTAGCATCATCAATGTGGTGCCCTTCTTTAAGACAGTGAGAGAATGCAGAGAGAAGTGAATTATATGGGTAGATAATGTCAAATGCAAAACATTTATTTTTATCATTAATTCAGCCTCCCAAGCAATAATATTAAGCAAAAATTTCTACTTCTTGAATATTTTTAAAATTTTCTCAGCCCCACTGGCCTAGTGTGTATCCACTCCATAACTAATAGGGTTACAAGTGTCATTTATTTACTCTCCCATTCACCCATTTATTCACTCTCTCAACTAGCAAACTTTTTATTCACTATTACGACTAAAATACTGAATATTCTAAATGTGATAATCAAAGAGGCTCAAGCACATACAAATATTAAATCAGAATGGTTTGCTTGTTACTCAAATGAATAGAAAGCTTTTGAAGGATTTTCCAACCTCAAACAGAAATTGATGACCTCCTTTAATGTTCGCAATAACCAGTTAGGTAATTGCTATTATTGACTCCATATTTTTAAATGGGGAAACTGAAGCTTCACAATATTGGGTAACCCTAACAAGCTTAGACAGCTGGTCAGTGATCTTAAGTCACATCCTAACTCAGGCTCATTTTACTACAAATGTTGTGCTCTTAAGCAATAGGTCGAGATTGTTGAGAAATCTTCAAATAGGTCATATAAACTAACTGACTTTTAATTGGTCCTAGCTGTAGATGCTTCTGTGATCAATTCATTTCTTCCAAAACTTTGTGTTTTTTTATTTTTTTATCTTTTTTTAAAATCTTTTTAGGACAGAGTGATCTAATGCCTATTTCTACCTCCTGCAGATCTGAATCTGCCCCCTGCTATCATGAGTAGGAGACAGATTCCCAGAACACAAACCTAGGTGCCTCTCAATAGCAGCCATCTGCTTCTCCTGGAAACACAGCAACTTTTTTTCTGAAAATGTTTTATTGAGAAATACATGCTTATCTCTAATTCCTCAGGGGAATTTCCTTGTAGGGACATGAGTTACTTGCCTTCAGATGAAAACCTAAAGAAGAACAAAGCAAGGCCAAGAATCATCCTCCGAAAGTCTCAGGAATATCCAGGAGGTCTCACACAATCACAATCCAGAAATTAGTTTCTAACAACCTGTGCTTCTTTTCTGAAACTCCTCCTGTAGGTGACTCTAAACTCGCCACATAATCACAGAGGAGACAGGAAGAAAAGAGAACCCACCGAAGGCGTCGCCCGCCACCTTGCTGCACGGTCTCCGTGCTGAGGCAGACCTGTTTATTGCCATGTTTAGGCCTCAATTATTAATCAAGAAGAGTTTTCTCCGCTCCTAAGCTCAAAAGTACAAGTTGACAGTCTGGGTCTTACAGCGCTGCTCATGATCTAAAGGAAATTCATTATAAAGTGGCCTTTCTTTATAGAGGAAGACATATTCTTTCTTAATTGTTGCCTCTCAAGCCAGACTCTCTCCCCAGTCTGGAGAAAGATAATATTTCTCCTAAGAAGACAATGTTAATGAACTAAATTCTGAGAATACAGTTGCCCGGGCTGAGGCAAAGAGACTCAAAGCATGTCTTGGGCCGCAGTTTTGCTTTTATAAATTCCTTCACTGAAGGAATGGTGGAGAATGGATAAAGGGATGCCCTAAAGGCTGTATTCCCAGAGGCAGGAGTTCTCCCTCTGCACTAGCTCTCCAGAAATTAGGGGAAAGACAGCTTCCTCAAGGGCATCACTTAGTTGACCACTCTCTTTGTTTTCCTGGAAAAGGGTGCTGGCAACTATGAAAATGACAACTAGAACCCTGGGATAACCTTGTCATTTTTATGCATGTTGATTCTTGGTTGTTATTTGCTTGATACTGATCTACAAGGGCAATTATGATTTTAAAGAAAAAGTATAGGAAGCTCTGTGTCTCAGAATGGCATTTGATTCATCACAAAGGATTTCCCTGTTTATTCCCCAGTGAGTCACACGTATGCAGAAATGAGGGAGACACTTTAAAAGACATGGAGATAGAAAGACAGTTACCAGAGGCTGGGAAGGATAGTGGGAGGGTTAGGGTGGGGGAAGGTGGGGATGATCAATGGGCACAAAAAAATAGCTAGAAAGAACAAATAAGACCTAGTATTTGATAACACAACTGGGTGACTATAGTCAATAATAATTTAATTGTATTTTTAAAAAACTAAAAATGTATAATTGAATTATTTGTAATACAAAGCATAAATGTTTGAAGGGATGGAGACCTCATTCTCTATGATGTGACTATAATGCATTGCATGCCTGCATCAACACATCTCATGTACCCTGTAAATATTAGGTTGATGCAAAAGTAACTGTGGTTTTTGCCTATATACACCTACTATGTACCCAAAACAATTAAAAATAAATTAAAAGACATTTCTGCTATAATACACTATGCCTCAAATCTTATTTTTCAAAAATCCAGACATGCATATAAAACTTTATTTCATCCGTTACTTTAAATTTTAAAAACAGCATTAGCATGAAGCAACATGCCAACTGACTATCAAGTCTCTTATTTATGGCATGCCTTTGCTAAGCAAGTATCATGCCAGTTAATTCACTAGCATGACCCCACTGACCTCACTGAGCCCAAGGAAAGACTCATTCACCCGAATTTGTAGACAGGCAAAACATCATGGGAAATCTTGTGTTTCTTTCATAAAATGAAAATTGTGCCCCAAATGCAGGCATGATTCAATTAGACAAACGACCAGCCAGGGTCCCTTTCAGCTTTTTGATTCAATGAAAATAGCCTTGCATATTTATTGAAGACTCCAACAGAAAATCACATTTTCATTGATGGATCAAGGAACACAGGGATAAGCAAAATGAAAAAGTAAAAAGCTGTAACTTAAGAAGAGAGTAAGACTTTTATTTAAAAAACATAATTTAAAAATGGAAATACCATTTTAACATAGGTAGACTGTGCTATTGTTTCAAATGTCAGTAATATTCTGCCACTTTGGGAATATTTTAAAACACACAAATTCCTGTGCACACTAGTTTTCTGATCAACAACTTCACAAATGTAATACTGTCCTATTTCCTTGCTTTGCTGCCAAGTGGTGACAGGCATGTCTGAGTACCTGCTAGTCTTTTATAGGCATTCAGACCCATTTCACAAAACAAATATCAGCATTCTTGTTCTTCTCAGCCTCTCTTCCTATGAAAATCCAAGCCCATGCCCCTTGTTTTTTTGTTTGTTTGTTTGTTTTGTTGTTGTTTTTTTTCAGACGGAGTCTCGCTCTGTCGCCCAGGCTGGAGTGCAGTGGTCTGATCTCAGCTCACTGCAATCTCCACCTCCCGGGTTCAAGCGATTCTCCTGCCTCAGCCTCACAAGTAGCTGGGATTATAGGTACACACCACCACGCCTGGCTAATTTTTGTATTTTTAGTAGAGACGGGGTTTCACCATGTTGGTCAGGCTGGTCTCGAACTCCTGACCTAGTGATCCACCCACCTCGGTCTCCCAAAGTGCTACAATTACAGGCATGAGCCATCGTGCCCGGCCTCTCCTTGTTTTTAATACTGATTTTATTGCTCTACCAGTGAAATAAAACATTTTAAACCCCATCTCCATCTCTATTCTACAAGAATACCTCCTACATCTGATTCTACTCTTGCAACTCCCAAAACTTATTTCCTGTCTCTAATCTAAATATTTACAGCCTATAATTGAGGTGAACTACAGCTGCACCCTTTGCTAGGCCTTAGGATTAATAAGAAGTACGTGAAACCTGAGGTTTCTGCTTCTGAAAAGTTTTTTAAATTAAATTATGTACTATTGATTGGCCCAAGAAATTCAAAATTATGCATAAGATTTTATATGAAACCAAATATGCCTTAATCTGAGAATAGGAAAGGGAAAGAATTCAAAGACCTAGTTTTGATTTACAGAATGATGAATGGCCATGATTAAATACTTGGATGTATTTGAAAATTCACAACCAATGAGAAGTGTTAACTATGCTTTATTATTTGTCATCCAAAGTTTATATAGCACTGTTTTCAAAATGTTTTGAATGGATGAGCTATAACTATGATGACCACTGTATTCCTGTTTCCATGCTTTACTCTTACATTATCCCAGAAGACTGAATAAATTGAGCTTACCCACTATGACTTCTCCACAACCATCATCATCTCTCTCTCTTACTGGTTGCACATAAAATATGGTTTATGAAGGAAGCACTCACGGTTTTCTATATGTCTGTTTCTCCCCAAAAGGAAGAAAAAATAGCTCATTTTTTTGTATTCCACAGTAACTATTTCTCTGGGCAATGTTGAAAACTAACAGATGCCACCAGGAAAATGAAAAACTTTTATTTATTCTGGACCTAGTCTTGAAACAAGGCTGTCGTGAGGAAGTAATTGTCAGACTTCCATAGGCTGCTAAGTCTATTGAATGTTTCTGATGCAGTTGGAACAAGAAAGAAGGAATTTCAGTACTGAGGCCAATAAAATAAAATGGTAAAAGGATAAAAGTGGAAGGGCTGTCAGAAAAAGAGTCCTCTCTTAAAGAGGGAAAATGCATAATAAACCTTGTGAACTAATTTCCCATTAATTTAGTTCCTGGTGATAGAAAACAACAGACATGTAATTAAAAAGTTCATTCACCATCCCCACAGCATCTAAGAATTTATTGAAGAGTTAAGTGCTCAGAGCTACTGAGTGAGCAATTACAATGTTAGATGTTGTGCCACATGCATACAGGCCTTTAAGGTGCTTCAATCAAAGTCAAGGGAGACCAAGAGCATCTATCAAGGCATCCTAATGGCCTTTATGGTCACTGATTAACATGAGGCAATACTAACCTAGGTAATGCTTCACAAAACAGGATCAAAGTAAAAAAAATAAAAGCCACATTATCCTTTTGAATTCACATTTTTCTCCCTCTTTGAAAGACTTTGTCAAAGTTGTCACAGTAAAAGCAATCAATTTTTTATAAAGGAAAAAATATTAATCACTATGTGTCGTGGGCCAACAGGAATATGTGGTAAACCAATTTCAATTTTTTGGGTATTTTTTAAAGGAGGAATTAGATATGCACGGAAAAAGAACAAGTTATTAAGGTTAATAAAAGTTTTAGGGTTTTGATGGGTTTTGTGGAGTTTGTTTGCTTGCAGTTTTTTTGGTTTGTTTTGTTTTTAAAATAAGAACCACAGTTTTTTAGTGAAAGTCCCAGGATTTGAAAAACTGATGCTGATGGCCTATGGGCAGACTCTGGACACTCCTGCTTACCCACATGGTGGAGTGACCCTCTCAGGCAGTAAGAACCCCTGCAATTAGAGAACACTGAGAAAAGTTTAATGCAATATAAATGGCTCCCCCTGCATGGAGCTATTTAGCAGGAAAGCTAGACTATGGGAGGGCAGTGGATTTTTGTGAAATTCTTCTTGAGGGTCTCTTGTGGCAATGCGACAAGCAAGCAACTGAGCTGGGGTTGGGTCCAAGCCCTTTTTCATCTACCATGCCACAGAATGTCTGGCTTTCTTGACAAAAGGAAAATGAGGATGGGCTCAGTAGCTCACACCTGTAATCTCAGCACTTTGGGAGGCCAAGGCTGGTGGATCACGAGGTCAGGAGATTGATACCATCCTGGCCAACATGGTGAAAACCCAACTGTACTAAAAATACAAAAATTGGCTGGGCGAGGTGGCACGTACCTGTAATCCCGCTACTCGGGAGGCTGAGGCAGGAGACTCACTTGAACCCAGGAGGTGGAAGTTGCAGGGAGCCTGGCTACAGAGCGAGACACCATCTAAAAAAAAAAAAAAAAAAAAAAAAAATGAAAGTGTGGATCTGACAACACAAGGAAGAAGACAGAAAAATCTTCAGCTACTAACACATACTCCTTTCTTATCTCCCAAACCATCATCCTATCACAGAAAACTGATGAGTTTAATTTTGAAATCCTGCTAGTTTCTGCAGTGACACACTTAAGCAGTCTTTTGCACATGAGATGCATTCAAAATTCTTAGTAAAAGAATGCCTAGCAGCCTACAACAAGGTTTTTCAACAAACGGCCACTAAAAAAAATAAAAAATAAAAAAATAAAAAATAGAAAAAAAAAAAACAAACCCTCTCAAGCTTTACTTTCAAGTAACTCTGAGAAACGCCCTTTAGGAAATGAAGTAAAAGAAAAGCAACAATTTGGCCAAAACTATATGATTGGTTTCATTTTGTGTTTACTTTTTAATAAATTCCTTCCTATGTAATTAAAATTCTATAATCTAAAAATATTAATAAAATGGTGAAAATCTGAAAAAGAGCTGGTATTCTTCCACTCACTTCACAAAATGAGCTTTTTCATTTTTCTTCAAGACCAACATACCTCATCAAGTTTATATTAATATCTTTCCTTCTAAGTTATCTTGAACACTCACTCATTTTTAAACTCCTCCAGAATTTATATAAAAGCATTCTATTTATATCTTTCTATTTTGTATTTTGTTAAGCCATCTATGTTATCAAACCTATCTCATAATTGGGTTCCTTACCTTCTGATTACGTTAACCCATCTCTAAATATAATTAGACTAAATTTACCGTCTGACTACATTCAATATTTTTTTATTCCACCATGATCTTCCAAATTCTTTTGTCCTCTTATCTTGCTTCTGCAAGATAAGTGTGCCTGATAACTTTCCCATTGAAACTAAGGGAAGACTAGCAACCAGAAGATAATCCCATGCCTTCTTCAACAACTTAAAGAAAAACCTAAACTCATTCCTTTTCCTCAGCTCCATACAACAAATTTCCTAGGATCTTATTTTCCCACTCGTTATTTTCTGACAAATTTGCAACAGCTAAATAGTGAATCTCATTGTTTTGTTTTCTTGATTGTATTGCTGCTTATTAGAAATGTCTAGAAATTTGTCTAATTTGGAGGTTCTATAAGGTAATATGAATCCAAAAAGGTCACACCTTCTTTTTTTTTTTTTATCATACTGTTTTCTCATGGATGAGCATGTTCAATGTATACTGAAAGGCATTTAGATTTCAAACCTGCCCTGATGGGATTTTGTACTACTTTATACCAACTTAACAATTCCATCATTTAATTAATGAATGCATTAGCTTTTAGATTGCTGTTTCAAACTTGGTGGAAATCACAAGTGTTTTAGGTAGATATTTCCTATGTACCTAACCAAAAGTTCACATCTAACACAGAGCACGAATAATTCCTGAAAGGCAAAAACGAGGCAAGAGCTTAATGGGACCAGGCCTTTTTTTCTCAAAGAGACCATGGAGTAGATAACAAAGCCTTTCCTTGACCAAAGATTGTTTATAGTGAAGCTCTAATTTTAAGAAAATGCTGCATAGAATGATGTGGCAATGTCTGGTTCATTCCTACAGAGTGGCATGCTAGTGGGGAAATTACAGACTGCATCAGAGATGACTCTGAACCTAGAAATGGGTGTCCAGGTGTGGCTGCATGGTCAAGTGACAGCTCATATATGCACACCACCAGCAGGAGTACAAGTTAAGATCTATGCAGTGAGTCTAAGTAGGCAAAACATTCTCCAGAGACTAACTGGAGAAGGTATGTCTTGGACTGAAATGCAGTTGGGCAGAGAAGAGCACCTGTGTCTGATAGGAAGGGATTAGAGTGCCAAATGCAGACTTTACCTAAAGCTTAAGTTGTTAGGATAAGGTCAAACATCTAAGAGAGACCCAAAATTGATGAGACATTAACCTCCATCCCGGCCTTATCATTAAAGATATGTGTTTGCTCCTATCATTTTAAGCCAATTTAACTGGAATTGACAATTGCTTCACCACAATTACCACATAACATTAAAAAGCCATCAGCTAACTTTACAGAAATTTCCCTAGTTCTCTTGAGAGACTCACAAATATCTGTGAACTGATACTGATTTTAGAGGTGATCACTTGAGATAGAATGCATACATCACAGCTAAGTGCACAGACCATGGAATCATATAGATGCAAGTTGATTCCTGGCTTTACTAGAAATTAGCTGTGCAACCCCGAACAATACAATCCCTCTGAACCT
This sequence comes from Hylobates moloch, assembly GCF_009828535.3. Classification (NCBI taxonomy): domain Eukaryota; kingdom Metazoa; phylum Chordata; class Mammalia; order Primates; family Hylobatidae; genus Hylobates; species Hylobates moloch. The sequence goes on along the minus strand of NW_026652297.1, from coordinate 36,605,529 downwards.
TGGATCCCTTATGAACATAATGTCAATGACAATCATATTACCTATGCCATAGAATGACTATGAGGATTCAGTGAGGCAACAGACAGTGCGTGGTGAGAGATTACTAAGGTTAGCTGGCAGTGGTGAAAGAGTGATGTCTTCAAACTGGTAAAGAAGAGTGAATACATTTGAAAAACCAAAACAGCTTAAGTATGATGATAAGGGTCACAAGGAGTTTCACACAGGCTGGCCTGATTATACAGCTGTGTAAGGCCATAAGACAATCAGGTCACTGACAAATGTAGGTCTTGAATATGGCATAGATCCACTGAAATCAGGAAAATGATCAGTGAATTCCCATCCAATCAGAGGTGGGCTTGCCTGCCTTACCTGATCAAATGGATGATTGATCAGTTTCAGTAGAAATATTTATTTGAGGTAGTTACACCACCACTTCCATTTTGCATTTCCTCAGGGATGTTTCCCTCAGTTGTTGACTTCATTGACTTCATGTCTCTTTACTGACCTTTGATACAAAACCAAGGAATCTTGGGAGTTCCTGGGTTCTAATCTCAGATCTCCCACCATGAATTTCTCTGAAAATTCTCAGTGCTTGTGTGTGTGTGTGTGTGTGTGTGTGTGTGTGTGTGTGTGTGTGTGTGTGTGATGGTAGATTATAACTGCTCAGAATCATAAAAAGCTGTTTGGCTGACATTCTAGAAATGAAATAAAATTCCTAGAGCACTGTCGTCTTGACCATGAAAGAATGACACCATAAGCAAAACAGTTATTTCAGGCAATATCTTAAACCAATTGTACTTAGAGAGTTCAAGAGCAGTTGATCCAATACAGTTGGCCAAATTATCTTTTACAATATACCTTCAGTGACATAGGTATGTCAATATATGGTTATATGGTTGTAAAATACATACACAGATTCCCTAATTCCCTAATTTATCTAAGGTCTTGGATTAGAATTTAAAATTTTGGATTTGTCTTTGCATAATCAAATACAATTCTTAAGCCAGGAATTAAAAAATAACAGTGTTTCCCCAAAAGAACCGAAACCAGAAAAATGTGCTGATTTCCGTTTCTAATTTATCATGGATATTTTTCTGAAAAGCTAATATTTGGTGATACCTAAACATTGCCAACTCAGGTATCTGAATTATTGCCATTACAGCCTTTATTTTCCAAAAAAGTACAAAGGAATTATATACTAAGACCCACCTTGAATTATGTGGCTTTATATGCTATAATTATAAACATGCAGATTAAACCACTCACGACAGACAGAAGAATCATCACCAAGATTGAAACCGGAATGACACAAATCTAACAAAGAATGTCAGAAGGACGAATTGTTATTTTGGAGAAAAATTAAACAATTCTGAAACATACAAATCAAGGGAGTTACTTGTTAGGCAAAACCCTTAAACCAAATGAATAATAATAAAAGCACATTTAAACAGCTAACAGCATTGTTCACACATTTCTGTCACCTTTCCCCAAGGTTAATAGGAAAGAGCTCGTGTGCACATTTTTCATTTTGTGGCTTACCACATTCAGAAAGGAAGCAATCTTTTCCCCCAGGCAGTTCTGAGTTGAATAAAAGGAAACAAAGCAGGAAACATCTTTCTTATTAAGTGACCGTGTTCTCTGTACTGGTTTCCAATGAAGAGGAAAAAAAGAAGAGGTAAAAGGCTAGGTCCATTCACATCACATTGGGACTGAACTTAAATGTCAGCTCAACCAAATAAGTTAAAACTAGACATCTAAAACTCGACATCCTAAAATTGTTGTATCTATTTTAAAATCCCTGAAAATTATTGAGTGATTGAATGACTGCTTTCCTAAGTTCTGGGAGGAACAGTGCCCTCCTAAAATGCATTACCTAGATAATTCAATAACTAAAAATGAAACATAAAAATTCACTTATCCTGCACTTTAAAAAATCATTTTACTTTATAACTGAACAATGGAATGGGCTAATATTTTAAAAGCTACTTCCCTATGCATGCAGAGAGAATTCTACATTTTATGAAGTTTGCTCCTATCTAGAGATAACAGCAACACAAGCTCTTATAGAGAATAAGAACCAAGAACTGTATTAACATCATACAAGAAATTACACTATGTTCAAAAATATACACAATAAACTCGCTAACACACTTGTATTTGTAGCATATTATAGGAGAATTTTCAATGGCCATTGTAATATGGGGAAATAAATAGCATTTGGACTTCTAAACAGTCCTGAGTCTCTGTTTCTCTTTCCTTGCCCAAAAATGTAGCAATGAAAGTCAACAAATTGTATCCCTCTTCTTTGCCCCCAAGCTGTATTTAATAGTAAAAATATAAAAAAAGATTATTGTTTAAAAACTGCTTTTGGTTCTGTCCCTGCCATTCTCTTGCTGCCCAAACTTAGACAAATAACTTCCTTGATTACTCAATCCAAGTAACATCGATTGAGTCTTCACAAATTCCATGTATGGGCAATACTTTGCCTCAGTCCCCTCTCAACTGCCTGTCACAGATGTGAAGAAGGCTGTGGGATGGCAATTTTTATAGAAACCATGAAAGTTGTGATCCTGAACTTGAGTCACCTATAGAACTAGAGTCGCCTACAATGGTGGTTGAGTAATCCCAAAAGAGCCTGAGAGAAGGAAGATGGCACTTGGAGAAAAGTAGTCAAAAGGCAGGAATCTTTGAGAAAAAGAAGGGCTGAGACAAGAACCGCACATGAAATCTGAGGCCACGTCTGTCCCTCCTAATGAGCCTGGTGACCAGGTGGAGAAATATGGCTCCCTCAATGTGGAGCATCAAACAATAAGATCTCAAAATGTAAAAAGTCATAAGAAGTAAATTTCTTTTCCCGACATATATATCTTACTAATAATATGACTGCTCAGATGGAACTCTAAACAAATCATTTTTCCAAGTTTCTTACAGGTGGTGTATTAGTCTGCTCTCATGCTGCTATGAAGAAATACCTGAGACTGGGTAATTTATAATGAAAAGAGGTTTAATTGACTCACAGTTCCACAGGGCTAGGGAGGCCTCAGGAAACTTACAATCATGGCAGAAGGGGGAGCAAACACATCCTTCTTCACATGGGGGCAGGAAGAAGTGCCGAGCAAAGGAGGAAAAGCCTGTTATGAAACCATCAGATGTCATGATAACTCACTCACTATCACAAGAACAACATGGAGGTAACTGCCCCCCATGATGCGATTACCTCCTATCAGGTCTCTCCCATGACACATGGAGATTATGGGAAGCACAATTCAAGATGAGACTTGGGTGGGAACACAGCCAAACCAGGTCATGTGGTAGATTCTCTGCATTTCAGAGAAACTTCAGAACACTTGTTCTGAGGAGGTGGATCTTCAGAATATCACCTGCTTCAGAAAAGCACCTGCTTTGCTCTCGATGAGCTGGAAAGGGGGTGTTCTGTTTTCCCTCTGAGAGCCTACTTTCTCTGTTTCTTCAGTTATTGGCTTTCCAGGTCAGCAGTGGTCTTGACCTCTCATCCATTCACATTACTTCTGGGGTTTCCTCACACTCTTTATAAAAATGTCATCTGTTTGCCTGGTATTCAGATCCACCATAGACTATGGAACAGGCTCCTTAAGTCCAGCAGTGGTGCCAAAAGTGACTGAGATCCCCAAACTGAAAACACTTTGGCCCCAGGAAAGGAGCGTTCATTAGCCTCTGCGCCCTTATCTGAGAAATGGGAAAATCTAAAGCAAAGCATGCTAAAAGTATAGGTAGATAAAGGCCTTCTTTGATAAGATGTAGGTGAACATAGCATTTTTGAGAAAGTTAGAAAAAACAGAGAGGTCAGTGGTGCTCTCTACTCTCTAGGCTACAAAAATCTCTTGCACACACTTCAGCATATTCTTCCCGGTAGGGCTACCTCTCACCTATCTCCTCAGTGCATCAATTGTCCACCAGTTTGCTCTCTACACTGCAGCAGAGATTCTTCAAAATGCATGTGTTATCAGGCCACCTCCCACTTCTTCTGACCTTCACACATTTCAGCGCTCTCACTGTTCTAAGTTAATAACTAAACATTTTAAAATGGCTACAGGTCCTACAGAACTGGCCCCTGACCATCCTTCATTCTCATCTTGTACTGCCTCTTTCTTCTTGAGCCCCTCATTCTTCTATTCCTGCACTCTCCTCCTTTCAGTTTCTTGAATGCACCTCACTCCCCCACTGCCTCAAGGCTTCAAACCCACTGGCCTGGGCCTGGCAAACTCCTTTCCCTCCTTGTGCCCTTCTGCTGGTTCTTCAGATTTCAGTTCAAACACCACACCTTTGAGGAAAGGCTTCCGGATTCCTGCCACTAAGCCAAATCTTCACATCAGCTGGCTCCCATAGTCCCCAGTTAGCACAGTCAGTGAGTATAAATGTCTTGTGTGATGATTGGATTACTGTGTCTCTACTGCACTAAGAGGTAAGCTCTACGAGGGAAGGACCATGTCTTTTGTTCTGCTCTGCTTAGTATTATCTGGTCAGTGGCTAGCACAGTGCCAAGCACACATGGATGCTCAATGCAATGTGTTGCATGAATGAATTCATGAATTAATAAACAAACAATGAATGAATACACTCTGGTCCTCAGCTTCCTCAATTGTAAGTTGAGGGTTCAGACTAGATACCATCAAGGGTCCTTCACAGACATGACAAATTAAATAATCATTCTATTTCCATGTTTACATTATCAGGTATAGGCCATGCTTAATATTATATTTAGAATACATTCACTCAACATATGTTGAAAATTGGAAATAAAACCATACAAGTTGAAGATCTTGCACTCAAGATATTTACAATCCAATTACAAATTCAGACAAGTTTCTTGGAATAGCGATTGCTGGCTACTTTGACATGGGTATGCTCATGAAGCTATGAGAGGGCCCAGTAGAATATCTAACCTATCCTGAAAAAGAAATAATGGCAGACAGGAAGGGAGGGAGATAAATGTCTAGAAGGCTTTCCAGAAGATTTGATGTAAGAGCTAAAATTTGGGTTAATCCGATGAAGAAGGGAAAGGAAAGGCAAGACTTTCTGAGAACTGGTAAGTGGGCAAGATGGTAAAAGAAAATTTATTTTCCCACTAGTACCAGTAGTTTCAGGTAGCCGGATGTAAGTGATTTATCCAATATGATAGACCTATGAGTGTTTTTAGTTGCTACTCTTGAATAGAAACATTTTTACCACCCTGAGACACATAAGGAATTTGTAGATATGACATATGTATCATTAACAGTAGGATACAGGTTCAGTGATGTGCAGAGGTCAGGGCTGGTGGGAGCCACAGCAGCCCCTTAGACATGTATCTTGGCAAGTAACATTAAACAAAACAGTTTTAGATGATTGTGGTGATTCTTCCCTGTCCCCTAATAAAACTTACTGCTACTTTCAGAGTAGTAGTTCCCATTTAACAGACGAACACTGTAGACATGAACTGGTACTTGCCAATATCTTCCAAATAATTAATTCTATAGCTATGAGAATGTTTAGTATTTTCAATATCCAAGAAGTCTCATATAGCTTGTTCAGTTTGCTAGTTTGAGAGCTTATTTCGGTCACTGCTCTTGTTTTATGTACTAGGGGCACTGAGTGGTATGAATGTGCTTACAAGCAGATTGATAGATGGAGAATCAGTCAGGAAATGGGAAGAGCCAATGATCTCTGGATACTTATGTTTAAGCTCTGCAACCTCTACCCCTACCTTCACCCATATGGCTGGAGCTAATGGCAGCTACTTGGGTTGCTAACAGATGATTCATAGGAAGAATCAAAGGAGCAACTGTGAAGATATAATAGACAACACTACAGCCAATATGGCTCAGGAGGATGCCTGTGCCCATGGAGTATCCCCTACTCCCCACAGTGTGCCTGCAAATTAAGGGGACAAAGTTGACTTTCAGTGGACTTTTTCTGTTTTTCCCTCGCCTCAAGACCACATTCAAGCTCTTGTTATTGGAATTGCCATTTGTAGCTAGGGCACCGCAATTTTCACATCTCCATAAAGGCTGCATATTTGAAGTCATTCTCTTAGAGAGCATATTCAGCTACTACACAAACAAAATTACTTTAAATGCCGATATTATTTTTAAAGGGCAAATCAATTTCCAAAACCAAATAAAATGGAAAAGTCATTAAAAAGTCATGGTCAGGCTAAAGCAGGTGGTTAAGTATATCATTTAGTTGCCCAAATCAAGTTCAAAACCAATGAATTTTTGTCCCAGAGCAAATAGTTTACAAGAAAAAGTACAAATATCAAAAACAATGACTGAATGTTAGATATTTCATCACAACTTAGTATCAGGCTACACGGAATGTCACCAGTCCGTCAGATTGACTATTTTCATCTCTTCTTTTTCCTTGGGATAATTAACAAACTCAAGTTTTAGAAATGCTTTACAGCTTGAAATAAATCACGGGAGATTTAAGTACATTTAAAAATGTTTCCTTACCCATCTCTACCACTCTCCCAACTTTTCTCCTGATACACACAAGTGATAACTTAAGGTTAATGTCTCAGAAAAATCTCAAAAAAGTAAAGAGGTATCTGCTCCCTGTTGTAAATTAGAACATGTATTGTTTTTTTTAAAAAATCCATGTTTTCCTAAAATAAACATTTCCCAGGGTTTCCTTCCCTCCAAACACAATTTCAAGATTGTTTACATTCCAAACCCAAGCAAGAGATGAAACCCAACTCCAGCATAACATCATACATGGTGATCACATGAACTCTACTCAGCTTGCGAAATGCCAAGCCTGATAACATACTGCTTCATCCTGGCTCACATCCTTACGAAGTAGGAGGTACCTGATTTTTTTTTTCACCCATTTCAGGGTGAACTGTCTGAATGTCCTTCAAGAAATCTTGAAGGTGAAATCTATCCCCTAAAATGATTACCACATTAACAGCAGAAGAAGATGACATTACTGGATCATGGTATTTCAATAGTTCATTGTGGGTCTGGGACTTCTTACAAAGACAATTTGGAAAAAAGCTTTTGCCCATCAAGGGGAAGAAGAAGGAAAGAGGCCCTAGGGTCTCAAAGTCCTCATTTTATGTTTCTCTTAAAGCTAGGCTTTGCCTGTGCCTACTATCTTTCATCACATCTTCAGATTCATGGAAGATTATACTTCCAGCTGACTGCAATGCAGCAGTTGTGATGACCCCTATGTGGGAAACAAACTTTCCTGGGACAATTGGTGGACAACTTTATTGTATGTTGTTTCTCTCCTTCTCCTTGTTCCTCTTCAACCATACACAATGAGTTTAATTTCCATCTAGGGGAAAAAGAAAACAAATTCTTTTTTAATTAAAAAAAAAAAAAACACTAATAGATTTTGAACATTGCCTCAAGTGTAGGAATGTTCACAGCCCTCTAGGACGTGACATTAATTATATAAACCCATGTGTGTCACACCAACACAAAACTTGATCTGAATGAGATAACACTAGCCTTCCCTCAAAATGGGCAGCATAATCTACTCAGTATTGAAGTACCAGGCTGAAGGGGAGAGGTATAGGTTTGAGACCCTACCTGGGGCACCCTTTCAGTGTTTTTTCAGTAGCACAGCCCTTAACTCAGCAATTTCTAACTTTCTTTTCTTGCCCTTGACTTCCAGATACAATATGTTTCCCAACAGAATAATATTGACAGTGACACCACTCTATCGGTGTGGTCACTTTCGTATCACTAACACTGGCAGGTTTATCAGAGAAAATTCAACCGATTTCTTCCTTTTTGTGGAGTAGAAACAGTCATTTAACCTCTCTGAATCTCAGCTTTCTAAATGAAAAACAGGGAACAATGTTTCTCTCCTACCCTATTCGACACTGTTGTTAAGGGCTAAGTAATGGAATATGTGAAAGTGGTTTTGAAAGTTTTTGAGAATCCATCACAGATATGCAGGAAGTAACTATTAAAGTAAGTTGAAATGGAACTCTGAGACAATTATTTGAATGGAGGAGGGAAAAATATATAAATCTGGCTTTTGAAAGTGATTTCTGCCTTAAATTACGTGGACTGGCTTTTATATTACTCAAACACACCAAATAATCATTGTTTATTCTCCCTTTGCCCTGACTTGTGGAGAGTGAGTTGAAGTTGAAGATATGTCATCATTATTATTATGGTAGGGCACACCTGCCAGTCACAATTCAGTAACTATTAAACATACGGCAACTGCTTTTCATGCAAAAAAGAAAAAAAATAATGGGCATATGTTGCCTGGTTAAATGGCACATCTAATAGGTTTGAAAGCTGATTCACATCAATCATTAGGTACAGATTTATATTTTCACGACTAAATGCCCACCATGCAACATTTTCATTATCTAATTCTGCTCCATAGAACTATTTTGCTGCACAAAAGTGCTCTCCTATTATAAATTGTTGTTACTATGTCTTCAGCATTTTGAGTATTACAGCAGCTATGATCATCATACACGTACTTTAGACTTGAACTTGGCCCCTGACATTGTTACAATAGCATTTAAGGAACTCAGAATAGATTAATCATACTAGTATCCACTTGGAGACTATATCACAAAGCAAACCCAGGAATGCCTTTGCCTTTGCTCTCACAGTTTTGCAAACCTATATACGGAAGCTCTCTCTCAGCTAATGTTCTTTCCATGACAAATAAATTTGGATCTACTGTGTTGTATTTATTTTCCTCCAAGGATGTAACTATCCATGTTTTGCCCCCAAGTAACCCTGAAAGCCTCGCTGGATACTTTGTTTTCCTAGGCACAGTTTTGCTGCAGGGGGCTGTTTCTAAGCATTGAGCTGGGAAAAAAACTAAGCAGGTTTATTTTCCAAATCTAGACACATACCTCCCCACCATGGGAAATGGTCAAGGGAAAAATGTAAAATGGAACTTAAGTTCGATTTTCCAGGTTCCATTTGACTTTGAAGAGCCAAGGTAATGTTATAAAAGGCTACAATAAAGATAATTAGCATCTTCATTTGCAGAAAGATAGAACAAGAACCCAAACAGGTTCAGCCAATCATAAGGAACCACTTTGCTTTTGTAGCAAAAGATACAATAGATTATCAAACATACTGTTTGTCTAGCTCAGATATGCAGATATCCCTCACCGTGTGCATAAGTGGCTGTTTTATTCTTCAATAGTTATGCAGAAGTTATTTTTAATAAAGCAAATTATGTCTGTAGAAAGTAATATGTAATTTAGGGCATCATTATAGCACTTCAGTGGCCAAATATATATAGTATTTCCTATGTTAGGTATACTCTCAGGGGACAACGGTTTATGAACGAGCTTCAAATGTGCAGGTAATGTAATCATTAAGTATAGATCACATTGTGATGAAAATAACAGCTTCACAAAAATGAGTGCACCTTAGATTCTGTTGGGATGGAAAAACGAGATTATGATGGAACCAGGAGTTATAATAATAATGAGATGGAATGTTAGTAAGGCTGTTGTCTTCATTTTCATAGCTTCATAGACTCAAGGCACTTAGTTCAACACACATACATTTTATATATTTTATATTTATTAACAGCTAATATGGGCTTTCTTTTTGCAATTTTACAATTTAATTTTCAAATATTAAGGTTTATGCAAAAGTAATTGCGGTTTTAGATAATGAATTTTAAATCATTATAACTAGGGTCAAACACATCTTTATTAGTCAAAATAAGAATGATTACAATCAACACATTTTTGCCAATGAGAAATAAGTGTGTTTATTTCTGTAGCATAAAAATCTATACTTCAGGATTTGATGAACTCTTGGAAAGTATTTTCTGCATCCTGCTGGTTGTGGAAGCATTTTCACTGCAATAAGTTATTAAGATGCTTGAAGAAGTGGCAGTCAGTTCGTGAGAGATCAGGTAAATATGGCAAATGAGGCAAAACTTTGTAACCCAATGCATTCAACTTTTGAAGCGTTGGTTGTGCAACGTGCAGTCAGGCGTTGTCGTGGAGAAGAATTCAGCCCTTTCTGTTGACCAATGCTGGCTGCAGGTGTTGCAGTTTTCAGTACATGTCACTGATTTGCTGAACATACTTCCCAGATGTAATTGTTCAGCCAGGATTCAGAAAGCTGTAGTCGATCAGACCAGCAGCAGACCACCAAGCAGTGACCACGAACTTTTTTTTGGTGTTAGTTTGGCTTTGGGAAGTGCTTTGGAGCTTCTTCTTGGTCCAACCACTGAGCTGGTCATCGCCAGTTGTCATATAAAATCCACTTTTCTTCACACGTCACAATCTGATTGAGAAATTGTTTGTTGTTGTTGCTGCATAGATTAAGAGAAAACGACCCTTCAAAATAATGATTTTTTTAATTTTTTTTTTTTTTATTATACTTTAGGTTTTAGGGTACATGTGCACAATGTGCAGGTTTGTTACATATGTATCCATGTGCCATGTTGATTTCCTGCACCCATTAGCTCGTCATTTAGCATTAGGTATATCTCCTAATGCTGTCCCCGCCCCCCCCCCACCCCCCACCCCCCACCCCACAACAGTACCCGGAATGTGATGTTCCCCTTCCTGTGTCCATGAGTTCTCATTGTTCAATTCCCACCTATGAGTGAGAACATGTGGTGTTTGCTTTTTTGTCCTTGCGATAGTTTACTGAGAATGATGATTTCCAGTTTCATCCATGTCCCTACAAAGGACACGAACTCATCATTTTTTATGGCTGCATAGTATTCCATGGTGTATATGTGCCACATTTTCTTAATCCAGTCTATTGTTGCTGGACATTTGGGTTGGTTCCAAGTCTTTGCTATTGTGAATAGTGCCACAATAAACAACAACAGGTGCTGGAGAGGATGTGGAGAAATAGGAACACTTTTACACTGTTGGTGGGACTGTAAACTAGTTCAACCATTGTGGAAGTCAGTGTGGCGATTCCTCAGGGATCTAGAACTAGAAATACCATTTGACCCAGCCATCCCATTACTGGGTATATACCCAAAGGCGTATAAATCATGCTGCTATAAAGATTTTTTTAATTTTCTCTCAACTCATGAGGCATCCACTTATCAAGCTTTTTCACCTTTCCAATTTTTTTCAAATGTTGAACGATCACAGAATGGTCAATGTTGAGTTCTTCAGCAACTTCACTTGTAGTTTTTTATTTGTTTGTTTGTTTGTTTTTTGAGACGGAGTCTCGCTCTGTCGCCCAGGCTGGAGTGCAGTGGCCCGATCTCAGCTCACTGCAAGCTCTGCCTCCCGGGTTCACGCCATTCTCCTGCCTCAGCCTTCCAAGTAGCTGGGACTACAGGCGCCCACCACCATGCCCGGCTAATTTTTTGTATTTTTAGTAGAGATGGGGTTTCATTGTGTTAGCCAGGATGATCTTGATCTCCTGACCTTGTGATCTGCCCGCCTCAGCCTCCCAAAGTGCTGGGATTACAGGCATGAGCCACCGCGCCTGGCCCTTCACTTGTAGTTTTAAGAGGATCAGCTGCAAGATTGCTCTCAACTGGTTGTTGTCAACTTCCAAGAGCTGGCCACTACACTCTTCATCTTCAAGGCTCTCGTCTCCTTTGCAAAACTTCTTGAATCACCACTGCACTGTATGTTCGTTAGTTCCTGGGCCAAATTTGTTGTTGATGCTGCGAGTTGCCTCCATTGCTTTATGACCCATTTTGAACTATAATAAGGAAATTGCTTGAATTTGCTTTTTATCTAACATCACTTTCATAGTCTAAAATAAACATAATAGTAAGTCATTAGCAAAGAAAAGTGAGAAATATCTATTAAAATGATGTATAACATAACCACATTTAAGAACGTATTCCCATATCAAACGGCAAATTTCAACAATGCAAAAACCACAATTACTTTTGCACTCAGCTAATAAAACAATGTTAAAAATAAAATGCCTTTCAATATAATTTTAAAGTTGACACTTCTAATTATAGAAAGAATATGATTCTACATTTTAGATATTTCAGGACACTCTGCCTTTTACCAACCAGGCATCATAAAATTTTCACATAATCCTTTTAAGAAATGGTGTACAATTTCTACACATACAGTAACCACAGAAAATGGAAAGACATTTTCCCAAAGACATGCATAAATATTTCCTTTTGCTACTAAGGCTACTCCCAAGACACCATCAAACATTTACTGAAAAGAAGAAAAGAACATCATTTTTTAATTAGCAATATAGATTGAAGGATTTGGCTTTCCCTTTCTACTTCTTTGCCAACATAATGTGGAATAAAGCAATAAGTTTACTAACTCTGAGAACTTTAATCTCTATAGGTGTCCTATCTCTTTTTGAGATTGACTGAATCATTTCGTTCTGAACCCGTTATTTCCACTCATGTATAAGGAGGCACCGAGTATATGGCCACCAAAGTTAGGATAGTGCCCTGGAACCAAGAGAAGAGAAAGTTGAAGGAAGTGGTGTCCAACAACAGTAAATACTGCAGAAAATAAGCAGCACTAATCAGGTTTTGTAAATAGAGACATGTGATAGTCTCTGAGAAAGCCATTTCATTTTAGTAGCATGGGCAGATGTCAAATCACAAGTAATCACATAGAAAGTGGGTGATAAGAAAACGGGTGGTGAGAGAGTGCAGACTCACTTTGAAAATGGCAACGAAGCTGGGAGGAAGACTGGTCACAGGTGAGGAGAGGGAGGTGACAGGGAGCTGATGAGTGAATATTGTCCGATGACAATGAAGGAGGACACACTGAACTAAATCCCTATACAGCTCTGGCTAAGAAGAGAGGTAAGAGCGGCCAGAAAGCAAGTGAGCAGGCAGGGAGGACAGGCAAGAAAAAGGGATCAGCAGGAGGAAAAACTGTGGATAAATAAGGCTGAATAGAGACATCCGTTTGTGTAGCCATGCCAGGCCAATCTGGTTCAATTTTTTATGTAACAAAGTTCCACTTGTTTCTCAGTTGCCATGGACCCTCAGGTCACGTAACCTGAGCATGTGCGGAAGAACCAAGAGTGCAACCACAGAGGGAACCTAAGTGCTCTGACCAAGCAGTAGGGACTGAATTAAAGCAGACACAACAATGGCAGGATCCAGGATCCAAACAGATTGAGCTCTGCCATCATCCCATGGCAAAATCCAGTCATATTATGCCTTCTGACAACACCTCATTGCAGGATCCAATCAGATCACACCTTATTACCCTACACGTATAAACTCGGACCGCCCCCCAGCTTGGAGAGACACTGCTTTGGGAATTGCTCCTGGTGTTTCCCTTACTTGTTACAAGTAATAAGATCCGCTTGCTAAATCCTCCTCGGTTGTGGTCACTGTGTTGATACCCACCAAGAGACAGAACCCACCTGTTATGAGGGTAACATTTGGGAAAAAAACAAAGTCATATGGGGAAAGCAAAAATTTTGAACACTTCTATATTTTATTTTATTAGAAAATTTATCTTATCTTCATTACACTTTATTACTTTCTCACCTTTTTGTAAAACATATTAAAGCACAATTTCCCCCCAACAGACTCCTCAGAGACAAATTCAAAACATAAATATACCTTAGAGAAGTACATTACTGACTCAGATTTATAGGCAGCCTAACTGACACATTATTTGCAGGGAGACACAGCAAACTGCTACTAAACAAAGAATTGGCATTCTTCATCACCAGTAACACACTCATGAAAGCACAGGGAAGTGTGATACAGCAAACATCCCATCATCACCCTGTGATGGAAACATCAAGGATGGGTCAGCAGAAGACCCTTCCAATGATAATGCAACACTATTTCTCCCTTTAAGGGTGAAATGAGAGACAAAAGGAAGTCTACTGTGGCTTTCTCATAAGAAATAGGGGGCAAGGATAAAATATTATTTAGTATTTGTCTAGTGGAAAGCTGTTGCACCATCATGGTGACCAAGAGTGAGTCACAGGTTTATAACAGGCAAACTTTTGGTGAAGTTAATATATGTTGTCTGAAATGAGTTAAATATTCTCTCCTAAAAGTACTAGTACTCATGATATCTTGAGATTTTCATAAATGAATTTACATCAATGTAATTCACTGATAAACACTCAGATATGCAGCTGTGCGGTGTGGGAGTGAGAGCCTTATTTAAGGTTTGAAATCCTGGGTTTGCGTCACTGGGTTTGAGCCATTTACTAGCTATGTGATCTTGTGGAAATGGCTTAACTCTTCTTGACTCTATATTCTTTAGATGCCTGTTGGCTGAATGATATAATACATGGAAAGCACATAGCAGCATGTCTGGCATGAAATGGGCATATAGATTATCACTGGTTCCCTCTCTTCCATCCCTCTGGAGCCTGTTTTAAAAGAAAAGGTTTGTGCATTTGTTACACTCTAAGACTATGCCACTGAGTCTATTGAAGCTGCAGTCCCCAACTTTTTGGCACAGGGACCTGTTTCGTGGAAGATAATTTTTCCATGCTCCAGGGTGGCAGTGGGGGATGGTTTGGAGATGATTTAAGTGCATTACGTATATTATGAATTTCAATTCTATTGTTATTACATTGTGATATATAATGAAATGATTATACAACTCACCATAACGTAGAATCAGTGGGAGCCCTGAGCCTGTTTTCCTGCAACTAGTGGGTCCCATCTGGGGGTGATGGGAGACAGTGACAGATCATCAGCAATTAGATTCTCATAAGGCATGTGCAACCTAGATCCCTTGCATGTGCAGTTCATAATAGGGTTCATGCTTCTATGAGAATTTGCTGCTGCTGCTGATCTGACAGGAAGCAGAGCTCAGATGGTGATGCAAGTAATGGAGAGTGGCTGTAGGTACAGAAGAAGCTTTGCTCACTCACATGCAGCTCGCCTCCTGCTGCATGGCCCAGTTCCTAACAGACCGTGGACTGATACTGGTCCATGGCCCAGGGGTTGCGGACCCTTGTATAAAAGGAAGTGATTTGCTATGTAAACAGCATTGCCCAATTCACACCAATGGGAGCCTGGGTGACTGATGAGGGTAAGCTATCATAATTTCATGGATCCTTAGGGAATGAAAATATTGGCTAGGCACATGGCTTTCCCCTTCAGGAGGAAAAATGCACTTTTAGGCACTCGGTGTAATCCAAAATACTGGCCTAATTTTGGGATCAGTCATCTAGTTATATAATTTCGAACACTTTAAAAACCTAACCAATATTTAGAACCCTGAGATATATTGTTCAGAGTGTTAGAAATCACAGAGTATGTAAATAGATAAGAAATATCTGGTATTTCATTATTCAGATCTGACAGTTTCCTGAATTACTGGCCTTCCCCCATTAAAGTTTATAATAGAGCATTTCTTTGTGTTGTAATGTGTATCTAAAGTTTAAAATTGTCTGAATTTAATCTCCAAAAAAGCATCTAGAGGTTTTATATGTCTAGAATGAAAGTATTTAGGAACCCTAGTGTCACACTCAGACCTCCTTGATTCTAACCAGTTTATCAAGAAATGAGACCTTTTATTTACTCTTACCAACATCTTTATTATTGGACAGAAAGGGTCTATAGTCACGCCCCCTGAAACAGGGTATTATGCTCAATGTTATGGATTGATACAACAATGTTAAAGGCCTCATCCATGTTTGAAAGGACAGTATGTGCTTACAGTGAAATTAGACATTCACAAATAATGACAGCAGAAATCAGCAAGTGATGAGCCCAACTCAAGTGGTGCCACATGTTAATGGATTTCACAGACATGAATAAGATTTTTGCAGCTGGTAACATTTATGTGGTCTTCTGTGAATGTATAAGATGTTGATAGCCAGATATGATAAAAGGGAGTTTATTCCAGGTAGTGACATGAGAAAAGACTGGCAAGAAATGATCTGAGAAATTCAAGAAAAACATTTCTTTTATTGCTCAGTAGTAGAAAAGTTAGGGTTTTTTAGCTGCTTCAACAGCCCCATCCCCTGTAGCTGTAGGCTGTAAGCTTCATGAGGGCAGAAGCCATGTCTGCTGAATTCATCACTATGTAACCCATAGCTCCTCCTAACACTCTGAAAGTAAATATTTATGGAATGAATGAAAGTGTGTAGATAAGGAGAATATCAACATGGAAGTAGAGAAGCTGTGTTTTTGGCTCTGATGGCTTAATGCCTTTTAAAGTCTTAGGTAAACTTAGAAAATGGAATGGGTCCCATAGATGGAAAGGGTATTTAATATGTTGTTGGCATAAGTTAAAAATCATCTTGAAAAACTGGAAAGATTGTGTAACACCAATGAGATATAATTTACTATGGATAAGTCAAAGTTATTCCATACTGAGATACAAAAAGGCAAATAAAAGGGAAACCTATTAATGCAATCACTCAAGCCCTTTCCAAACCTTGGATTCCATAAGTGCTTTCCTTTAGGTAGTAGAACTTATCTAGGAATCACATAGGGGAATAAAATATAATGAGTTCATTCATTCAGCAAATATTTGTGAAATACAGAGGTGCCCTTTATTATTAGTTTGTGAACCTCTTGCTAGATTACCAGCTATAGTGCTTGACACTGAATAGGCAGGCAGTCAATACATATTCACTAAATGAAAAAATGCATAGAACTTCTTCAGCCTCACCAATCCTAACACATCATGTTTAATATTCATTATTTTTTCATCTAGGAAATAGCCACTAAAAGATGTAGAGTTCTTATAGTTCTTTCTTTTAAGGAGAGGTAAATAACAGGGAATACAATGAAAGATGAGGGTGAATTTCATTGGAATTCCTACAGCATTGTGTGCACTCCCCTTATGACACATTCCATTGTACATTATGTTCCGGTTATTTGCAAACAAGATTTTTCTATTATCCTGTGAGCACTTACAGTCCAAAACTGACATCCAAGTTATTTGAAGCCTTAGGAAACACCTAGCATAATGCTTTGCACACATTAGTCCTTAAAAATATTTGCTGGATGTTGAAGTTAAAAGAGATTTAGCATAAACCTCGACCAGAACAACATTATATAAATAGAAGTACTGAGGAAGGGGCTGGTAATGAACCAGAATATAAAAACTGAGAATAGCGCTCATGATGAACTGCCTTGTGTGGCCTTTAGGCCTTTCAGTCTGAATTCAGGCATAAAAGAAATCCATCAACTCATCAATTAAACCTCAGGTCTTACAGTACTCAAGATCCAAACAGCATCCTCATCGAGTTATTCTCACTTTATATAACTATATTCTGAAATCAAGTTATAAGGTAATTTTAGAATTCACCTGCTTTCAGAATTTCCTGCCTATAACTAGGAAGAAATGAATGGAAATTTGTGAGAAGGCCTTATCAGCAGTTATTTTAAAACCTTGGGTGAAAAGATTGCTTACCATGCTTGACTTGCCTTAACCTCACATTTAAAGCCCTTTCATGGGGATGTCTTTGGAACTCTCTGCCATGGATATCAACATAGTGTAATAAAGCCTTTTTAATACATCAGGAAACAAACTCTTTGGAATGAGAACCAAGATTGATTTCCCATATTTTGACCTCTGTCAAAAAACAGTGAGGTCTCGTAAACTGATCATAAATTTAAGTGCATATTGTTGCCTATAAAATCCATTCTGAGAATAGAAGTTCAACATTAAAATCAAGAAATAAAAAGGTATGTTCAAGTCTTTATCTTTTCTGCTTCATGAATATCAGCTTCAGTAAGAAAATATGTTTCAAATGTATTAATTCAAATGCAACACATGCTAACTTGCCCTCCTGAACACCCAAAAGTCTTTGGTCAGAATGCAATGAAAGAAATTCTAATCTACTAATGAGGAACAAAGCAACTTTTATGTAAAAAAAAAAAAAAATGCCAGTCTCCTAAATTCATGATCCTTATTCACCTCTGCTGATCTAGAGCTAACAAATAGAGCATTTTCACCTTCATTCAAAACCAGGCTACAACCACTTGCAAAAACCTACTCCACATTTCGAGATTAAGAAACAGTTAATCAACCACTGAAGTACCAAACAGGAAAAAAAGAACTGTAATAATAACCACTAGTATTTGTCCCTTAGAAACCAACATAATGTGTAAAGAGGACCCATTTTAATGCTATACAGGTGAAATAAGTTAATGAAGAACAGACAAAAAGAACTTCTTTTTAGGATTTTCCCTAACAAGCTATGAACCCTGGAGACTACTAACAGAATCACATCTGACATACCAATAATTTAATAAGTGTATCCAACCATAAAATATAGACTGGCTCCTGAAGAATAAACTTGTATGAAGGGCTAAAAGGAGAATTCATAGAAGCTTTGCTGTTTTATTTTATTTATTTATTTAAGATGGAGTCTCACCCTGTTGCCCAGGCCGGAGTGCAATGGCGTGATCTCAGCTCACTGCAACCTCCACCTCCCAAGTTCGAATGATTCTCTTGCCTCAGCCTCCCAAGTAGCTGGGACTACAGGCACCCGCCACCACATCCAGCTAATTTTTGTATTGTTAGTAGAGACGGGGTTTCACCATGTTGGCCAGGCTGGTCTTGAACTCCTGACCTCATGATCCTCCCAAAGTGCTGGGATTATTTGCTCTAGGATCCTCAAAACTTACTCTCATTTTTTTTTTTAATTCCCTTTGGAAAAGGAAAAGGAAAAAAAAAATTCACCAAGCCATTGGAATGTACCAGAGCCTACAGAGGCATTTTAAAAAAATATGGCATCACTTAATCTGCACCGCAACCTTTTGGGGGTAGGTTTTATTATCTACATTCACAGATGAGTAGAGTTGATCCACACATGAGTGAGTAAACTGAAGCTCAAAGGGGCAGCAGAAAAATGCTGACAACAGACAGTAAGGCCATTCTGGGTAATTCAGTTCATGAAGCTCCCTTTGGAAGATTTCATTTCTCCATGTTAAATGCACCATTTTTTCCTTTTGAGATAACTCTGTTCAGCAGGAAAACCCTACCATCATCATTTCCCATTTGAGTTCCATGAGCTTCTACCTAGAGGCGAAATGGAAATGGGAATTTTGTAATGAAGGAAGCAGATGGGGAGAAGAATCTGCCAACTTAACAAGCCAGTAAGAGGCACCAGAAATCTCAGAGAGCTGCCTATGACATGTATGGAGGGTGGTTCTAGGGGATTCCGGACTGGTTCTAGGCTGCTGACTGAACCCTTTAGCACAGTGATACTCCCTTAGCTTTGGGATGGGCAGGTTTCAAAACAGCACTACAGGAGGCAGCTCAGCACCCACCTCTCATCCCACCTGCAGACAGCAGGGAAGTGCGGAACAGAGCCTTTGGGTTAGGACCTGGCTTTCCATTTCCAACTCTGTAACAATGAACTAATTGCTTAATCTCTTTGTGCCTAAGTGGCTTTATCTATAATAACCGTACCAACATCATATGGCTGTTGGAAAAATTGAGTTGATAATAGGTAAAACTCTTTGAACAATACCTGGAAGATTAACACTCAATGAACATTAGCTGTTATTGACATTTACTATTTCTGTAAATGACATTGAATATGAAGCCCTAGTGTTGGATCATCCCACAAAAGAGCATATTTACTACATTGACAATGACCTATGAAAAGTATAAAACTCAAACAAAAATGAAACCTTTTTTTCTCCATAGCCTATTCACATACACATCAAGTGACAGTAGAAGTTTCCTTGTGTAATGAAGGTTTAAACTATGTAGATCGCAAAGTATCATCAGTAGAAAGGGAAGAAGCAGAGTGACTGGGGATTAGTATTAAAAGGCTTAAAGTGTTTCTTATTAATATCATAAACACAATCAGGTTCTTAGCAAATTGAATCTGAATCACACCAATGAAACTTGTTCAGCCCTCCCCCAAATTCTATAGGATCAAATGAAACAGAGGGTGGATTAAGCAGCCCCATAAACAGAAAGCACCAGCCTTAGGTGCACCTTTATAAATAAAGTAAGGCCAACTTCCCTCATTGTAAAAGACAGCGTTACAGGAGAAGTAGGCCACCACTAGTCAGAAAAAATTACTACTTTTTCAGTAGATTAGCTGAAAATTGGAGAAATGTTAAGCCACATGATGTTTAGTGACACTGCATATTTCTGTGCACATCTGGAACAGAAAGAGCAAACCACCCACTGCAAAGGTGAATTTCACAAAGAATATGGAAACATGGAGAGCACAACCCTGTCCCTTCCAGCCACTACAACATAAGATTTATAAAACTGCTACTTCTGTTGCTGGTGAGTAATCATGCCACATTGTTCCCGTATATGAAAATTAATGGGACAGATGCTGGCTGCAAGGTTCACTGAAATTCAATATAAAAGGTGTTTTTTTTTTTCTTTATGGCAATGAGAACAGAGGTGTCCTACTACATCCAAGTTCTAATTCTGAATTCCTCTTCAGAGCAAAATAACCTTTATAGTTTGCTACATATCTGTGTTAATATGCATAATTTATAGAAGATTATTTTAAGACACAGACAATTTTCTATCTTCAAGCCATTTCTCATTGTCTGGGACATCCTATGAAATCCAGGGTTTGGTGGGACTGTCAATTAAGGCAGCTGCTGGTCCACAAGAACTTAGAGGGTAAAACTTGCCCTGACAATGCAGAAAGAGGAACCAGACACAAGAAGGAAACGTACCCATACATTTTGTCTTCTTGACTACATCAAGGGCATATCTGAAACTATATATCTAGTTATTAAGTAAATTTCTAATAAGTGTTTATTCCACATTAGATATTGAGTTAGATGCTATGGATAAAATGATGCATTTCCTGGCCTCAAGAAATACTCAGTCTAGTTGAGGAAGACAACAAATTAGACATGATCCCTTAGAGTAATATCTGATAAAAGTGCAGGAAGGAGTGGTCAGGTATAAGAAACATGATGGTCAGGCATCTATGGAGTTTAATTTCCATTGACCCAAATTTCCCACAGCTAAATTAGGATTTAGGAAAGGGAAGAAATGGCTTCATTGGATATTATTGAGTTGAACCCACCAAGTCAGTTTGTTGCTTACTGATTTAGATCCCCAAGTATGGAGAAAACAAACACTCAGTAAGTAATGAGTACATGACCTAAAACAAGCTTGTCTACAGAAAATGTACATAAATCAGTTATGACTCATATAAGCAAATATATGAGTAGCTGCTTGTGTCTAGGTGATCTTATAAAAGAATCATCTCTATTGAGAAGCCAGATAAAAACCAGGTTAACCAAGACTGCTAAGAGCAACTGTCCAACAATCAGGGAACCTAGGGATCCTTTCCTACTATTAACCAAGTCTTCTGTCCCTGGGTAAATCAATCACTTCCAGTTTGCACAACTATGCCCCCATTATGGAATAACAAGGTTTGGCAAGATTAAGTTTGCAAACTATGCAACTGCAATTCAGAGCTGAGTAGAATGGGGAGGGGGAGGAGGGAAGGCACAGCCAGTGGTCTGTCTCTTGTACATATTGGGGCTCCCAGAGAAGCTTCTGCAGGAGAACAATCTCATCTTGAAAAATCACTGAAGGAGTTGATCTCTAAAACTCTGCAGCTTGATGTTATCTGGGTGTACGACTCTTTAAATTTAACAAATTTTTAAAAAGTAAGGAAGGGGCTATGATTTCTTGAATTATTTACAATCTGGTATGAGTATTAATTTTTTTAATCAGTTGAGGAACTTAGTAAAATAAAAATATTCTTCTTATACCTGAAGTTATAGGGGTAAATAGCTAGCATCTTCTTATTTTATTACTTTTGAAGGCCTGTTTTTTCCTTCAAAGTTAAATAAATCATAAATTGCCAAATATAATAGGCTGGCACCCTTTTCTGGTATACTCTTCTGATTTAGGTTTTGTTTCTGCCTTTTATATGTGGATTGCACACTTTAAATAGCCCACTAATTGAGCTCCTTATCTTCACCTTCTAAACCATTTTGCACGTCTCTGCCAGAAAAATCTTGCAGTGCTACAAATGCTCTTCATGGCCCCTCAGTGTCTACAAGGGAAAGTCTAAATTATTTAGAATGTTGTGTAAGACCTCCCATGACTTAGTATTTTCTCCATCTCCAGCCTGAGCTCTTGCAAGATCCATCTCACTCTAAACTACAGAAGTTCCCTAAAAGTATCATGGTCTTCTCTACACTTCTGCTGTGTCTCTCCAGAAGCCCACCCACCCCCCATTCCTACCTCCGTGACAAATAGGCGGCTCATCTTTCAAAACTCTGTTTCATCATTGCTCTTCTGCCACTCAAACCTCCAACCCTCAGTAATTCTTCTTTCGAGATCCAACTACATTCTAGGCAGACAAATTATAGTATCTTTAAAACTTTATCACAAATACAATAACCAGAAGTCTCCTTGAGAAAAGGAGTTCTAATTTGTCTTTGCACCCCTCTAACCTAGCACAATGTCTGGCACAGAGCAGGCATCCCAAAATATTTGTTGAACACACATGGCAATATGAATGAATGAATACATACTAAACCCAAACTGAGAAGAAAGCATAGGCCAAGCCTAAAAAAAAAAAAACAAACGTAGCTGTATAGGAACTGAAAGCATGCCCCTAATGACTCGGCAGTGTTCTCTTCCTTCTCTCTATTTGTGTCCTACACTGCACCTAACAGAGTGATACAAACGTGTAGTTGCTCTACGTATACCAGCTGGACTGCAGGACATCCACTGATGTAATTACGTAACCTCTGTAACACAGAGAAAAATGGATCTGTGAAAATATTTCTGAGCATGAGTGTGTGTGTGTGTGTGTGTGTGCCTGTAGTGCACTCGTGATTTTCCATGGAGAGTTGGAAAAACCTATCTTCTATGACATTGGGGCAGAAGATAATGGATCAAGTACCAAGCATAACTAACTAGCGTGAGGTAAGAGTAAGATTTCCTGTTTACTAAAAGGTAGCCTACTTATTCTTGGATAAAAACATGAGAGACAAAGGCAGGGTCCAGGTGGAATGCAGTCAGACTTGGCTGGGTCAGAAGGAGACAGCATTATGGTAGGTGCTAATTTTTATTTTCTTGGAAGAAATTTTAATGGTTTCCATTTAATTCAGACCAAAAAAAAAAAAAAGACAGAGAATAGCACATTTGACCTTTTCCTTCTTCACAGATGATTTATCTTATTTAAGCAGCCTGCACTCGGGCCATCTCCACTGATATATCTGCTGGATACTATGGACTAGGTAGACTGGCCGGCTTTGTCATTGAATTTGCAACAGGACCATCACAAATTGGAGTAAGTCATTTTGCCCATCACCTTGATACTAAATTTAGGCCACATATATTTTCGTAAATTGTTTGTTACTCCAGTTGTACAGTCATTTGTCCTTTTCCCCATGAACACAGTATGTGCTCATTTGCTCTGCTTGCGGGGACGCTCAGAACATTTGGTTTAGGAAGGCTCCTTCACAAAACAATTCTGTTATTCTAGACCATTCTTCTCAGCAGCCTTGGAAATGTGCTCCCATCTGGTGGCTCCCGAAAACCAGCTGTCTGGTTACTTTTCCTCCTGGCCCCCTCTCCAGAGGGCCACAATCCTGTCCCTGCGATTTCACAGGAAGTGCTCAGCCACCTCTGTTTCACTAATGAAAGACCTGACTGAGCCCAGCGAGTGGAAATGACTAGCCAGAGGCAGAGCTAAGACGCTGAAAGTGTTTCACCAAGTACTTCTATGTTTTAGATACTCTGACAGTTTTGCCTTGCTTCAAAGACGTTTCCTGTTTTCATTGTGTGACTGACTGGAATATAAAATGTTATTTGGGCTTATGCAGTTGAAAAGAGATAGTGGGCTACTTTGCAACATAAAACACCTTGCTCAAAAAATATGAGAAGGGGAAAGGTTTTCTAGTTTGGGCACAAAAAGGATATCGTTGACTCATATCCAAGCAGGTTTAGTAACTTTATATGGCTAGACTCTGTTCTCCTTTTCCATCGCTAGAGCATTCCACCATAAAACAACTGTATAACATGTGAAACAGTGGACTATTCCCTTGAAAAAAAGAAGCACAAGCATACACACAAATAAAAATGAAGAAAATATTTTCTGTTTATTTGTGGCTCAATTTCCAGCTATTATCACTTGACGCTTTGCTCTTCTGATGTGCACATTTGCTCTGAATCAAGGAAAAGAAATAAGATGTCATTGAATTCACAGCAGGGACAACTGGGATTTTTATATAGAACAAGAATGGGCAACGAATAGTGAACAAGAATGGGAGGAGAATGAATAAAACTTTAAAAGAATAAGGCTTTTAAAGTTATAAGGCTAAAGTAGTTCATTTATGATATTAATAAACCTATGGAGACCTCAAATTATTATCATAGATGTTTAAACAGTATTCAATGAAATTCAAATCCATTCTTGATTAAAAACATATAGTGAAATAGTTCTGTCTCAACCTAAATGCCAGCATGATGTTTCAAAGGAAAAGTCTAAGTTTTTCCAATTTTGATTAGGAACCAAAAAAATGCCAAAAATTTCTACTCCAGTTTAACTAGTTCTGGAGGAAATAGTGAATACAATTATATCAGAGAAAGAAAGTAAAGGCATACAAATTGCAAAGGAAGAAGTGCAATTAACATCACCTCCACATTTATATTTAGGTCTTTAGAAAACATAAAATAACCAATTGCTAAAATATCTTTTTTCCAAAGTGAAAGAATTTAGAAAAGGCCAAAGTTAATCTATACAAGTCAATAGCTTTGATACATACATGCAAAAGGCCCATTTTGAAGACATTAAAAAGACCAATGTAGGAATAAGCTAAATTATAGATGGTAAAAGTTATCGGAGGAAAACCATTAAACACTGACAGAAAACATAAAAGAATGCTTAAACAAATGGAAAGGCATATCATGTTCCCAGATAGAAAGATTC
Source organism: Hylobates moloch (assembly GCF_009828535.3). Taxonomy (NCBI): domain Eukaryota; kingdom Metazoa; phylum Chordata; class Mammalia; order Primates; family Hylobatidae; genus Hylobates; species Hylobates moloch. The sequence continues at coordinate 36,580,753 of NW_026652297.1, read as the reverse complement.
AATGCCTTTTGAACATCTCTAAATCAATCTTGAACTTTAATATGATCCTACTAAAAATACCAACAGAAATTGTTTTTGAAATAGACAAGCTGAATCTAAATTTCGTACAAAATATAAACAATAACAGTGGTGAAGAACAGCCTAAAAAAGAAATGCAGCAGTGAGAGAATAGTTCTACAATATATTAAAGTACACTATAAAATCTAAAATAATTAAAACAAGTGGTACAGGCAAAAATAGGCAGATTCCATGGAAAAGACTACAAACGAGATGTTGATTCAAAGATATGTTAAAATTTTTATGTGGTAAAGGTGGGATCTCAAATAACTGGGAAAAAGATGGATTGCTTAAGAAATGATGTCTGAGTCATACTTTACATCTTTAGAATAAATTCCAAATATATTAAAATCATTATTATGCTGGCGAGGATGTAGAGGAAAGGGAACTCCTATACACTGCTGGTGGGAATGTAAATTAGTACTACCCTTATGGAAAACAGTATGGAAGCTCCTCAAAATGTTAAAAATATATGAACCAGCAATCCCATTGCTGGGCATATATCCAAAGGAAAGAAATCAGTATATAGAAGAGATATCTGCACTCTCATGTTATTGCAACAGTATTTTCAATAGTGAAATATAGAATCCACCTAAGTGTCCATCAGGGGATGAATGGATAAAGAAAACACAGTATATATACACAATGGAATACTATTCAGCCACGAAAAGGATAAAATGCTGCCATTTGCAACAATGTGAATGAAGCTAGAGGACATTATGATAAGTGAAATAAGCCAGGCATGGAAAGAAAAATACAACATGATCTCACTCATGTAGAATCTAGAAAAACTGATCTCATAGAAGTTGAAAGTAGGATAGTAGTTACGAAAGACTAGGGAGAATAGGAGGGAGTGGGAGATGGGGAGAGGTTGGTCAGCAGATATAGTTACATAGAAAGCAGTAAGTTCTAGTACTCTACTGAACAGTAAGGTGACTACTGCTAACAAGTAGCTAGAAGAAAGAATTTTGAATGTTCTCACAACAAAGGAATGATAAATGTTTAAGGTGATTGATATGCTAATTACCATGATTTGATCATTTCACAATATGTACATGTATTAGGACATCACATCATAAACCATAAACATGCAAAATTATTAGGTGTCAATAAAAATAATTAAAATTAAAAGTAGTTACTATTTTATACTCTCAGAATGAGGAAGGTCTCTCAATTTTTAACTCAAAAAACCACAAGCAATAAAAGGAAAGACCGGCATATCTGTCTACATAAAAATTTGTAATTTCTCCCAAGCAAACACCATGAAAAACAAAGTGAAAAAGGCAAACAACTGAAGAAAATGTTTGCATTTTATCATATATGGCATATTTTGTCTTATATATAAAAGCTCCTACAAGTCAATTTTAAAAACTGATGGAAATGGACAAAGCATACAAACATATTTCACAATAAATAAAACACAAATGGCCTTTACATATATGTAAGATGCTCAGCTCATTCACAATTTTTAAAAATGTACATTTAAACTGCACTGAGATTTTATTCCACCTGTCAGAATGGTATGAATTGATCAGTTTGGTAACACACTGGGTTGATGAAGGCATAGAGACTATAGATTGCCAGTGAGAATATAAAATGCTGTGACTCTATGGAGAGCAATTTATAATAGTTATCAAAATTTAAAACGTGTATATACTATTTGACCTAGTGCATTCATTTCTAGGAATTATCTTACAATGTACTTGCACACATGAAAGTTATATGTCCAGAGTTATTCACTACAGTATTACTTTTAAGAGAAAACATTGGAAAGGAAGTAAATATTCATTAATAGGGATGCATTAAACTACAGTTGGTATGTACAATGGAATGTTATGTATCTGTCTTAAAGTACCCTTTTTGTGTACTCCTATCAAAAGATCTCCATATATAAGTTTAATGCAAAAATATGAATGTGTAGTGTACATGATATCCTACCATTTGTTTAAAAAGATGAGAGAACAATACACAGTTTTAAATACCTAATATATCTGAATGTTTAAAAAGATACACAAAGAACCCCTCCCCTTTGGAGAGGGTAATCAATGGCTAAATAACATAGATGGAAAGAAAACTTTACTTTCAACACTTTTGCTCTCAACAAATGTGTAAAGATGTCAATATACGACCTATTTGGCAATCATAAAATGTAAAATAAATATGATAAAGTCAAGTCACAATTGTAATTCAAAATTTATTTTCTGTTACAATGCTTTTGTAAATATAAGCAAAGTCTTACCACAATAATCTTCAAATACTGAAGTTCAAAGTAACATTTTTAACAATTTTAAGTTTAGTGGAAGAAATTACGGACTAGAAGTCAAGAGACCAGGATCCTAGACTTGGTTTTACTCCTTTTGATGCTTTGAGTCCTACATTCCTCTAAAATAAAAAGAATGTGTTGCCTTACAGGTACTCTAAGGTCCATTCAGCATTACTATTCTAGATCTCTGCTTTCCAATAAGGTAGCCACCAGCCATGTGGGTATTTACATTGAAATTTAGATGGGTTAAATTAAATAAACTTAAACATCTGTTCTTTAGTTTCATCATCCATATTTCAAGCACTTGCTCAACTAACACAGGTAACTAGTTGCCACCTTAGTGAACAGTACAGACATCGAACATTTCCATCATCCCAGAAAATTCTACTGAACAGTGCAGAGTCTAGCAGACTCTATAAACTGAGATAATAATTTAATACATAACATTATTTCATACAACAAGAGAGTTAATACAGAAGGGAAGGACATCTGTCCTCTCCCTGGTACGTTTATACTTGTAATGTAGTTGAAATGAATAGCAAGGGCAACTATAATGGAAAAAATATGCTATTAAAGGGTAATATGCAGCCTAAGGGGTTTGTGAAAGGAAGGCCACAAGCTAGGCCCGGTGATTTTGATGAATCTGAATCCACTTATCCACTCACCTGGGTCTGATAACCCAAGCTGTGAAATCACATTATTATCCATCATTATCATCGCTGAAATATCAAGCATTTATACTACAGCCATTTCCTGCTTTCCTTTTAGCTTACTAGATTTAATGAGGCTGAACGTTATTACTAGTCAAAGACACAGATATACAAACTATATATTCTCAAACCAGCTAACATGCTAACCAATCTCCAAAAGACTGTTCTTTTCTAAATGACGAGATTCTAGAGGCCATGTTCTATTTTTACACAATGAATGAGAATTAGTGGAGGACTTTAGAGGCAAGCAACCCTGAGTTCAAGTTCTGACTCTCCTGTTCATTAGCTGTGTGACTTGGCAAGTTATGCAACCAGAGTCCTGTTTTATAAAATGCGTTCATAATTCCTAGTTTACAGATTTGTGGGAAATAAAAGACCTAAGCATATGTAAAGGATTTAGTACACTGGCATCCACTAAGTATTGTAAAAAATGCTGTATTAAACATTTTTAAAAATGATTATCTAATCCTCATGGCATCAATATTAACTAGTAATAACAGCATGCCATTAATATGAATTAACTTCAGACTATAAGATAGAAAACATATGGTTTTGCCTTCAAATTCTCGTGATTCTATAAGAAAAGGGGAAAGCTAGGCACTGAAAGGTTAAATGTACAGTTGCATAAGCCTTAGTATACAACATGCTCTAGGAAATAACCTGGTACAATCAATGGCAATGAGAAGGAGCAAGATAAAAGTCATCAAACTACAGAACAACACAATCACTGAGGCTGTTAAACCATTTGGTTGCAATTTATATGTGTACAATGTATGTAGCATCTTCTTTTTCATTTTATTTTTTGAGTTTTTTGAGACAGGATCTCATTCTGTTACACAGGCTGGAGTGTAGCGATGTGATCATAGCCTCCTGAAGCTTCAGTCTCTTGGGCTCAAGCAATCCTCCCACTTCAGCCTCCAGAGCAGCAGGAACTGTAGGCATACACCACCATATCCAGCTATTTTTAAAAAATTATTTTAGTAGAGACAAGGTCTTGTATTGATGCCCTGGCTGGTCTTGAACTCCTGAACTCAAGTGATCCTGCCACCTCAGCTTCCCAAACTGCTGAGATTACAGGCATTAGCCACTACACCCAGCATATGTAGCATCTTCTACAGGTTAATTGATTCAGACCAGAGGGCTGATTTTATGCTTTCATCTAATCCTTTTTTATTTTAAACAAATTGGAGTGTGTGCCTCTGTGTGTGTGTGTGCATGCACGACGCATGAAGGGAGATCTACTTTTTCCAATTCTTTACATAGATGAACAGCATTATCAAATCAGATTAATCACGTAGACTCAGTGTCATGTGGTTGGCTGATGCTTAGCTAACTGACAACCTTGAGAGGCAGATAGCAGACAACAAACATACTTGCCAAGAACTTAAGAGTAAAATTACTGATAGGGCAGGTTTAAATCGAGCTTGTTCATGGTGCCTCATATCATGGCATTTATTAAGAACAGGCAGCAGCTTTTTAAATATGCCAAGACTCAAGAACCCACCTGCAAGCCAGCCCAGAAGGGCTTACTTTTACCTGAGCCAAATAGAATCATACTGATTTGAAAATATCTCCCCTACTGATTAGTCAAAATGCTTAAAATTCCCACTGTTGGGAAACTCGTTCCCTTGAAGCACAGAAAAACTTCTGTTAAAATTTGAGCTTGTTTCCCAATAGCGTTAACTCATTTATACCTGCTATGGAATGAGCAAGATTATTTTATCACAAATTGTATATATTTACACAAGATCATGGAACACAGCTCAGGAAACAGAAGACTAAGACGACTAATCAGGAAGTGGCACAAGAGTTTCTGCTGTGCAGAGAACAGACATTAAGGAATTCAAACAAACAGACGGACATACCCAAGCCAATTAATACATGGTAACTTTAGCTAACAATAGTTATTTCCCTCTAGTTTTTGTTATTAAAAAACCTATTGAGCAACCACTGGTGCACAAGGAATCAAGCATTGTAGTAGGCTACAGGATATAATTCCCTGGAGGAATTCCCAGTTCTATGGGCCTATCTGCACGTATTTTGAAAACTAATTTTGCAGGGATGTTCTTTTCAGAAATCATAATCACTCCAGGGTGAGAACCCTACAGGTCCAGGGGATTCAGACATGTTAGGTGTTAGTTGCATCCAGAAGGATATTCATAACAATCAAAGCTAAACAAGGATAGGACATTTGGCAAATGGTCTGGGAACCGTGTGCTTTTCTGAGCCAAGTACCTGTATCTGTTGAATATGGACATCAACATAGCCTTTGTGTAAACAAATAGCTGAGATTTTAAGTTAACCAATCAAAAACACAGAAGACTATCCTCCTTCTCCTTTTGCCCCCAGTCCCACTCTTCTCTATGCGCCTTTTCTAACAATTTTCTTTCTCAATGTTTGAACAGTTTCCACACTTATCCATCACTTGGCAATCTGCTTCTAAAGGTAAGAGGTGGTAGGTAAGTTACACTGGGGTTCTCGGGTGGTTGTTAACCTTTGTTGGAGGAGGCTGGTACACCATAACTTTGCAAAGCTTGCATCTATCCTTGGTAACTTCTTCCTAAAGAGACAGTTCTCAGGTTCAGATTCTCAAAGAATGTTCATTAACAATCTGATCTCCTCAAAACACTTGCAAAAGGAAAACTGATATCCTGATAAAGTACATTAGAAACTATTATATAATTTGGACTGTTTGCAATTTCAATAAAAAGTTTTATAAAACAATAGGCAACTACAAATTGCCCTTGTGGGGCAAGGTCAAGATTTCATTGTGATGATAGCCAGCTCAGAGGAAGCTCTAACATCCCCATCGTAATTTTTGCTCTGGGAAAACTCAGGATAACATTGTCGAAATTATTGAAAGAAATACAAAGTACTAAATTTTCTGCAAGAAATGGATGAGGAAGAACCTAAGAAAGACCCTAAATTGCAGACATTCTCTGCCATTATGAAAAAAAAAATCTATAACTGGGCATGATGGCTCATGCCTGTAATCCCAGCACTTTGGGAGGCTTTGGTGGGCAGACTGCTTGAGTCCAGGAGTTTGAGACCAACCTGGACAACATGGCGAAACTCTTTCTCTACAAATTATGAAAAATTTGCTGGGCATAGTGGCACATGCCTGTAGTTCCAGCTACTCAGGAGGCTGACATGGGAGGATCACCTGAGCATGGGGAGTTGGAGGCTGCAGTGAGCCATGATCATGCTGCTGCACTCCAGTCTGGGCAACAGAGTAAGACTGAGACCCCGTCTCAAAAAAAAAAAAAAAAAAAAAAAACAACAACAACAAAAAAAAAAAAAACTAGAGCATTTAATGACTGACTCATTTCCCACCTCAACTTACTTTCCAATTCAGAGCAAAATCTCATTTAAAAATCCTCTTTTTAGTCCCTAAGTACAGTTGGATATTCATTAAATCGCAACTGAAGAATCCACAATGCATTCCTTCCCAAAGCTGTGTTCCTGACTCTTGGATTATATGAGATGAATGCTTCAATTAGGGCTGTCTTTCGAGTTATAACAAAGGCAGGTGTGTACAGACGTGCTAAGGTGAAGAGCAAGCAAGAGAAAAAGAGGAGTCTTGCAAGAGAGTAACAACAGATTTAAAATATGGTCATTGTCACCCTTTGTAAACTCCATCACTGGGGAAGCTGCCCAGGTCAAGCCATCTCCTAAAGGCTGCACACTGATTGCAGTCTCGGTGGTCTCTGAGTGAGTCCCTCACTAATGTACAGGATTTGTATACAAATCTCAAAATGGCATAGCCATAGGGAATTGTGATAAAGCTGAAACTTGCTTGTGGGAGGAGAGGCAATATCAACTATCCTCTTCTAAGTCTTCCTTCCCACCAGGAAAATATTCCAAACGGCCAACATCAATCTCAGAAGAACTAGTCCTCTCCAAAGAGAGAGAATGCCCAAAATTGACCCTGTCACCAGTTCCAGATGTTTCTTCTTATTAGCAGGCCAGGTTTCACATGGTATGACTATTACAATAATAAATCAATTACTTCTCAGAAATCTTAAAATTGTTTTACATCTGTCTCAAGAAGAACTCTTTGAAGCTCTATGACATTCTAAAGAAAGCACAAAGCTATGTGCTCTGTAATTTTCCCCAAAATCTCAAACCCTTTAAGAAGAATGTGTGGCTGGGCATGGTGGCTCACATTTGTAATCCTAGCACTTTGCGCGGCCGAGGGGGGCAGATCACTTGAGGCCAAGGGTTCAAGACCAGCCTGGCCAACATGGTGAAACCCCCTCTTTACTAAAAATAAAAAAAATTAGCCGGGCATGGTGGTGTGTGCCTGTAATACCAGCTACTCAGGAGGGTGAGGCAGGAGAATCGCTTGAACTCAGGAGGCAGAAGTTGCAGTGAGTCGAGATCATGCCACTGCACTCCAGCCTGGGTGATAGAGTGAGACTCTGTCTCAAAAAAAAAAAAAAAAAAAAAAAAAAAAGAAGCAGAAGAAGAAGGAGGAGGAGCAGCAGCAGCAAGCAAACTCTGTGCTATCTTAAAAATGACACTTTATAGAGGACATTTGATTAGTTTTTGACTGCCTTGCATATAGTTCCCTTTCTCTTGGTAATGACACCCAAGTTGTCATTTAGGCATCCATCCCTCTCCATACAGTGTTTCAAGGGAAATTGAGTGAAGCCACAGCTGTGAAGTGGATGGTGGTATTGGGAGAGGGGCTGAGACTGAGACTCATCAGCAAAATCCCATCACTATCCACAGTGATCAGTTCGGTGATAGGCATATGACCTAAAATGGCCTAATCACATTGAAGCTCAGAAGTTATTTTCTTTTCTTTTCTTTCTTTCTTTTTTTTCCCCCCCACAGACTAAGGGAGGAAGTAGACATGTCTTTCCCTGTTGGATTAGAATAAGGAATGAGATGCTCATGGCCAATTTAGGAACAGGAAGACAAGACCTGCTGAGAATAGAGCCAAGGCCAGGGAACTAGATTGAAATGGAGGGAGAGAAGGCAGATCTTGATCACAGTGTTGCAACTGCTAAAGCAAACCTCAGCTGAAATCAGCCCTACCTCCATGATCCAAACTGTCATCTTCACTGGTTACTTAAATTTGATATTTCTGGTAACTTGCAATTTAAGTTGTCCCAGCTGATCCAAACATCTAATAAAAAATGTTTTCAAAAAATCAAATACGTGGTAAGTTACAGAAGGAAGGAAGGAAGGAAGGAAGGAAGGAAGGAAGGAAGGAAGGAAGGAAGGAAGGAAGGAAGGAAGGAAAAAAAAAAAAGAAGAGCACTGCATCAAAAATAAAAATTTTCAATAAAGAAATTGGGACAAGCCAAGCAATCTTTTTCTTGTCTGTCTAGTAACAACTCGTTCCCTTGTGTTTATTTATTTATTCATTTGTTCATTCTTTTTTTGGTAACTACTCATTTGTCATTTCCTTGAAATGATTGATATGATAATATTCTCAGCTAAAGGTGGTTTGTGACTGGCAAAGATTGGCTGCTATACTATTTTTATGTAAAGTGTAAAATCTCAAAAAAGGTCAACTCACCAGAAAGAAAAGTTCAGATGGATCAGATTTGGAGTGAACTATGCCCCACCATTCATGTATTTCTAGCCTAGTGAGAAACTGGTGTACAGTGAAATTTGATCCACTTTCTAGAATAGAAAATATCTATCTATGCCAGAATATGGTGGTGACAAATGGCTGAATCACACCAACTCGCACTGCTCAGCTGCCTTTCGTGGCCAGCCCACCTCTGGCCTTGTCACCTGCCAGTCTAGCCAATCTCCATAAAACAAAACAGCCATTTCAAGAGGAGAAGCAGGTTCCTACATATGGTCATAGAACCACGTAGAGCCACTCAACCTGCTGCAGGGCACATCCCATTCTACTCAGCAATGAGAAGAATCCAAAACTATAGTGGTTTTTCACCTTATCAAATGCTCCTCAGAAACCCTCACAGAGTATCATCCCCAGCTTTTTAATAAACAGGTATGGACATATTCAAATTTGGAAATTAACTTGTAGCTATAAGACATGAGACAGTGGATGAAACTCTAATAAACATTTAAAATTTTACCCAAGTATATCATAGATATGGTCTGTCCATCTGCCATTCCTCATGCTATGTAATGTCCAGTTGCTGTGATAATGCTGTCCATTTGTAGCCGTGAGCACGGTAGGTGCAAAATAACTTTTGTTAAATGAATTCACCATGTTTAGTAAATACCAATTAAGTGTCCAGCAATGTATTATGGGAAATGAAAAGCAAAAATGAAAGTGCCGGAATTGAATCTCTCTTGGGGAGTTTGCGTTTGAACTAGAACACAACACACTATGAAAAATTTAAAACCTCTACATGAAAGAAGCACAGTCTAACAAGGTTACAAGGGACTGCAAATGTATGCATTAAGACAATTCTAGAAGGACAACCTGCTCAGATCTGAGAGAGGTTAATCCAAGAAGTCTCATGAAGGAGGTGAACTTTTCTTGATTCCCAAAAGCAGGGTTTAGGTGGAAAGCACGAGACTAGCATTCATGGAGAGGAAACACAAGCTCTTCAAAGAGGCCCTGTCTCCCCATTATAGCTCGAGTGACTAGCACAGTATCTGCTACTTAATTAGACATTCAGTAAATGTTTGTTGAATAAATGACTGACACTCAATAGGCATTTGTTGAATAATAAGTGGGTAAGTACAGAAATGCATTCTACTGACTAGTAGATATTAGAATTCACCTGCAAGATAGCCAGGAAATCTAAGCACCAGTTTGAAGAATATATGGAGATCAGGGAGGGGAGTGGATGAAGCTGGCTTTATTCTAAGAAACTAGAGAGTTTGCCCTGCAAATACCAAAGGAAAGGGGTAAGTTGAAAATATCATGGGTGTATAACATAGGGGATGAGAGAGGTCAAAATTTGGCAACAGGTGCCACCCACTGTGTAATTCCCAGGGCTCCCCGACCTGCTGTTTTGCTTTCTGCCAGGGTAGCTTATGCTGTTGGACAGAGCGCGGGTGGTGTTTACACCAGAGGAGACCATCTGGAAATGCAATCAGAGACCTGAGCCTCGGGGGATTATTGGACTCAGTCGAGCATGAAAGGAAGATCTGTGCCCAGAGCTCTTTGGTTCTGCCATGACCTTAGCTCCACGCAGCTATAATTTTGACCCTTTAATGTAACTAATTCGACTATAGTTACTTTTACAGGCTCCAGCGCAGTCAATTGTCATCAAAGAGCAGGAACTATATTGAAGCAGGTAACAAAACAGTAAAAAGCAAGTTATTTCCCAAACTACTACGGTCACTCATCATCAATTATTGAGCAGAGAAGGTTTTGTAATGTAAATTCTATAGGACAAACACATGTGGTAGATAATGCCATAAATACACATCACAGACAATGTGATTTTAAAATGGAGTCATATCAAAAATACCTGCATGAGTCTTTCAAAATATCTGTGAACTCATACAAACTTCAGACCTTCCTGGCCTTACTAACACTATGATAATGTACGTGGCAGAAGCACCTTCACAGGTCAAATTATTCAATGCCTGAACTATTGTATATTCTTCAATTTTTAAAATTAAATTTCCTGCTGGCCACAGACAGATCCCCTTGGCACACACCCTCATTTCTTTAAACCCTGAAGTAAGACTAATTTTCCTGGCTGGATCCTATGAATATAAGGCCAGATCTTTATTATGCTAAAATGTAGACCAGCCTGCACACAGAAAGATTCCTATACAGCCTGCCATGAACACTGTCAATCTCTTTAGGAATGGTCACACAATTCTGTCTAATGATGCAATGAAAGCCAGACTTTCAAAGGCAAACAATCAAATAAAGAGAAAGAAGAAGAGAGATAAAAGAAAAAATTGAGGCAGAAATAATTTATCTTCTTTTTGAGTAAAATTTGCCTAGGAAAGCTACCCAAGTGTTGCCAGAGAAAAATTATATTTGTGATAGCTGACCTTCAAATAGATTCTTGATATTTATCATCTAAAATTCAAGCTACAGAAACTCAGCCTTTCATATCAAGAATTTTAACCATGCTGTTGTGTTTATCTTGTCCAACTGATTATGCAAAATCTTAGTATTATTCACTCATTAGAATTCATTCCAAACTCCGCATTATTTTGTAGAGAAAGGAGAGGATCACCTCACTAAGGAAAAAAAAAAAAAAAGGCCGATTTTCTCCCAGTGACTGTGGAAGACCATATGGAAAGTCTTACTCAAATGGCCATTGCTCTTCTATGACAAATACCTTGCATAATTGTAGCAGTTAGAACTAAGACTGCTCAAATATTGGCAGAAACTATCTGACACTTCTTCACTTACTTTCAGGTACAATATCCATGACATTAAAAACACTATATCTGCTGTACAGTGGTGCTTTATTAGCAAGATTGTTAAATTACAAAAGCAATCAGTTTCATGAAAAATGTAGCTTCCCACCTTCTGTTATGGTACCCTGAACCAGAAAAAAACAAAATATAATTCAAGCAAAGAGCCAGCAAACCCACAGGCCAAGGACTTTCATGGGCCCTTAAAGCTCAGTTTTTCCTAGTTTTTAGGTCACTGCCTGCCAAAGCCCAATGAACAATCTTCCTTCCAGTGGATTTATAAAATTATCTTATGAAGGAGGTATATCAATTAGAATTGGATTTAACATCATACAACTAAAACAAAAATAAAACAAAATTAACAAACCTAATATAACTGCATTTATCTCTCAAACAAAGTAACAAATTTCATATAACTGCTTCTCTCTCAAATGAAATAAATTCAGAAAGAGGCCATTTGAGGGCTGAAATGGGACCTGCAGGTCATCAGGGATGCAAGCCCCTTATATTCTTCTACTCCACACCCAAGCACTGGCCTCCATTCTCCAGGCCACCTCCTGTCCTGGGACAGTGACTGAAACTCCACCCACCAGGTGATGTTATTCCAGGCCAGGAGGAAGATAGGTAGCAAAGTGTGTTAGTCCATTCTCATGCTAATTAAAACCTAGCCAAGACTGGGTAATTTATAAAGAAAAGAGTATTAATGGACTCACAATTCCACATGGCTGGGGAGGCCTCACAATTATGGCCGAAGACGAAGAAGGAGCAAAGGCATGTCTTACATGGCGACAGGCAAGAGGGAGCATGTGTAGGGGAACTCCCCTTTGCAAAACCATCAGATCTTGTGAGACTTATTTACTATCATGAGAGCAGCACAGGAAAGACCCACCCCCATTATTCAATTACCTCCTGTCGGGTCCCTCCTACAATTATGGGAACTACAATTCAAGTAGAGATTTGGGTGGGGACACAGCCAAACCATATCAGAAAGCAAATTCCTTTCCTGCCAGCTGAATCTGCTCTCTTGGAGGATGTCCTAGAATTCTCATACAAATCCTATTTACATCCCACTGACCTGAGACCCATGAGTTCACCTAGGTATAAGACTAGGCAATGTAGCCTTTTATCCCAGCTGGCAACGTGCATGACTCAAAAACAGGGTTCTATTTCTAGGGGAAAATAGACTATGTGGTTAATCCAAGAAGTCTCATGAAGGAGGTGAACTTTTCTTAATTTCCAAAAGTAGGGTTTAAGTGGAAAGCATGAATCTAGCATTCATGGAGAGGAAGCACAAGCTCTTCAAAGAGGCCCTGTCTCTGCATTGCAGCTCAAGTAACTAGCACAGTATCTGCTACTTAATTAGACAGTCAGTAAATGTTTGTTGAATAAATGACTGACACTCAATAGGCATTTGCTGAATGCCTAAGAGTGAAACCAGTATTCTATGACTGTGTCACAGAGGGTGCCTCTAAATGTAATGGCAAAAGTTACAGACTACTTGAATTTCAAAGGTAGATGACATAAGTTAACTTGCCATCCAAGCTTTGTTCTCTCTCCTCTCCTCTTTTCCTGTCTCTTTCCTTTTTACAACAGTTTCATGTCTGTCTCTTCTCTATCTTATACAAGTTACTTAACTTCTCTGTGTCTCAGTTCCTTCATCCAAAAGATGGAGAAAACAATAGTCCTGACCGCAGGCTATTGTAAGGATAACTGTGTTAATACTGTACTCATTTTTAAAAATTCCTCTGTTCAGACACTCTCCTTTCCCTGCTCTTTGAATGTATTCTCATCTCTCTTAAACTAGCAACTAGAAAAACTTAAGCATAAAACACTTTTTTTTTTTTTTTTTTTTTTTTTTTTTTTTTTTTTGAGATGGAGCCTCCCTCTGTTGCCCAGGATAGAGTGCAGTAGTACGATCTCCTCTCACTGCAAGCTCTGCCTCCCGGGTTCCTGCCATTCTCCTGCCTCAGCCTCCTGAGTAGCTGGGACTACAGGTGCCCGCCACAACGCCCGGCTAGTTTTTGTATTTTTGGTAGAGAAGGGGTTTCACCATGTTAGCCAGGATGGTCTCCATCTCCTAACCTCGTGATCACATGCCTCGGCCTCCCAAAGTGCTGGGATTACAGGCGTGAACCACCATGCCCAGCCAGTATAAAATACTTTTAAAAGGCATTTGCTATATGCCTTAATTAATAGTTTGCACCCTGGGTTATTAATTTTCAAATGAGGCGATTTTTTTACCTGCATGTCTACAATTAATAAAAACAACTAATAAACACAAAAATATACAATATAACTAAATTTAATGTTCTTTTCCTGTTATGTGGTTATTTTTCTTCCTCACTTCAGTGGCTATCAGTAAGAAATATTATTTATGTGGGGTAGAAGTGGATTTTTTAAACAAATCAATCTTCCTAATGTTCACACATGGTCTGTGTTGTGTATGTGTGTATGCTGAAACTCATTGCAAATTTAACAAATGGCTAATGTGAATCTTTTGGAAGAGGTATGCTTTGTTTCTTATTACACATAACTTCCTTTCACCAATTATACTGTTAATAAAACAATTAGCTTTACATGCATCTGCAGAAACATAAATTTACCTTAATCACCTCTTTTAAAATATCCAAACGGATTCAGGCAACAAGATATGTAAAGCCATTTCTTCCATTTATAAACTGCTAAGATTTATTGATCTCAGCCAACCCAGAAGTAGGGGCCATTGATGAGAATCCATCAGCAATGCATATGAATGTAGGAGCTACCTCCAACTCTGATCCAGGAAAGGATTTAGAAATGGTCAAAGTTATTTTCAATATATTTATTTTGCCTGACAAGTCTCTTCAGGAATTCAAAGCAGTTTCTGCACCTTTCTAGGCCTATGCAGCCATAAAAAATGATGAGTTCATGTCCTTTGTAGTGACATGGATGAAGCTGAAAGCTATCATTCTCAGCAAACTATCGCAAGGATAAAAAACCAAATACCGAATGTTCTCACTCATAGGTGGGAATTGAACAGTGAGAACATTTGGACACAGGAAGGGGAACATCACACACCAGGGCCTGTTGTGGGGGTGGGGGGGAGGGGGAGGGATAGCATTTAGGAGATATACCTAATGTAAATGATGAGTTAATGGGTGCAGCACACCAACATGGCACATGTATACATATGTAACAAACCTGCACGTTGTGCACATGTACCCTAGAACTTAAAGTATAATAAAAACACATAGAAAAAGAAATAGAAGAAGAGAAACTGCTAAAAGCTTATAATCACAGACATAAAACAGAATGGATTCTTATAAGGACCAAGACCTTTGGAGTTAGATGTTGTATTCAGAAGCTTTGCCTCTTCTAGGTTGTATGACTTTAAATTATTCCATTTTTAAGCTTCTGTTCCCATTTTAAAATGGAATAATGATAGCTACTATATGAAGATTTTCATGAAAGTTAAATAAGATAACATAAGTGAATTGCCCAGATTGCAATAATCAAAGTTACTTTTCTTTCCATCAGTAGAAAGAAAAATCATGGCATAGATCTGGTCAGTATGCTACAGTTTTCAAAGCATTATGACAGTTTCATTTGCTCAGTTACATTTTATTTATTGTGGACAAAGGTGTTAACTTACATCCAAAGGCATGTTTTAAAATCTGCTGGAAACTTCAAGTATCAACACATTTCCAGGTATTGAACTGACCTGACCAGATGTTAAATACGCCATGAGACTAATAGTGACGGATTCCTTTAAAAGCAAACCAACTCTTCCAATAAATGTTGTATAATATAAAACAATGTAGTATTCAGGCTTCCAGCCAGCTATAGTTCACACAATTTTAGCATAATAAAACTGAATTTATTTATAATGACTTGAGTGGGACACCCCTTAAGTTTCTTATAACCAACATTTTCTTGATGTTGTGATAGCAGCAGCAGTAAACTGCAAGATGCCTATAGCAGACTGTTAATTAGGTCAAGGATCAGTATGGGGTTACTGATTCAAAAGATACCCTGCCAATACATCCTTGTCCTGCTGACATTGTTTTGGAGGAAGCCATCAGTCACTTGGTGCTAGAACTACCAAAAAAAAAAAAAAAACAAACAAGCAAAAAAAACAAGGACAGCATTCAAGCAAGTGTAAACGAAACTACCACACACACACATACCTTTGGTCATAATTGTTAGAAAGGGTTCCATCTCTGCTGGCTGTCAGAGACCCTATATTTATTTGCTTCTGTATCTTTTCTGCCATTTTTCACTTAAAAAATGTCAGGGCTAATATTTGTAGCCACATCCATTCATAAAACATGGCCTCCTCTGTTGGCTTCTTGGGGACCAATGAAAATATTGATGGCAAAACCTTGCCTGAAAGTGCTGCTAAAAATAAACTTCATAAATTTCTCATGCCATTGTTATTTGTCTCCTGAGACTGTTTCTATTTGCAAAACAAGACACCTTCACCTAACACCCCTGCATATAAAACCAAACTGTAAACTTCCAAAATAAGAATATAGAAACAAGAGTTCAAAAAACCTAAGTTTGTATCTGGCTCCCAAATTAATTATTTATTTTTGTCTGTCAAACCAGGGTCTGCCTTTTTAATAGGCTAAATACCAACCTATTACCTAAAAGAAATAAAAACACTTTGCCTTTTAGAAATCTCCGGTATGATTGGGAGGCATAGTGGCTGCTGTGCTATTACTATTCACAAATAAAAATTTCCTCAACCTATGGGCATCAGGTTTGGCCGTTTGCCTCATTTTGATCAACAGACTGTGAGCAGAAGTGACATTGTCACTTTTTTTTAAGAGAAGGAGACTTACTCTCTCACCTAGGCTAGTGTTAGCATAACCATCTCTCCAAACACTCTCATCAAAATGAAAACTGGTTGGTTATAGAAAAAAAAATGTGAGCATCCACATAAAGATAATCAAATGAAACTACAATATTTATCCTCTGTCTTCCACACTCTTAGTGCTCCTAAGAAAAAGTTCTGTTGAGTGATATCGTATCCATGGTAATTAGAGTTCAGGGAAATGTTTGAGGCAATACTCTAATTACAAAGGTAAGCTATTGGAAATAGTTCAGATGATCATGGTCTAGCTCAAGCTTTTTGTTTGTCATGTCCAATCAGAGGTTTGAAAGAATGCATTATGCCCCAAGTTTCCCTTAAATCAAATAAAAATGCCCTTCTATTGGTCAGTGGAAATGAAGCTCCACCCTGATCACAGACAAAGATATATTGTGTATGCATAAAGAAAATGTAGTTTACAGTAATACTTGGAATAAATATAAAAAGGCTGCTCAGACTGGGAGGCAAAATAACACACATAAACCAGGCTTCTAATCTTGGATGCACTTCAGAACAATGATTCCCACAACTCCTCTTCACGAATATCCCTTTGACACTGTAAAGACGTTAAGAAAAGTGAGAATTCATGCTTCCTGGTTTCTAACACATAAAAATGACATAAGTGTGTTTGGATTCCCGCTGTGTTTTTTTCAAGTACATCAGACTCTGAGTCATGCTACTCCCTGAAAAAGCTGATGAGCCTTGCATTTCCTGTAAGTAGAGGGTAAGACAAATATTAAATAAATGAAACTACTCTGGGCATGAGTTTATAAAACTGTCAACAAGAACTTAAGGGTCCAAAAATGTGCCCACAAAATTGGTATGTGAGGTACTTCAGCCTCACAAATGCTTTTCTGATGCTCTTTTTACTGTCTTTAGAAATAAGATAACCAAGAAAAAGATCTTAAACTCAGCCAAAGTGGGAGTAGAACTATTCTGGGATTGCTAATAGCCATGATGCTTGTAGTTCCATAAAAGGATGGCAAATCTGGCTCTTAGTCCAGACATCAGAGGTAAAGAAGTGGCCTTAGCATTCAATTACACAGTGTGCCTCTCACCTTATAACTAAAACATTAGTGACTTGAGAACCACAAGCATACTAAAAAGATATAAAATTAATCACACCAGAATGAGGAACTTAAATACAGTCAGCCCTTTAAATGCATGGGTTTTGCATCTGTGGATTCAAAAATATCCCCCAAAACATTCCAAAACATTGCATCTGTATTGAACATGTACAAACTTTTTTCTTGTCATATTCCCTAAACAATGCAAATAAAATAACTATTTACATAGCACTTACATTGTATTATGCATTGTATCTAATATAGAGATGATATAAAGTATACAGGAAAATGGGCTAGGTTACATGCAAATACTATGCCATTTTATATCAGAGACTGGAGCATCCATGGATTTTGGTATCTCTGGGACATCCTGGAAATTCCCCAAGGGTATCAAGGGACACTACTTGCTATACCTCCATATACCACTCCTGTTTCACACCTAGCTTGATTTTGCTTTTGGAAGGCCTTAATGCTTGTATATCCAGACAGTATGAATTGGAATCTATTTTGTAAGATAAAGCATACAAAATATTAAACCCCCAGACGACTTGAGATATGCATATCCCACATGTAACTATTAATCTATAAAATTCTTTTCTCAAGAAATGTGTAAGCTTTTTATTTGCTAATTGGTTTAGATAAGTTCCAATGCTCATAATTCTAGTTCATGGATTCAATCCCTGCCAAACATCCCCAGAACTTTGTGTAATAATGTACTAGGTACCATTGATTGAGAGACAATTCTCTGTGAACACATTCACATTTCTGCATGATCTGGGGTTTCTTAGCAAAGAGTATTGGCAACCTTGGTTAAAGAATGACTGAATGGACAGTATGTCTTAGAAGTAAAAGACAATAAACTGTTCCTGAGAGATTTAGAGATGTGTCTCCTCTGGAGCCATATGCTCATGAAATAAAACCTGGAGGTATCTTTTTACTCTCCCCGAGAGTCATTTGCTTACATGCCAGAATACATACAAGTCTTTCTATCTCTGGAGGGGAGGAAGGGCAGATGTGCCCAGCTGCCCTGTGTAAGCTCCAAGTTTCATGATTCCAGGGTTCCTCTCATGCGGTGCAACACTGCTGCCCATAGGGATAGTTATCTGGCCCTCATCACGTTACTCCACAGGAACTAGGGCTGGAGGAACTCGTGCTAAGATGTTCTGTGATTAATGCACAATCTGTTCTCTGATCTAGAGATATCTATTTCCTAATAGCATATGACTAAATATATAAACATCACTGATCATCACACAAAGGAAGTATCAGTTATAATTCCAAGAGGCAGACTCGCTTTTCTCCCCTGATATGTTGCAAATATGGTCTATTGGACATATTGTGGAGATGACCTGAATAAGAGGAATCTAAAGATGAGAAACTTGATGTAAAGATGAAAAATTTGAATAATGAGTCGAACTGTAAAGTTTCAACAAGATCTTGAATTTTTTACCTATAGTTTTTATTAATATATAAGAATCCTGTATTGTAAACCCTTTCTCAAGTCAACAGTTAAGGGGCTAATTAGGAAATGGTAGCTTATGTGAGTCTTTGTTGAATTGTTCCATATCAAGAGGAAATTGGCTCAGATCACTGAATTTATCATTTGTTGTTTAAGGACTATTACTAAGACACAAAACTGAAAAGGAGGGAAATGGGCTATTGATAGGATGAGGTTCCTAATTCATAGTTCACTGTCATTAATGTTATTCCCTTTAATTCTTCCAAATTCAAGACCTAACAACAGTGTAGGGGGTTGAAAATATGAACAACATGTAAACATTTGGGAAAAGAGGTTGCTTTTATTAGAAGGAAAGGATTCTGGGTAC
>NW_026652297.1:36462678-36561643 GCF_009828535.3 Hylobates moloch | reverse complement strand
AGAAGAATGAAGTGGGTCTGCTAAAGTAGATTAAAAATATAAAATAAATATTATTTGTGCATAAAGATGATTCTCTGAGGAATGTACATCAAGAATAAGAGGTATAATTCAAAAGTTCTCTAATATCTTACAAAAGAAATTTCAGACAAGTCTGATTTTCAAGTACATGAGCTTACACAAATCTAAAACATGTCATATTTCCATATAACGCAACTTAAAATGAACAACTTTTGTTTTACAGGATGTTTAATGCTTTTGTTTGTATTAGGAAAATAGCTCCTTTTCAATCACATGCCTCAGTGCTGAGAAAGTTTAAACACAGAGTGAAGAAGTCAAAAAGGGAATATTCCTAGCTCTACTATACCACAGATTGATTTTTTTAAATAAAGAAAAATGCAAATATAAAGATTTTCTAATTTATCTAACAGCATGTTTCCCCCATTCAAATGCAAATGCTCTCCATATGTTCTGACTTTGCACGTGTAATAAATATTATATGAATGTGGCTTAGTGACCCCACAAATGGGCTTGAGTCAATAATTTCAGATGCTAGAAGAAAATCGAGTGTGTAGCTAGGCACTTCTGATCTTGTGTAATTGGTCACCTCCATGGAACGCCTCTAGTCCACCCCTATTGAGGTCTAAGCCTGGTCCAGGGCGCCCTGTTAGGAGTCTCTGTGAGACAGCAGAAAAAGACAGAGAGGAACAAAAGCATTATTCCACGGTGAGAAGTGCTCAAATTAGCGAGAACATTCTTAGGTGCACTAATGCAGAATCCTCCTACACAGTTTCATTGTTGTCATTTTTGTTCAACAACATTTGCCAAGTTCTTTAGGCCTTAGGGAAGCTCTGTCAGCTTTGGTAGAGACTTTATGCAAGCATTGCTTAGAAGTGCATCATGCCAAAAGATATAACCTTATAACTAGTCACTCTTAGAGATTTTTTTTTATAATGAGGGACATTTCAATTTTATATTCAATATTATTTGAACAATGACAAATTTTTTTAAATATATGTATAGCCTATCTTCCGCCTTTTGGAACTTATTTAATTTTCGTAACGTCTAAATCAATCAGCATGTGAATAAAAATAAAATATGAATTTTTATAGATGTCAGGAAAAATGTCAAGGAAACACTTAACTGGGCTTTGTGTTTAGGGCTGAAGAGGCAACGGCATTCATTTGGCATTTATTCTAATAATATCCCAGTAGAATAGTACAAGCCTCAGAGATAAAGTGGAGCCAGAAGCCCTAAATTCCAGTCCTGATTCTGCTCCTAATTAGCTGACTAAGCTTAAGAAAAATCATTCAAACTTCCTGAGACTTGGAATTTTAATATCTACCTTGTCTAGTTCACAAAGTGAGAATACAAAGAAATAATATGCTCCAGATTATTTATAAAACTTTTACAGGACCATATACATGTAAAATGTGTCAGGACATCTTGATCACGAGGTGTTAATAGTATGGAAATTCATATGCTTGTAAGTGTTTCTAAATGGTGATAGCTTTTCTACTTCCTTAAAGGTACTTCATAAGGGGAGGAAAGGAAGAAGGAATTACAAGCATTTAAACTTAAGAATCTAAGTAAGAATCATGCTGGAATTCAGGTGACTTGGATGTGGCTTAGGATCTGTGGGGTGGACCCTCATCAGAAGAGAGGATAGAGATGACCCTGGAGAAAGGGAGTCAGAGCTAAGGACAGGTGTTCCCCCAATAGCAGGGACACATATCCCTGGCCTCAGCTGAGGTGCGCATGCGTGAGTCTTAGGCTGAAGGGGTTACATAATGACAGAGAAAGCTGAATGATGTTCATTTGCTAAACATAAGCAATCATTACAGGTACTGTGACTTCGAAGGTAAGAAGTAGCTTTAGTGGCATCAAAGCCAAATTTGTAGCTGACAATAAATTAATATCCAGAATATATAGAGAACTCCTAAAATTCAACAACAAAAAATACTGACAATTCAATTTGAAAATAAGCAAAGGCTGAATACACAGATACTTCTCCAAAGAAGATACAGAAATGACTGGTAAGTACATGAAAAGATGCTAACATCATTAACTACAGAAATACAAATGAAAATTATGAGATACCACTTCACACCCATTACTAACAAAAGAAAAAAAACTCAGAAAAAAAAATACTAGGCTGGTGCAAAAGTAACTACTTTTAATGGCAAAAACCACAATTACTTTTGCAACAACACGTAACAAATTTTGGTGAGAATGCGAAGAATTGGAATGTCTGTATGTTGTTGGTGGGAATGCAAAATGGTACAGATGCTGTGGAAAACGGTATGGTGATTCCTCAAAAATTTAAACACAGAATTATTATATGATGCAGCAATCTACTTCCAAGTATATACCCATAAGAACCGAAAGCAGGGACTCAAAGAGATATCTGTACATTCATGTTTATAGCATTATTCCTGATAGATAAAAAGTGGAAGCAACCCAAGTACCCATGGCTGGATGAATGGATAAGCAAAATGTGGTATATCCACACAATGGATGATTATTCAGTCTTCCAAAGGAAAAATACCCCGAAATATGCTATAACATGGATGAACCTTGAGGATATTATGCTAAGTGAAATAAGCCAGTCTCAAAAAGATGAGATACCACTGCATGATACCACTTATATGAAGTACTTTGAATAGCCAAAATCATAAAGACAGACAGTAGAATAGTGGTGCCTGGGGATTAAGTGAGGGGGAATGGCGAGTTATTGCTTAATGGGTAAAGAGTTCAACTTTTCAGTTTTGTAAGATTAAAGGAGCTATGGCAATGGATTTTGGTGATAGTTCCACAACATTATAGATGCATTTAATACCAGTGAATCATACACTTAAAAATAGTACATTTTATATTATTTATATTTTCATACAATGAAAAAAATTGAAGAGAAGCAAACAAACCTGTACCTTTTGCACAGACATCAAAACCATGGTTTGTACATTACTAGCCTAGGCCAGGGTGTGGGTCCTCCCAGCAGATGTTAGAATAAGAATCCAGGAGAAAGGTAAGAAAAATTACCATTTTTATTTGGGAGTCCAGGAATAATTTAGGAGAAGAGGCTTTCAGGGGGACACCATTTGGATGGGAGCAGAACAAAATAAATATACTTCCTTGACAATTATTGTAGCCTGAATTTTACCCACATGCAAATAAGCCTTAAGAAATGTTGCAGATAAATGAAAACATTAAATGGAAAAGAAACATTTTGAAGACATAGAATATACTTGCCAAAGGTATTTATTAATATTATTAATTATTTAATATTTAATTTTAAATTATTTAATATTTATTAATTATTAGGGGAAACACAGCCAGTGGCACACACAGCCATATAATATTCCCAGTGAACAATCACAATGTTTAACAAAATATTTCATGACAGTTATTCATGATTCTAATAATATTTAGCAAATATGTCCTATGTGCCAGACCTTGCACTAAATGCTTTTACGTGCATTACCTAATTTAGCTCTCCCAAAAAATCTACAAAGTGGTTTCAAGCCACCCTATAGCACAATTTCACAGTTGCATAACTGAGGTCCAAAGAGATTTTATGAATTTTCTAAGCTCAGGCAACCAGAAAAGGAACCGGGGCTGGAGAACTAACTGACCCATGATGCCCACTGGATCCCAGACACTGCACTGGGTGTTTTATTCCAGGTAGCTAGAGATTACTAGTAAAGATGACTCATCAGTGAGTACGTCTTCATGATCACTGAGCTGGGAAGACATCTAAAGCTTCAACAAGTTCACAGATGTAGGAAAAGACAGAGACCATGTGTATGCCAGATATATTCCATGTCATAGTTCCTGGCTCCAGCTACATTTCATAATTTTGTATCTGTATAAAACTCTATGGTGCAATAAAGATCAGGTGCTGAAAACACTGCTTTTGAATAGTGTTTCAAAGTTTGCATGCAAGCTCAAACTTTGCTTTTTCACTAGCATGTAATAATTTGGGAAGTGATAACCCCCTGAGACTTTGCTTATCAATTTGTGAAATAAATGATGAGGCATAATCATGATACTTGATTTGATGGGATTGTTGTGAGAGTTAAATGGAATAAAGTTATTGAAACATTCAAGAAAATTCCTGGCCAGGCATGATGGCTCACACCTGTAATCCCCGCACTCTGGGAGGCCAAGGCAGGTGGATCACTTGAGCCAAGGAGTTCGAGACCAGCCTAGACAACATGACAAACTTTGTCTCGCCAAAAATTACAAAATTTAGCCAGGTGTGGTGGTGCGCACCTGTAGTCCCAGATACTGAGGGTCAGGGGGTTGAGGCAGGGGACTCACTTGATCCCAGGAGGTTGAGACTGCAGTAAGCCATGATTGTGCTACTGCTCTCCAGCCTGGGAGACAGAGGGAGACCTGTCTCAAAAGACAAAAAAAGAAAAGAAAAGAAAAGAAAATTCCTGTAGCAAAGTCAATGATCAAAGTGACAGCAACTTTCTCAACAGAAAATAAAAATTGTGTTAATACCAACAGACTTAGAGCATTAATTGAAAGGATAAATGCTTGAGGCAATTGATACCCAATTTTCTGGAAAATGATTACTATGTAGTGCATGCCTGCACCAAAGTATCACATGTACCCCATACATACATACACCTACTATGTACCCACAAAAATTGAAAAAAATATTTTAAAGTAAAACGTGTTCTATACTGTTTCAAGGTAATATGTAATCATTTATTCTTACCTTTCAAGAACTAGAAATGTTCATCCTTTCTTATATGCAAAATATATAATACTAACAATTTTAGTAAACTATGATGATAAATATACAGAGAAATAATCAAAATATAGCTGACAACATATAGTATAGCCATGATGGGCAGCTGTGGGTAGCAGAGAGTGATGAGAATGTGGAAAAGAAAACATTGGTTCAGATGCTTTTCATATTCTTGCTTCAGTCTTCTCATCAGTACAATGATGTGTTTCCACCAGGTAGCTTCAGTGGTCCTATCCAACTTGAAAAACCCATGCGGTTCTAGTGATTGTCAAGCATTTTTGATAATCACACTTGGACTACGAATAAATAGACAAATAATTGCTAGATCCAATTTAATGACAAATTTTGCTCTCTTGATATCTGCTTCACATTTCCATTCCTTTTCTGTTGCTCTCCTTCTAAACTTAAATGGATAATCCAAAGAAGTGCAGTGCTTAAGAGATAAAGCACCTGAAATGGCAAAGAAAGAAAGAGAAGAGAGGAGCAGGGAGGGGAGGGGAGGGAAGGGGAAGAGATGGGAGGGGATGGGAAGGGAGGAAAGGGGATGAGCAAGGAGAAGAGATAAAAAAGGAAGGAGGAGGAAGGGAAGGAGGAAGGAAGAAAGAAAAAAGGAAGCAAATGAAATGAAATGAAATGAAATGAGACTGGAAAATCCCCTAATTGGGTATTCCAGCTTCAAATCAAGAAGTAACCATTAAGCTGTCCCTAGAAATCCCTGTTGTGAGGCTGTCTAATCTAGTGGTTCTCTAAATGTTGTCCCAGGAGCAGCAGCCACATCACCTGGGAATTTAATGGAAATGCAAATTCTCAGGCCCATCCTATACTTCGTAAATCAGAAACCCTCAAAATGACAACCAGCAACTTGTATTTTAAGAAGCCCTCCAAGGGACCCTCATACAGGCTAGCATTTGAAATCCACGGTTCTAGCCTCTCAAACTGTATTCATTCCTGTTTTTCTAATGAATTCCACCATCAAGATTTTTAAACATTTGCAATCTATGGTACTATGTATTTAAGCAACTAATCCTACAACCTATCAAGGTTCAAAAATATCCTATAATCCATTATAGAGCCTGAAATTTCATAGCTATTATATATGGGGTCTATCTGATACTCTGAGCACCCACATATTCTATTTCTATCTAGGAAGTTATGAAGCAGTTTTAGATTACAAAGTAGCAGACATGACCAGAGCTTAGAGAAACTGCTATAGGGATATAGATATATGAGATCTAATAACTCATAGTTTGAGGTGCTTAGTTCAATATATAGATTAACACAACAAGAAAAACAGGAAATCGGTGGGGCCATCTAGCAATCCAATTAATGCATATGACATCTCAATTCTAAGAATATTCATACCTCTCTTTCGTTAAATTACAATATCTTAATAAACTTTTCCACCCTCAAACCCATTCTAAACAACAATTTTCACAATAATTTCTGATCAGAGGCATGGTCCACATTTTTAATATCTTTTCTAAATATAAAAGGGAGCAGAACAAATTATTTTTAAGAAAACAGTGATAAGATACAAATGTGTAGCTACATTTGTTAAGCAACAACAACAACACAGAAGATAAAACCAATAACATACAATAGAGGCAAAGAAGACAAAATTTAAGTCATATATAACTGTCTCTCCTTGTACACCAAATCTTATTGACATTAGGAAAAAATCATACTTTAGAATAAATGCATGGCACATTGGGGAAAATTTTTACCTATCAGATCAGAAATTTGAAAAATAAAAATCCTTGAAGGTTGAAAGTAGATGGGATTAATATAAGTAATGAGCTTAGTAGAAATAGAAGTAGAAGAAATCAAAGCCCACACTTACACAGGAGAAATCTACTAGAAGTGAGATTGATTCTCCCTAAAACAGCTACAGATAAAGCTCTACAAAAGACACCCCACACTTGGAGTCAAGCAATACACACAGCCAAGAGGCAGTAACCAGGATAATTATGAAAGGACCATGGTGTGAACAGCTGGTCTAGTTGGCTGCCTTCTCTCATGCCCTTGTTTATTCTATGACTAGCAGCCACAGTATTTATCACTAGAATAAAGTCCTGAAACCCTCTTTCTAAATAAAGTTAACCATCTGCCTCGGGGAGGCTCATAGCCAAACTATAGAAAGAGAGGCACCATAAAGCTTAAGATATTCATGATCTCTACAAAGAAAACAGAGGAGAAATAAAGAAAAGTATTATCTGACTCCAGATTCACAGTAAAGCAAAACCTTCATGAAGCCCTTTGATATATAGCCTCATGTAACAAATATTTCCTCTGCACCCACTATGTAACAGAAATGATTCAGCACCCTCAGAGGATATGCTGGTGGAGGAGTGGCCAGTCCCATACCCTGGTCATGTTTCTATTTTGAAGAAGAAGAACAAATACAAACAAACCTATCTTGGTCACACCAGGCAGCGTTATATGTTATTAAGAAAAAGGGCAGGGAAAAGGGATAAAGAGGGACAGTAGATGATAACTGGATGAGAGCAATCCTTTTCTGAGGAGGTGCATTTTGTGTGAGAAACAATTAAAGGGAGGGAGGAAGCCAAGTAATATCTAGAGAAAGAGCTACTAGGTGAGGAAACAGCTGTGCAAAGGCCCTGAGGTGGGAACATGCTCCCCAAAATAGCAAGAAGACCAATATGACTGAAACACAATGAACAATGATAGACATTATAGAAATTATAGAACATAAAGTCAGAGAAGTAAGCAGGATCTTGATGCCATATGGCTGTATTGGTCATGCTTAGGACTTAAAGCCATTATAAGGGGTGTTATTGTTGTTGTTGTTTGCAGGGAGTGATGGAACTTGATTTATGTTTTACATTTCTCTGAGGCTTCTGAATACATAATAAACATAGGGTGAAAAGAATGGAAGCAGAGCCCAGATTGGTCTATTGCTGCTGCAATAGAGTAAGTGAAAGATGATGGTGACTTGGATTAGCTGGGGAGTGGTGAGAGACAGTTAGATATGGTATTTGTTTGAAGGTAGACATAAAAGTGAGCACTATTTCATACACTGGATGTAGAATGTAGGACAAGAAAGGTATCAGGATGAATCCAAAGTTGGCATGAGTTACAGGGTGAAGGGTACCATCATCTCCTGATATGGGGAGACTAGGGAAGGAACAGACACAACCTTCTGTGGAAGTTCAGCTAGGGGTCTCCCAAGATTGACAGGCCTATCAGACATCTGAGTTGAACGTGCTGAATAGCAGTTGGATTCCTGAGACTGCAGTTAAAGGTAGAGGTACTAGATGAGGGAATCTGACCCTAAAAAAAAAAAAAAAAAAAAAAATTCTATAAGAGAGCACTGGGGTCAGAAACAGAGCATTTAGGAGCCTCCAAACCCAGAAAGCATGCTTTTTATACATATCACATGGCTAAATCCCCTGCCCCTTCCATAAGATGCAGATGTATAAATATCTTCAAAGAATAAAAACAAATTGTGACTTAGACTCTCAGTGACAAATATAAACAGAAAACCAAATACCAGCAAATAGAGAAAAAACAGCAGGAAGAAAGTGAGGCAAGCAAGCATTCTAAGAAGGATAGGCTAGTTGCTAAAATGCACAGCCTAAAAATATTAAAAACAAAGCCCAGTACAGGTTGGCAATAGGTGAGACAGAAAGGGCAGTTTTGTTCCAGTCATTCGGGAATCCAGTTTCCTTCATATAGCAACTCTGTCATCATCTATGAATTAGAGTCTTCCATTGCATTCTTTGCATCCTGCCGTCAATCAAGTGATTAGAATCTAGAAAAAGCATACTATCTCTTCTTCACCCAATGCCTGGGGGGTATTTTAGAAGCAAGACCCGGAAGTGGTATACATGACTTTTTTCTTGTTCTACTGGCCAAAATCCAGTATGTGTTCCACTCTATTTGCAGGGAAGGCTAACGTAGAAAAATGAAATGGAAGTTCAGCACACATGGCTTGTATATGCTACTCCAATGCAAACAGCAGAAAACTAGTTCTCAAAAAAAAACAATTAATAGAAGGAGTAGAAAAAAATCTTGAAATAGGAATAATGAACTAGCTTAAGGGATTTAATACATTACCGCCATTAAGAAAAACTGGTTGGCATTTTATAAAAAGAAACATTTAAAATATAAGCACTTTAAAAATAAAATAAAATTGCATTTAGGATAAGTCAGAGATGGTGACTAGTGAAGAATTTGTGAGCTACAAATGTATACCTTGGGTTTGGTCCAGATTATAGGACAAACACATGATGGCCTGGAGAGCATAAAAAAGTTAAGACAGAGAACGGAAACAGAAATCCCAATGTTTGTCTAATAAGACATAAAAAGTATATATATACACACACATATATATGTATATATACGTGTATATATATATATGTGTATATATATATATATATATATATATGGAGAGAGAGAGAAAAAAAACTGAAGGAAAAGATATACATCTTTAGACTGAAATTTCCCCTGAGGTATACAAGATTACTAAACAAGACCAGCACTTAGACATATTTTGATGACATTTCAAAACTCCAAGAATAATGAGCAAATTCCAAAATATCTCAGAGAAGATAAAAACAGGTATATTACTTACATAAAAATGGGAATTAGATTGGTATAGATATCCCATTTCTAAGGCCATGTGCTGAAACAAATATTGAATGTCTTCACAAGTCTGTAGAAAAACATTTCATAATTTTAAATTCTAAATCTAGCCAAAGTATTAACCAAATGTAAGAGCAAAGATATTTTCAGATATATAACTGCTCAGAAATTTAACACCTACAGGCATTTTCTGAAAAGCTTACTGATTCAACAAAACAAAACAAAAAATTACCCAAGAAAGAGAAAGACAACACAAAATAACAAGAAGCAAAGAAAATAGACACCTTATGTTCACATCTAAAAAAAATCTCTGCTGCAAAGTTTAAAAATGAAACAATGGCAATCAGGATTTAATATCTGATTATTTAAAAGCAGATGACATAGAAAGAAAAAGTATTCTAAGGATGAAGTCCTGTTCAAGACAAGATATTAGTACTGATTTGTAAGTCTAGGTATTCATATAAAATATTTTTACTTACAGGTCTCAAAACTTTAACAATAACCACTAGACAAATCATAAAAAGAAGCAAATTTTGTAATTCATTAGTTGAAAAAAGATGGAAGAAGAACAGCACAAAGAACCTCAATTAATAATAAAGAAGGAAGGTAATGTGGAAGAAATGGAGAAAAGATGTATTGAAAAGCAAAATAATTCAAAAATGAAGAGATAACAAACACAAATATCATGAATTACAACAAATGTGAATGGGCTAAATTATCTTTTAAACTTGTTTTATCTTAAAAGTTAATCACTCTAAAATTCTAAGTTGAGTTAAAGGGAAGAAGGAAGCCAAAATATACAAGACGAATGATTGAAACAAAAGATGAAATAATGTGAAATAAAAGCTAGGAAAATATTTTCCATACATCAGCTTACACAAAGTAAACATGCCATTATTAACATCAGACAAAATATATATGTAAATATACAACCTGATAACAATGAAACATAACTTTTAATCATGAAAGAATAGCAAAAAATCATAAAATTGGAACAAAATATTTTTTAAAAAATAATTCCAGTTAAAAAATGAAAAGAGCTTTATTCTTTATCACTTAAAAATCCATGCCCATTGCAGCAGTATTCACAATAGCCAAGACTGTGAAACAACCTAAATGTTCATCAACAGATGAATAAAGACAATGTGATACACACACACACACACACACACATACACACACACACACACGAATACTCTTGAGCCTTAAAAAAGGAAATTCTGAAATATACAACAACATGGATGAACCTGGAGGTCATTATGCTAAGTGAAATAAGTTAGTCACAGAAAAACAAATACTGCATAATTCTACTCATAAAATATTTTCTATGAAAATACTCAAATTCACAGAATCAAATTACGGAATGGGCGCAGCCAGGATCTGAAGGGAGACGAAAATTTACAGTTACTGAACAATGGGCACAAAATTACAGTTAAGAAAGACAAATTCTAGAAATCCACTATACAATATTGTTCCTATGGTCAACAATACTGTATTGCAGACTTAAAAATTTATTGAAGGTAGTATCACGTTAAGTTTTCTTACTACAATGAAATAAAGTAAACAATTATTTTCTTGGTTTAAGAGTGAGAACATTGAATGTTTTTTCTTTCATTCTCTCTTCTTTCCTCTCTTTCCTTCCATAAATATTTAGTGAGCCCTTTCTATGATCAAGCACTATGATACCTCCAGGATATAAAACAATAATAAACAAGATAGCCACAGACCCCGCCTTCACTAAACTTGTCATATAGTGAGAGGTAGAGAAGACATAAAATAAAATGTGACTTAAAAACAAAAACCATCACTACTGTTGATACAAAAATCTCATATTATTCATGTAAGGGTCACATTCAGTAGGTAAACTTCCACATGCTCAAGTAGTGTATTAAAGCTGAGAGTGTAGCCAAGAGAGGGGCACAGATAAATGCAAATGCTTTTGCCATGTTGAAAGAAAATTGAGAGGCAGCTTCAAGTTCTTTCGGGCCCTTCATCTCCTATTTCCCAGGGGAAGCCAAGTTAAAGTGTCTACTCAGAATGTGGCTGGCATTTAACACAATTAGATTGTGATAACAAGTGAATTTGACAAAGCATTTTCTTTATAATCATGGTAGTTTTCCTTGGAGATACGACCCAAGGTTGTGTTCCACATATTCTGTAGACAGAATTTTATAGAACCTTTGCCAACACTTGTACTCCAGTTTCTAAAAATTACTAAGTTGTTCCAAAAATAAAACTCTTAATATGTATCAAACTCAGAAAGCTGTTAAATTGATGACAGGCATCTTCACATGCACATTAATGGGTTGGTCTTATCAGAAAACAAGATCACTTAATTATGGCCTCCATTTTATCACTTAATTTACTTGATTATTGAAACCAAATAAAATCACTATTCATGTGTCTCTGACACTCAAAAAAAGGGTTAATCATTACACTTTATAATATGATTAATGGTCATTTGGATCAAAATGAAAAGGATTTCTTTTCCCCAGGAATTAGCAAAGAAGAAAGGGTATTAGGTTGAGTAATTTTTTAAAATCAATGCAATAAGTGCAGTTATCTAAATAAATTGCAGCATCTTACTGGAAGATAGGTAATCTATATTCTCTGAAGCAGAAGTAATTGTTCTATAGTTGTTTTTTTATTTTACATCATAATGGAATAAACTAGATATTGATGGAAATGTGAAAGAGTTGTGGAACATTAATATATTTGTAGCATAATTAATTTGTAAATGAAGCCAGAAGTAAGAACATTAGCTCATAAGTGAACACTATATGCCAATATTTTATTTAGCTTAATATCAGTTTTCATTTATAAACAAGTTATTTGATATTCATGTAAATCATTCCACTTGTTGTAGAAATTATATATATAATTAAGCAACAAATACACTTAGGATGCTGAACAATTACAGTTTTCCAGTTGATAGCATGTGTTCTACCTCTAGATCATTATCATGTACCTTTCCTTTTTGACTATTATAATCAAG
Source organism: Hylobates moloch (assembly GCF_009828535.3). NCBI lineage: Eukaryota > Metazoa > Chordata > Mammalia > Primates > Hylobatidae > Hylobates > Hylobates moloch. The sequence continues at coordinate 36,549,284 of NW_026652297.1, read as the reverse complement.
ATTTGGCAATTTAATGAATATAAATTACTGCAGGTTAATAATAATCATATATAATTTGCTCCAGCAAAATTTTCTGATTTATCCTTAATTTTTAAAAATCATCTCTGGTTATGTGTCTTTATTAAAAGTCAATGTTGGCAATGATTGATGGGCATTAGGAGGCAAAGTGAGTATGTGTATTTCATTTAAATATTTTCAGTCAGAATTTTTTAACAACACTGTGCAGAAATACTAGCATAGTTATTATTGTCCACGATACATCAAGAGTAGAGATGTGGTATTCACTTCATCTTTTATTTTATTTTATTTTTTTAAGAGTCTCGCTCTGTCTCCCAGGCTGGAGTGCAGTGACACAATCTCGGCTCACTGCATGTTCCACCTCCGGGATTCACGCCATTCTCCTGCCTCAGCCTCCCAAGTGGCTGGGACTACAGGCCCCTGCCACCACACCTGGCAAACTTTTTGTATTTTTAGTAGAGACGGCGTTTCACCGTGTAAGCCAGGATGGTCTCGATCTCCTGACCTCATGATCCGCCCACCTCGGCCTCCCAAAGTGCTGGGATTACAGACACGAGCCACCACGCCCGGCCGGTATTCACTTCATTTTAAAGAAAACAAAGTGAAGTTTTCTGCTTATAAAAAAGATATATTTTCTTCAAGGTAAAACTGTTACAACTAATTATACTGTTTCATAATCCATAATAATTATCTACACTATTCTCATGAGAGGTAAAATTTAATATTACAAAACAATTAAAATCTCCAATTTCATGATAGTCTTGTTTATCCTATACTCTAAAATGTTTCTCCTATTCTAAAATGACTAAATATTATATAACATCCTATTAATATTATACTACAATTAATTTAAAGCACAAATAAGACAATATTTATTTCAATTTTATATACTTTGATCAGACCTTTATTATAAAGAAAGATAAATCCAGATTTATTCATTACCTAAAGTCACCAATACATAAAAATATAATTGATAAATGTTTTCAAAACTTGTTGCTAATAATAAAATAGTTTTACATAAAAAACTCAGAATTGAAAGGATAACCTTCAGTCCTTTCTGACAATTTGGTTGATTTTATATTTAAGTTTGAATTCTGCTAAAAAGCAAACTAAAAACTAAAAACTCTCCTCTTCAGTGTATCTCAGCAGTAACAGTCCCAGCAGTAACAATGGAGAAGCATTTCCTTTCTCCAATCCCACAAATGCATGATGGGATGGGCAGTTTTCTGTCAACTTGGCTAGGCTATCATATCCCATTATTTAATCATACACTAATCAAGGTGTTGCTATGAAGGCATTTTTTAGATGTGGTGAGCATCTATAATCAGTTGACCACAAGTAAAGGAGATAATCTTCAATGTGGGTGTGCTTCATCCAATTACTTGGCAGGCCTTAAGAGCAATAACCGAGGCTTTCCATAGAAGAAAAAAGCCAACTTCAAGACAGCAGCATCAACTGCTACCTGAGTTTCCAGCCCGCAGGCCCCCCTGACAGGCTTTTGACTTGCCAGCCCCAGCAATCACGTTCCTTAAAATAACTGTCTTTTCTAGAGAGACAAAGAACAGGCTCTAATATATTATAGGTTCTGTGTTCCTGGGTCTCCCTACTTCTCACAAAAAGAGGGGTCCTGGCCAGAGGAGCGGGCCTGAGAAGTATATTAGGCCCAATCAGAGATGTTTAGAGATAGACAGAAAAAATGCCTATCCATTTCCTATCCATTCGGGGTATCAACTAGCATGACTGAGAGTAACAACTTCAGAGGATGCCAATTAAAAGTGATCTCAGAAGGCCAAGAGAGCAAAGGATACACTAGACAGGTGGAGATGCTTGAAAGCATATTTGGCATATTTCTGAAACTCTACACAGAGGCCAGTATTACTGAACTTTAGGGTTTTCAGTTTATTCATTCATTAAAGGAATATTCAGGTTATTACTATGTGCAGATTGTTGGTGGTTACTGGAGATATTGTAAAAGACATCAAGACCTCTGCCCTCAGGGACTCTGCAATCTAGTTGGAGACTGGGAAAAGACAATAGATAAAGACATAATTAAATAGTAGTTACTGCTATGAAAAAAATAGCATAATGAAAGGATTGGGTGGGGAAAGGCGATATTCGGCAGGGTAGCTGGAGAACATCTCTGCAGAAGGCTGAAAGCTGTAAACAGCTAGGAGAAGAGAACACCAAACAGAGCTAACTGCAAACACTTAAGCCCTGAGATGGAAATGTGTCTTCAATTCTGGGGAAAAGAAAGGAGGCCAAAGTGGCTGCAGCATAGCACACAAGGATCAGAGGTAGGAGATTAAGTTCTAGAGAAAAGCAATACACTGATCAAGTAGACCCTTTAGGCCATGGAAAGAAATTTGGAATTTTAAGTACAATGGAAGTCATTCTAGGATTTCAAGTAAAGGAGAATAATGGTCAAATTATACTTTTAAAAAGGTCATTTTGCCTCTTCTGTTGCTTACAGAATGAGTAGCAGGAAGTTACAGAAGCAAACAGATCAGCTCTAAGATTATTTACATTCAAGGCATGGGATTTTGGTGGGTAGCAGTGTGGATGGAGAGAAATGAAGAGTATTCATGTTGGAAGCAAATTCAATATGGCCCACTAGTGGATTTGGTAAATCAGAAAGTTATCCAAGGTGATGTCTAAGGTTACTTGAATTAGGATAAACTTGTAGTGCAACTGAGTAGGAAGGTGAATAGAACACTGGGATTCCACCACCAGCTCTCCACTGGTGTGGCTTTAGGCAATTATTCTAACTCTGACCCTCCATTTCCCCAGCCCCAAAACAAGAGTTTACTATGCAGAATTCTAAAGTCTTGCCTAGCCCTGACATCTCATAAATCTCTGGAAAGATTATAACTGCAGGTACACTGAACAAAGACTTTTTAAATATCTCAACATTTGGAGAAAATAGGTTTCCCTATTATGCTCCCTGCTTTATTTCCCTTTTATTTTTCTCACTAGCAGATCAGACTAAATTCAATAAGAGGAGAAAGAGTCAGCATACTGTCTATCATTCTGACTCATCCTTCATGGCACTCATGAACGGTCTCAAATTAGCATATAGGTGATATATGAGCAATACCAGAATGCTAAGCCAGGAGAACTCTTCTGTGCTATGATGCCCACAAAAAGCAACAAAGACAGTTACAGATGACCTCCCCCATTTAATTCCAAACATTTTAAAAATTGTTTATTTCCTTTTATTTAAAAATCTGAATATGAAAAGCAGAACATCTTTGATATTCTACAAAGTCCAACATTCACTCAAGCATCACAGATCCATATTGTTCCCTGCATTTGGAATGATCCCCAAAACAGCCTGTTTTATTCAGTCACTCAAATGCTATTTTTCCAAGAGATATATGCTCTTCTTGGTCCTGGGTTTATAGCTTGCTGATTTCTCTTAGGGTCCAAAAGCATGCAACACAAGCATTGAGAATAGAAGCAGTTGTAGAGTTATGCTCAGTAGGATGTGGTTTTACAGGTGTACTGTTTTGAGACATATGAAGGGTGAGTTTTTCAGAAGAAACAAATAGGAAGCATCAGAAACCAGCATGTAAATAACTCCTACTAGATATCAACCATTTTTCTGTGCCTTTTTTTGGGAGTCTCTACTATAAAAAACATTTCAATCTATGACTCTCAATTTCATACCTCTATGAACAAATGTAACACCCAAAACTTGCTTGTATGTACGAGGAACTGAAACACAGAGTAGCAGGCATTTTGTAGTGGCATATTCTCTCCACTGTGAGGAATATTCATTCTGAGTATAGAAATAAATTCTTGTTACTATTTGTGAAGGAATGTAGCATGAAGTAAAGTCAGAAAAAGGAAAGCAGAACATGGAGGAAACTTGCTTGCATTATTATCTGTGAGTATGTAATTAACTTTAAAAATATTTTCTGAAAAGAACACTGGGTAATAGACGACTAAAAGCAAGAATATACTACACATTTGAAAAATATAAATGGAGAAGTACCCAATGCACTGTGAAGTACAAATTTCTGTTGGCATTTAAGCTTTCAACAAGGTGAAAAAAAAAATTGACACTGATTAATACCAGTGATGAATTTTGAATCAAGAGCTTTCCTGGAAGTTAGTGTTACAGAGAATGAGCCATGGGATAGGCCCACTACGGCAGCAAAGCACACAGATCATGTCTTTCTAGTGAAAGTAGAGTTTGTAGACTCCCTCCAACAAATCAAATGTAGTGTAGAACTTGGGCCTCAAAGTGGAAGGGGATGAATGACCTGCTAATGGCATGCAAATAACTGCTGAAACAATAAGGACTTTTATAAGAACTTTCATCTGATATTGAGCAATATGAAAAATACCGAAAAATATTATCAAAGATAATATTTCTTTGAATAAATCAAAGAAATCATTTTAGAAAACACTGTTATAAATTCTTAAAATTTCATGTTGGGTTGGTGATAACAACTTGTATCTCTATAGAAGGATACCAAAGATTGGTTTGGAGACTACAAGTAGAATCAGAGGCTCAAAGCCAGAGCTGATCAAATGATTCTGAAATTCTAACTAATGTTTCTGTGTTCTAGCCATAAAATCACACAATATTTCAAAACTCGGTCAAGAAAATGTTTTGCTTCTTAAAAATGGATTATGTTACAGTGACAAATGAGAAAAATACTTGATATTTAAACAGAAAATGACTCAATAATTATTATGAACTAAAAGATGTAGCAATCTATAGTAAAAGAAAAGAGAATAGCCAATAAACAAGAAAGACACTAACTTCACGAAGTAATAGCAACTTAAAAATCAAAAATCAATAGAAACAAAACACCATTTCATCTACAAAACTGACTAAGCTGTTTTTTCTAAAATAATTTTTCCAAATGTCAGCCAAAACAGCAAATTATAAAACAATATGCACAGTATGATTCCAATCTAGTTAACAAACAATTGAATAAGAATTGAGATAGAAAGTACACTGGAGAGGCCGGCCATGGTGGCTCACACAATCCCAGCACTTTGGGAGGCCAAGGCGGGTGGATCATGAGGTCAGAAGATTGAGACCATCCTGGCTAACATGGTGAAACCCCGTCTCTACTAAAAAAAATACAAAAAAAATAGCCAGGTGTGGTGGCAGGTGCCTGTAGTCCCAGCTACTCAGGAGGCTGAGGCAGGAGAATGGCATGAACCTGGGAGGTGGAGCTTGCAGTGAACCGAGATCGCACCACTGCACTCCAGCCTGGGCAATGGAGCGAGACTCCATCTCAAAAAAAAAAAAAAAAAAAAAAGAAAGAAAGGAGACTGGAGAAATTTAAATCACAATGTTATCCCCGATTTTAACTAGGTAGTGACAAAATGTTTAAATTTGACATTTTTATTTCTGTTTTTTTCCTCATTTTTCCAAACTTTCCAGAATAAGAAGTTTTGCAATGAAAAAAAATATTAAGAACCAGGTCAACTAAAAAGGCTATTGTGCTATTGTGAGGCATTTAACTTTATGATTACTCTTTAGAAATGTTTGTTTAGCAACACCACTTAAAGCACTTTTAATTCCCAGAAGAGATATGCATTCCAAGAGGGTAATTACAATTAGAATATTTATCTCATTAGGTGAAGATCGTCCTAATAGAATTCTGTCAACTTTACTGAGATAAATGTGGTAGAAACATTTGGTCACTATAAGACATGCTTTAAAAACACGCAAGCACGTACAACTTACTGCTGTGGCTGAAAATGATTCCAAAGATACCCAAGATTTAGACATGTAATGACTGATTGTTTTCACCTGACCAGAGTAAAAATAAGAACTGTTTGCTTCTTGGTTCTCACATCAGATGTTACCTCGCCCCACCACCTGCTCTATCTTTTAATCACATTAGTGGATATTAGAATATTTTCCTATGAAAATAAAGGGTATAGAAACTCCTCATTGCTTTTTTTTGTTATGATCATGTAGTAGGGTTGTCTGGATTCAGCTGAAGATGATCTTAAGAAAATAAAAATATCATCAAACAAATTAAAAAACTAGGAGATATACTTAAAACAATGAGACTGTTCCAAGGTTTTTAAAACATTATAGGCCAACAGATGACGATGTTTCCAAGAGAACTGCATCAATTAACCTGTATAGGTTCAACATGGCTTCAAATTGCGGTGGATAAAATAGCTCTAGTTGCTATACATAATACGGGCAAGAATTTTACAAATATTATCTTATTCAGATTGACCTCTTCCTTGATTGGTTCTAATAAATTAAATTTTAATATATACATAGAAGCTCTACAATAGAAAGAAGGAACAGAGTTGTGATGGTATTAATAGAAATATGGTATCTCCTTTTATAAAACAAAAAACATATATATGTATGCATATGTGTGTATATACAGACATACACATACCTATGCATACATAAAAAAACAGGCAACTCAAAAAATAGAAACGGCTAATAGATATATCTCATTGGAAAATCATAAAAATGCAAAATAAGACTGTTATGTCAAATAGAAAGTTACAATGCAAAATTATACATAAATTCATATAATTATATTTTAATTATGTGTATGTGTATAACTGAAAGAAATATACCAACATGTTAACTGGTTGGAATCATGGATACTGTGAATATTATTTTCCTAATTTGTAAAGGTAGTAAATTCTCTAAAAGAATCTAGAATTATCATTTATTTCTTCATTATAAGAATTTATTTTAACTTTCTGAAAAAGAGTAACAGATATGTCTCACTTAAAATGTCAACATAGCCTATTCTAATCCTGAACTAGGTTTTGGCAAGTATCGCCTAAAACTGATCATTAATATAGAAGCCTTCAAATTTTGCTTCAGTTTGACTTTCTTCAACTGATGTAGTAACCCCATTATTGGAACAAATTTCTATCAAAAGTTTAGAGATACATGGACACTATTGAATAAAAAGTTGTCTGGGGTTTGCCTATGCATATTTCTAATATGTGTTAAAATCATTGAGATCTTTATATTTAAAGTACACCCACACATATACAAATAAACCCTACCAGGGCCAAGTGTTAGAATATACAGCATGTGGCAATCCAAATATATTTCAAGAGAATAAATTAGGAAACTTCAAAAACTGCATTTATTTTAAATCATAATGATGAAACTGCCAAATAAAATGATGTTCAGCTTTTAATTCTATAATTTTTCATTCACCCAAAAAACTCAAAATATTGAAATATTTCTTCCATTAATAACCTATTCTATATTCTGATGTGGCACTTTATGGAAGAAGTAAAGGAATATTAAAGCAAGCAGAAAAGAAGAGTGGTTTAAAGCAGTGATTTTGATGTCAGAGCCATCTGTGTCTGGATTCTCAATCCTGACTCCTAATTAGAAAGTTATTTAACTTTCTTAAACATTAACTTTGTCATATATAAAATGGAAATAATTATGCTATATCATATAATTGAAAGATTAAGTCATTATGTACATATGACACTTAAATTGCACATATTCTATATTAAGCAAACAAAACCATATTAACTAAAAGCAAACAGTCAGTGACATTGATTCCTAAGCAAATGGAGGAAAGAAATTAAGGAATCCTTCAGCCTCTGAATGGAGGTCAAGATTCTCCGTTCGTTTAACATATTTTTATTCAAATCAGTCAAAGGCAAAGAAATTAATCATGAAATCCAGTATGGGAACAATGCAAGACAGCAAAAGATTACATTATCACTAGTCATACAGATGGAATCAACAAATAGATATTGTTTTGAAACTTTTCCCTCTTATTTTTAGTTGACACATGATAATTGTTCATACTTACGGTATACAGAGTGATATTTCAATACATGTATATAATGCATAATGATCAAATCAGGATAATCACCATATCTATTACCTCAAACATTCATCATTTCTCTGTGTTGGGAACACTGAAAGCCTTCTCCCCCAGATCTTTGAAAATATAAATAAATCATCTCCAGCTGTATTTACCCTACAGTGCCACATAACACTAGAATGTATTCTTCTTGCCCAGTTATAACCCTGCACCAACCTCTTAATCTCTCCTCTCCTTTCCTTAACCAACCGTTCCCTCTCCTTTCTTCCCCCTCCCCCTCACAACCTCTAATAACCACAATTCTACTCTCTACTACTATGAGCTCAACTTTTGTTAGCTCTCATACATGAGTAAGGACATGCAGTATTTATCTTTCTATGCCCTACTTATTTCACTTAACATGATACCCTCCAGACTCATCCATATTGCTGTGAATGACAGAATTTCATTCCTTTTGGTGGCTAAATAGTAAGCCATTGTGTATACATACATTTTCTTTATTCATTCATGCTTGCACACCTAGGTGGATTCTATATCTTGGCTATTGTGAATAGTGCTGCAATAAATAGTGTTGCAATAAATAAATAGTGCTGCAATAAATAAATATACAGTGCTGCAGTAAATAAATAAATAATGGTGCTGCAATAAATAGGAGACATCTCTTCAATATCCTGAATTTGTTTCCTTTGGATAAATACCCAATAGTGGAATTGTTGGGTCATACAGTAGTTCTATTTTTAGCCTTTTGAGAAGCCTCTCTACTATTTTCCATAATGGCTGCACTAATTTACATTCCCATCAATAAAGTGTAAGAACTCACTTTTCTTTGTATTCTGACCAGGAAACATTTAGATCTTAAACTTTGGGGCTGGATAATGAGTAGAAAAACAAAGTATTGCTGGGTCTTTATTGAGACCACATATTCTCACAACTTATGGTGACTAAACAAGCATCTATCACTGCCTTAAGGAACAAGAGAAAAAAATCCACAGGAATAACTCCAAATTTGGTCCATGACCAAAAGTAGAGTAAGTATCTCTAGGAAAGGAGCTTATCCTCCAATGCTCTTAGTTCTCAAGATTTGGTTTCTCACTGAGATATCAACAAAAATGGTTAAGTCTCACAATTTCATGAAACAATGACATTTTAAAGATAGTGATAATACAATTTGGATGCTACAAGTTTCAAAGCCCACAGAAATAGGGGTAGAAGCTAGAACTCAGGCTGATTCCACCTTTTTTTATTCTGCTCAGATTCAGTCTGTCTCAGAACTTCACCAAGAATAACATTTCATTAACAACAGATTGCAAATGGAGAGTTTGCCTGTACTAACCCTATATAATCACTGATCTTGCAAACACTAGGAATACTGTTGATTCTGTGCCCTGCAGAGGGACTGAGTCACTGGTAAGAAAGAATTCTCTTTCAGAATTATGCCCATGTTGGTTGGAAAAAAACAACATTTCCAAGGAAGTCAGGACTAACTTGTCTTTCCAAATTCTTAGAACAAAGAACTACAAAAGGACAGTTAAGAAATGCACTCTACCTTCTGGCCGGGTGCAGTGGCTCACACCTGTAATCCCAGCACTTTGGGAGGCTGAGGCAGGCAGATCACGGGGTCAGGAGATCAAGACCATCCTGGCTAACACGGTGAAACCCCCGTCTCTACTAAAAATACAAAAACAAAATTAGCCTGGTGTGGTGGCGGGATCCTGTCATCCCAGCTACTCGGGAGGCTGAGGTGGCAGAATGGTGTGAACCCAGGAGGCAGAGCTTGCAGTGTGCTGAGATAGTGCCACTGCACTCCAGCCTGAGTGACAGAGCGAGACTCCATCTCAAAAAAAAAAAAAAAAAAAAAGAATATACTCCATCTTATTTGGTTATCTGTTGCTGATATCAAAAGAAAAACTCCCCCCGCCGCTTTCTTTTTTAAGATGGGGTTAGAGAAGAGTGAGGGTGATAGACATCTTACCTGAATACAGAATAGCCTGAGTAAAACAGAATAAAAAGATCACTGAGCTTCTATATGCACATAAAAGCCTGAGCAGGAAGTATCTGGTCTATTTCTTCCTAGTTTTCTGGTCAACCTGTAATGTAGTCTAAACATATGAGAATGTCCCAACATGTCAATTCTAGACTCTAAGGCTAGGTGCATCCTCCATCTTTTTCTTATTCAAATTTTTTTTTGCAAAGATTACTTGTTGGTTTAAAATATATATTTTCCTTGTAACGTTTCGTAGAAAATCACTCCACAACAATAAACATGTTTATCCAGTGAATACAATTTCTTGAATGTCTACGATACGCCAAAGGGCTGTTCTAGGTACTGTAAACAAAGCAACATCTTTGGGCCAGAAACCAAGTTCTTCAAACAACACACATGAAGTAGAATCCCCTAATTATTTTAGTCATTAAATCTGCTTCCTTAAATCCCAGAAAAATCAAAAGTAATAATAATTAGCATTACATAATAACAAACCTAAGCACCTTAACCACTAGGAGGCTGCCCAACACACAGAAGATCATACCTATATATTTGCTGAATAAATAAATGGATGAATGTGTAATATCAAACCAAAAAAAATGGGCTGAACTAGCCAAGACTAAACCAATAACAAGTATTAAAAATACAAAGGTTAGAGAATTTGTCTAGTAAGGAATAATCAAAGCCAGTTTTTAAAATGTCTTGTGGTTTTAGAATGTCTGAAGGTTTGTTTTGCTGGGTTACAGGGCAATGTAAGGAGAAGCAGTTCAGTACCGCGGATAGCTCCCCGAAGACATGCTCTCTAAAGTCTGAAATCTGCTTAATTGCTGTGTCTTTCAACTGCAATCATCTCATTCAAGCGCTCTATCACTTTTATGCCTGATTCACTTCCAATAAGAACAGAATGACTCCTCAACCTCACCCTCACTCTGACACACACAAAACAAATATGCACACGTAAAAGTCTGGCCTATTTGTCAAAATGGAGCACTGTCTGTCTCGATTAGGGGACATGCCTGTCACTTTAGAAAACTGATCCAGGAAGTCTTATCTTTTACTGTGTGACAGCTCATCCTAAGAGGGCTCTCTCCTCACCTCGATCTAGGGCAAACGATTTATTGCAGCACATGATAAAGAAGCTATCTAAAAGTTGGAATGAAATATATTACAGGCTGGGCATGGTGGCTCACACCTGTAATCCCAGCACTTTGGGAGGCTAAGGCAGGTGCATCACTTGAGGTCAGGAATTTGAGACCAGCCTGGCCAACATGGTGAAACTCCAATTCTACTAAAAATACAAAAATTAGCTGCCTGTGGTGGCGTATGACTGTAATCTTAGCTACTTGAGAGGCTGAGGGAGGAGAATCGCTTGAACCCAGGAGGCAGAGGTTGCAGGGAGCTGAGACTATGCTGCTGCACTCCAGCCTGGGTGACAGAGTGGGACTACATCACAAAGAATTTAGAAACATGTTATAAAATTATAATTCAGCATTATAGACTCAATAAATCTCTTTCTGAGGTAGACTACTATATCATGTTACTACTCCATAAGTATTTACATAAATGACACAACCTAACACTACCTATGACAATAATAATAATTATCATAAAGCAACAATAACTCTAAATTAAAAAGACATTATTTGATATACCCCAAAACAACACAGAGCTAAAGTAAAATATTGACATATAGGAGACCTTCATCTTTACTATTCTACTTCCTTTGCTTGTCTACCGAGTTCCTAAATATTTGTGTGTTTTTATGTTGTGGCAGTCATCCAGGGTTGGATATTTATTTACACAGTTTCCCTCATACTAGATTACAAATTCCTTGAGAGGAAGAACAATGTTTTAATTATCTTTATATCATCTATAACAGCTAACGATATCCTAGATGTGGTAAGTATCCAATAATTATTTTTTTGAATTAAACTGAACTGAAATAGCTCGTCCCTGGTTTATAAAATGTCCGTTGTCAGAGCAGTATGAAGAAGGTCTATCCCTGTCCATAATCTCATTACTGTAGAGAGAAAGAAGGAGGAGCTGCTGTTTCTGTCAGCAAACATAACAAAGAGATTTGGGTCATCTGGAAATATTTACCCCACTAAAAATCCCTCTGAGAGAAAGTAATACAAACCATGCCTTTCTGCTGTGAAATCACTGAAGATTCTATTTATGTTTTCTTCTTTATGGTTGTACTTTAAAATCTGCAAACACTCTGTTAGGAGGAACCAGCAGAGAAGTATAAAAACAGCTGATCACTTGGGGAAAACATAAAGTTAACAGAAGAGATTCCAAAGAGAGAGAGAGAAAATGAAAGAAGGAAGGAAGGAAGGAAATATGGGAAGAAAAGAGGAGGGAAGGAAGAATGGAGAGATGGAAGGAGGAAGGGAGAATATACTAAAAAAGAAGATGCTGTTCAAAGGTGGTACTGGAAAGTAATGAAAGTTGTATCTTGACAAATGGTGATAAGGATAGAAAAAGCACCATCATCCCCAAATCTCACAAGTAGAAAATAAGCTTCTTCTTGTCTTCCCATGGATTGTATTACACAGAAAAGAGGAAGGATAAATATAGCTTTGTTTTTGTTTGTTTACTTAAGATTACTTCTTGAGTACGTGCTCCACTGACATGTTTTGGAAGAACTCATTTAGATTGTTTGCAATAGATTCTCAAGTAATTCCAATAATTACTAAGGTTTTCCAAGATAAATTTAAATTGTGTGCTTAGTTTACCAAAATCAGATATGTTGACAATTTTTATTCCCATATAATTTTTTATCCTGAATGTAGTCATCCAACTGCCTTAAAATAGTTATTAACAGTTTGGGGTACTCACTTTAGAAAATTAGTCACTGAGTGAAGCCCCTTTTCCATTCAGCAGGTTTTTTGTTTCATCGAGACTCAATTCTATCAGGTGTTTCTCTTTCAGCATCGAAAACGTCATCCCAAAGGACTTCCAATCCTGTTTAAACACTAAAACTGTGCAGCAGAGCTCCAAATTTCCATGAAAGTGACCCTGCTAGTGAATCTACTTCATTTTTCTCTCCATCTGCAAAGAATAGTCTTGTTTTTCTTTCCTGCCTCAAGAACACCTAATCCTTACATTTTGAAAAAACAGAACTTGAGTTATTGCCGAGGGCCTTATTATAATATAGCTGGAATAATCTGCTATGAGTGCTAGTTGGCGCTATTTCTTCTTTACACATGCTTTTCTAATTCAGATATGATTTGTTATGAGCTATTTACTGAATATTGAAATTTAGTATAGTTAGGTTCTCAAACTACCCGTGGACAGAAGCCTGTGAATTACATGGGTGTGAGAATCAGAAACATGAGTAGGGCTTTTTAAAGTCTCCCTGCTCAACATTAGGCATCATTTTTGACTTGTCACATTTGCTATCTGTGCACTCAGAAACCAATGTGACAATGGTTTCCAAGTCTAGGTTTTGGATGGGGCTGGAAGTTTTAACAGCCTCACTGTGAACATTTGGCATGTTCCAGACTTCCCAATGAGGGAGATTACTGCAAAGACTGAGGCAAAGGTGAAATAGGACAGTCTGTAAGGCCAAGATGTAAGTCCAGAGACCACAGAGAGACTTCAATGTCCAGTACAGACTTAAAGAAAACAAAAATAAAGATCTATCATAGTAATGGCTTACTAAGCCCTACAATGAACAGCAGTATTAAATTTTTACTAAACTATTAATGAAACAATTTTTTAAAATCTAAGTAGTCAGTTAAAAAATAAACCAAACTTTTCCAATTCTAAAACCAATAGTGGTTGTGTCATGTGATTTGGAATGCACTAGACAGAAAACTGACAAATTCTGATTTCTTTTTTTCTGTTCTGTTTCTTTGGCCGTGTGCCATCAAACAAGTCATTTAACCCTCCTGTGTACTGGGCTTCTATTTTGTCATCTGTAAAACAAAGAGCCTGGACTAGAAAATAACGAAATTTACTTCCGGGAATAAATAGGCATTCATTTAGTTTGAACATAAAACTGTATTACATTTGAAGAGTTAGGAAAAGAGAAAAAGTTTTGTGTATTAATATATGTGTTCTAGGTTTCTGAATTTATACTCTAGTGCCTCAAAGAGTCATACACTCTTCATTCTAAATAATAAGAGGTGACAGGGATGAGCACTAAGACCCAAATAAATGAAAAAGATCACATAACTAGTTCCAGTTCAATTTTCTCCCAAAATCCTACAAAGCTATAAGAAGTGGAGAGAAAAGGCCAACCTGGCTGCTGCTGGCTTGAAGTATGCCAAGAAATTCCATCACAACTCCTTGAAGCCAACCAAGGAGCTAGAACATGTAAGCAGTGGGAGAAAGCTTCCCTCAGCACTCAACATCAGAAGCCCAAATGAGAATGTGAAGTAGGCTGCCAGGAGTTGGATTTAAGTTACTAGAACCACAAAGGGCAAAGAGTGCTGCCTTCTTCATCTCCCACTGTATTCCACGATTCTGTAACGAAGGGCAAGACTACAGCCAACCTGAACTCAGAGCTGTGACACTGCCTGGGCAGCCATGAGATCCTAGTGAGACAGGCCACCAGATGCGAATACAGCAGCCTAAAACATCCAGCAGCAAGTGAAATGAAAAACAGCTCAAGAAAACCTCATGAAGATCCAGACACTGAGAATGACATCTTTCCTAATGATCAAATCTAAGTTTGGTCTACTGAGACATTTTACTTCTCTTAGAACAGAATACCTTAGACAGCATTAGGTAATATTGTGAGTGATGGAGATATAAGAAAGGCAGAATATATACTGAACGTTTATCTTGAAGGAATATGTTTAAAGAATATTCTTGATAGGAGGTGGCAAACACTTTCTATTTCCCTATGGTGCTAATATAGCAGACAGTACTAATGAATAATTATTGATAGTAATAATTATTAATAGCAATAGTGTTTTATGTAGTACCTGGGTACTACAGCCTTACAAATTTTCTCAACTGGCAGGTACTATCAACTGATCTGAGTTGGCATGAGGAGGAAAACCTATTTACTATCTCTTCTTTTTTTTTGTGTGAGACACAGTTTCACTCTGCCACCCAGCTGGAGCGCAGTGACGTGATCTCAGCTCACCGCAACCTCCACCTCTCAGGCTCAATGGATTCTTGTGCCTCAGCCTCCCTGGTAGCTGGGACTACAGGCACATGCCACCATGCCTGGCTAATTTTTGTATTATTAGTAGAGACAGGGCTTCACCATGTTGGCCAGGCTTGTCTCAACTCCTGACCTCAAGTGATCTGCCCACCTCAGCCTCCCAAAGTGCTGGGATTACAGGTGTGAGCCACCACATCCAGCCTATTTGCTATCTTTTCTACAAGAGAAAAAGAGTTCTGTGCTGAGAATCATGAACTGCTCATCCTTCAGGCTCTACCATTAACCACCCCTGGACAAGTTATCTCATGTCTCTGGACCACATCCCCCTTATCAACAAAATTTGCAGGGAAGGGTGGGCTATCTCTAAATTCCCTTTGTGTAGCCCAGCCCTAGATATTTGCAACTTTAAGCAGTGGGGAGTATTGATGAATAACTGAGGAAAGCATGACTGTCACATAGTTCAAAGAAATGAAGTCATGTGTTGAAGTCATAAAACATCATTTTTCCCTCCTAACAGAGTTACAGATGCAAATTTAAAAATTCTCTATTGAACAGTAGTTGTTTAAACCAACAAATGTATTCTGTGTAACCCCTTCACAGATAAGGAATTAAATGTTCAGAGGGGTTAACCGATTACCTAAAATTATGTAGGTAAATCTGCATACCCAGATTATGATGATCAGCACCAAGATTATTATTATAAATAAGTTGTGATGGGGTTTAGAGATGGATTGCCAAACTGTGAGCCCAAATCTAACAAGCCAGTACCCTTCCTCTATCACTGTTAGTTTCTTGTCCTAATTTCCTGTTACTTGAATAGTTTTAGGGTCCCATATCCTTTCTAAAAAAATTTCTTAAGATCTCTTCTTCACTAAGCATATTGATTTTACCCATCCTTTCTTATTTGCATTTGCAAGTTTCCCAATTTAGAATGCCTGAAATGTGTATTGGTGGGCAATGTACTCTGTTTACTACATCGTAACTAAGCTGAATAAGACCTCACCTAACACAAGCCTTGTGGAATCCAAAACACAGCTATTTACTGCTACCTTTTTGTTTATATCATTTTACCCACATATTATTGGATATGCTTCCTTGAGCAGTAATTAGTTAATTCCCTAAAAAAAGATCATAGTATGCCATAAAATGATATTAATCTGTTTCTGTAGATCTTTGCTGTCTAATCTTGAATCCGGTTATCAAGTGCTTTCTGTTGATTTGCTAATAAAGAAACCAGAGGCATTTCAGGCTGCTATGAAACATAATGAATATAAATTCACTAAGTGATCATATTCTTACAGGATTACAATCCAGAACCATCATAGCAATGGAAACAAAAGGATGTAAGGCCCATGTTATTTAGCATAAACACATATAGGTGGAAGGTTAGATAAACAGTCAGGAGACTTAATTCCATTCTCAACCATCACACTGAAGTTACAAACTTGCACAACTTTCCTTACTTACTCGGGGCTCAACTATAAAGTGAGGGTGCTGGACTTGCTTCCTTCTATCACATTGCTGTTTATCATTTTTTGGCTAATATTGTCATGGCAGCCTCTAGTATCCTCCATGTGTGACAGCTCTCCTGGGCAGTTATATAATTTTACATTTGGCAGCATATACCACCAGTCCTGTTCTTACCCAGGATGACCCAATGCCAGCCTGAAAGTCACAGCAACCTCCTCCAAGACAAATTCAGAACATCTTATGGGGTAATCAGTAACAGCCTGCTACAGCCACAGCTAAGAATTCTGTTCTCCACATTCAGTCTTTACTTTGTAGAGGTGAAGAACTTACTGACTACTTTTTTCTCCAATGAGGTCAGTTGACTCTAAACCACTTTATAAAGCATCTGCACAGGCTCTACAACTCCATAAAGCTAATCTCTCTGAACCAAGAAGAGACTTTAAGATTTTCAAGTTTTCTAACTTTTTATGTTAAAGGTAAAAACTTGAGACCTAGAAAGGTGGAAATGTGAGTATTAGAACCAAAAATTCTTGATTCCTAGGTCAGTGTGCTGACAAGGGAAAAATATGATAGCATGGGAAGATGAACAATTTCATTATCAATTGGTTATAACAGGTGGTTCTTCTCTAAAACATCATAAAATGTATTGTTTTCTTAACACACACTGGAAATTTTAGAAATCTCCTCCACATATTTATTGTTATACTGCCTCACTATAAGAGACAGATTGTCTGTGCTAGAGCTTAAATTATGTCTCCTTCACTTACTTGTTGTTAGTCAAGTTAACTACTTTGCACTTCATTTTCTCATCTATGAAAGGGCATTAAAATACCTTCATTAAACCAGTTTTGAAAGTTAAAGAGAGTTAACTAATGTAGTGTTATCAGCACTGTATGCTCACACATTCCTTAGCAAATTCAAGAGGTATATACTGTTTATTGCTCAACAACACAAAATCACTACAAATTAAAATATCCCCAATGTGCCCTAACACCAAGATGAATCCTTAGGAAAATGTCCTGAGATGTGCTAATAGTCTTGAGAACTCTCAAAGAAAACATTTTCTTACAACGGTCCTGAGGGGTACTGTTCTTTGCTTCCATGACTCTAAGAGCTGCCATCCTTCATGGAAATATGACTGGAGATTTAAGAAGACGATAGGTTTGTTTAAACTTATTTCCAGCCTAAATATCCATATCTTAATGTAGCCATTAAAAATCATGCTAAAATAATTCCATGGGGAAAGTTTTAAAACGTATTAATTGAATAAAATTAATTTAAAAGAGCATTTATAGGCCGGGCACGGTGGCTCACGCTTGTAATCCCAGCACTTTGGGAGGCCGAGGCGGGTGGATCACGAGGTCAAGAGATCGAGACCATGGTGAAACCCTGTCTCTACTAAAAATACAAAAAATTAGCCGGGCGTGGTGGCGGGCACCTGTAGTCCCAGCTACTCGGAGAGGCTGAGGCAGGAGAATGGCGTGAACCCGGGAGGCGGAGCTTGCAGTGAGCCGAGATCACGCCACTGCACTCCAGCCTGGGCAACAGAGCGAGACTCCGCCTCAAAAAAAAAAAAAAAAACATTTATAATACAAATCATGTGAATGTGTGTAAAGGAGGGAAAAAGCCTAAATATGTGTACCTCAAAATGTTAACAGAGCTCTCATTAAGTAGTAGAACGATGAGTTTTTTTTTCTTTATCTTGCTTAATTTTTTCCCAATTTTTATACTATAAAAATATGCTCTAAGGACACTTGACTTGGTTAGTAAATATCTTTACAGATACAGGATAAAATAGAAGTTAAGAGCACAAGCTTTGCAATCACTGACTGTAATTTCTAGCTATGTAACTTTGCCTAAGTTCCCTAAAATCTCTGTGTCTCAACCCTCTGCAAAATTGGGTTAATATATGTTTCTGTATAGTAGAGTCATTGTGAGGATTAAATGAGTTAAAATATATGAAGTGATTAAAATAATGCCTGACACATAGTCAGGATTCAACAAGTGCTAGCTATTTCTCTTGATGATGTCACTAATTTTATTAATTGAGAATATTGATTTAACCAATAACCTTGCTGTAAAACCACATGAAATTCATATTTTAATAAAGATAAACATGTTACTTAAAACAAGTGACTGCCCTGAACGAGAGAAGTACATATATAACGTTAGTATATTTGCCAAACATACATTCAGTCTAAATTGAAGACTATTCCCTAATTATGAAAATAAGCTTATGACAACTTAAAACAATATTAGAATTATTAAAATAAACATTTTTGTTGGTCTGTATTCATACATCTTACATCCTATATCCATGGATGAGCCTTTGTGTACTTTTCTAGGTTTGCCAAACTCATTCTGTTTTTAAGCAAAACAAAACGGTTTGAGGATAAGGTAGATGGTTAATTAAAGGACAACAGAAATCCAACCTCAGTTGTGTGGTATTTGCAAAGTCAGTACAATCCAACCGTATCTATATGCAGGGTAATAAGAAATTCACCAGGCCAAAGAGAAGATAATCATTATTTAAATCCCTACCATCATTGCAACAGAAAATCTAACGCCTGGGCAACTCATTTGGCTGTAATAAGTGATGAAATGCATCTTTAAAATGCAATAGATCTCTAAAAAGAAGTTGCACTTGCATTTTAAAGATGCAAATGCAACTACTTTGCTGGTGTAAAAAAATTCATATCATAAGTTAGTATTTTTCTTACTACTGAAATAGAAGCCTCCATGACCTGGAGTATTGTGAAACACATGTTTGGTCTTCATCCCTTTCCCTGGAGTACCACACTGAAAATCACTGGAATCTCCAAAGTGTGTATTTTGTATGCCAATGAGTTGACTGCTGGCTGCCAGTCTTGGGTAGCTTCAGGATGGAGGCTGGTCACTGGATAGACCAAAGCATGATTAGAGGTTTGGAACTTTCAACATCACGCCCCAACCTCTGGGGATGGAGAGGAGCTGAAGGTTAAGTTGATCACCAGGGTCCGATGGCTTAATCAATCACACCTATATAATGAAGCCTCTGTAAAAACTCAAAATGATTGGGTTCAGAGAGCTTCTGGGTAACAGAACATGCAGAGGTTCCCGGAGGACGGCCCACCCAGGAAGGGCATAGAAGCTCTGTCCCCCACCACCCATGCCTTACCTTATACATCTCTTCATCTTTATCCTTTACAATATTCTGTATAATAAACTGGTAAATGTAAGTAAGTGTTTTCCTGAGTTATGTGAACCACTCTACCCAATTAATCAAACCCAAGGGGGAAGTTGTGGGGACCCCAATTTATAGCCAGCTGGCCAGAAGCACAGATGCAACAAACTGGAGCTTGTGACTAGCATGTGCAGTGAGGGGAGGAAACAGTCTTACGGACTGAGCTCTCAAGCTCAGGGATCTGACTATCTCCAGGTAGACAGTGTCAGAGTTGCATTGAATTAGAGGACACCCAGCTAATGTCAGCTGCAAAACTGATGGTTTATTTGTTGGTAGTGAGAAATCCCCACACACTTCTTGGTGACTAGAGGTCACAGAAGTCTTCTGTGTTGACTATTGTCAAATGAGAGAATAGAAAAGACACTTTGGTTTAGTTTTTCCTACATTAACAAAATACCAAATCTCCTTTCATCAAGCCAGGGCCTAAGCCACACATAGGCAGCATGGAGAATATACTTTTCCTTGTGTATGTCTCTTAAGTCGGAACTGAAACTCAATTCTTTGCAGAAAGCAAGAAGCAAGTCATATTCATTTTATCTCCCCATTGCTATCTCAACCCCAAACCTCCAAGCATCAAAAATATTTCTTGGCATAAGGTAGGCTTTTTCAAATTAATTTTTTCTGCATGAATAAAGCTTTGTGATTTCTTGTTTTGTATACAAATGTAAGAATCTATGAACATATGTTTCATAGTAATACATTGTGAATAATTATTTTTCATATCTAAAACATCAGCTCCATACCTAGTCCTAAAGGATGTTTTAAATGGGAGGTGAAGTGGCCTGACCAGGTCCCAGCTAAGCAGGAAACTTGTGCAATGGAGGTATCCATGCCTTCACTCTGTATACCACAATACTCTTTCTTTCTCAAAATAGAATTCTTAAGGTAATTTCTTCAAACACGTGATTAACTACACACAACTAAATTTTCTTTCATGTTTAAGTTAGATTAAAGAAAAAAACAAAAATAATGCAAGGTTGTTTTAACCACACATAGAAAGCAATTTTCAATTTAATTATCTGAATGAAGTTAAATGAAGTGATGGGGATTTGAAAACAAATTTGAAAAGTACAAAACACACCTCAAATATAATGCATAACAGTTGTTACTATCTCTTTCAAATCATGTTTTACATTTGAGAAGCTATATCTCAATAAAGAGTGAGAAAAAAGCAATCAATTCTCATGAATTGCCTCCTTTACTCCCTATGACACTAAAATAATATGGCTGTCTTCTGAACTCTGCCTGCTCTTTATCACAAGCTCACCTTTCTTTTCTGCACCTGGACTCTGGCACAGGGTGAGGGGTCTTCAGGTTTCCATGTTCAGTTTTCTATCCTAATTATTGACAGCTCTTGCTCAGAAAACACATCCATGCTCTGGTCAACACTTCAACTGCCAATCCTTGAAGGACAACTCCCATACTCAAACCTGGAGTCCTGTGTGCACTTCTGAGTTACAATCACCTATCTCCATTTGCCCGTTGTGTGTTGACTGGCCTGTCTTATCATTTTTCTCAAGTTAAAAATGCTAAGCACCAAATTCACCACATCACCTCCACTGCCTTTTTAAGACATATTTCTCCTTTATGATCAGACTCCAAAAGTCCACGAAAAGCCTTCTTGTGGACTTAACACAGTGCCATTCTGGGGACTGAATGAACAGACTCCCTGTTCTCTGTAAAGATTTAGCATTCAAAGGGAGTAAAAATGAAGGAAAAGTGCGATAAAGGGAAAGATACTCCACAACACTGATCTGAAATACACAACATTGGAAGCTTCCTCGTGGTGACTGCCCAACATCTTTGAAGATCTTCCTACATTTTGGAATTTTCTCATACCATGAGTCCAGTTTTTAAAGCCAGAAAATTCAAAGAGTATGGGCACCAAACCAGGGAGAACCAGTTTTCTGGCAGGAGCAGTTGGTGAGGCATTTGGTTCCTCAGCTTTGGGAGGCCAAGTCCTGGCACCACAGGTGCTGAGAAGCCATATGATTAGAGAGAAGTCCTAAGGTGTGGCTGTGTAGCCCCCGAACTCCACTCTTTGGCACTCTCCCAGAGATTCTAGGTGTTTATTAGTATCTGTTGTTACGTTATTGTTTTCTGATTCAACTAGGGTGTGCAAATTCTGCTATTTGCAACAGAAAGCCCTGTTCAACACACACATTAAAGCATTGAAACTCTGCAAATTCTCAGAAGCACAGACTGAGCATTAGGGACAAGTGGTTGATTTCAAAAACAATTACATTTATCTTTACCCTAGGGTATTTTTGCACACCAAGCTACGTTTGCCATGCTACAGAGCCATACAAAATCCACGTTTCCATGAAATGGGAACGCAGGAGCGCTTAGCTCATATGAATAAAAGTTTCACTCTGATTTCCTTAACAAGTAGTGAGTGTTTATTCTGAAAAATAATATAGGATAATTTGATGACAGTAAGTTTATGAAAATCTGTGTTTTCTCTATCCTGAGGGTAAATTCACCCAAAAATCTTAAAATTATTTTCCTAAATAGGATTTCAAGGTCACCAAAAATCAATTTGTTATGATTAGGAATACAGCACAATCATTAACAGGATGAGCCCCGGAATCAGCATATCTGAATTTGAGTCCCAATTCTACAACTCAGCAATTTTGTCACCTTGAGCAATATAAATCATATATCCATGCATTAGTTTCCTTTTCTGCAAAACAAAAAACTTATAGTACCATCTGAATTAGTTTTATAAATATTGTATAAGAAAATGTATGGAAGGTTAGCAGCACATTGCCTAGCATATATTTAGACTCCATAAATGTTAGCCATTATGAATATGAGTAATATTTTTAGCAATTATGAGGATCATGATGCCATACCATGCAAGACCTTCTAGAATTTGGCTAAGCCCTGCGCTAGATGTCTATTTAGTAGGACCATTTAATATAAAACATCTCAGTCGTTCCAAATTAGTTTTGAAACTAAATTGCCCACACTCCTTGGCTGAGAAACATCCACCTGAGGTAAGTTTCCTGACTGAAAAGCTATGCAGCTCTTGATACGCTGTTGTTTTGTTTTGGTTTTTTGGTTTTTCTGTTTTTTTTTTTTTGCCTGAAAACAGCTTTTCTACACTAAGGCCCATTTGAGGGCATTTTGGCCTCAGCTTAGAAGGACAGTGAGCTACTGCAATTGCATTTACAGAGGGCCTCAGAGTTTCCAAATATTCGTTTCTAGACTATGTTTCCAGTTGGGGTCCCTTTCCAGTGGCTGGGGGAAAACAAATATCTGTCTTTGGACAGGTGTGTTCCAAGCATTTAAATACTTCCCTGGGAAAACATCATCTCCAGCAACTGTTAACTTTAAAAGTTAGTTGTTTGTTTAGCAAAACAACTGTTGCTATAAAACACAATCTTCCCAAGGTATTTGCAAACATGTGTTGGTTTTGCCACTACTTTTACAATGTGGTTATGATGCGTTTTGGTTTGATACCTAAAGTTTCTTTTGTTTAATGTCATCATCCATTAACAATGGCTGTAGTCACCATTGTTTGGACTGATCCTTTTGACAAACTGATGAATGTTTTCTATTATTTCCTCGGAAAAAGAAATTCTCCTATGCCTATATTTATGTCTGCATACAGAACAACCATGCATAGTTAACAGTTGAAAGCTCTGCAATGAATGCCCAATAAATTATCTGTTCATTGGCATTGCATAAGCCAGAAATTTCTAGAAACTAGCACTTGAGTTATTTGCTACAACAATGATACTGGACATTCATAACCCTGGCTTTGTGAACCCCTTGAATCCCCTCTACAGGTACTTTAGAGTCTTTCTCCTCAAAGTGCAATCTTAGAACCAGCAACATCCGCGTTGTATGTGAGCCTGTCAGACACACAGAACCCGAGACCCCAATTTAGACTACTAAATCACAGTTCACATTTTAACAAGATCCTCTGTCGATTCACATGCACGTTAAATTTTGTAAAGCACAGCGTTGGATCCATGGATAGTTGTTTAAGAACCTCTGATCTCTATTGTTCTTTCCATACTTGGGTCACAAGTTAAGTGAAATTTTCATACTATCTTCTAGAAAACCTCAATGTAATGTGTATGAATGAATACAAATTAAAGGCTAATCATCTATTCATTCATTATTTCAACAATTATTTATTGAGTTCCATTACATGTCAGGCATTGTTTCAGTCACTGGAATAAAGCCTCTATCTTCGTTCTGAAGAAAGAACACAGATAATAAATATGCAAATAAAGATATAATCTGCCAGATGGTCGTTAGTGTTATCAGGTAATACAGAGCAGGGTGGGGGTGATAGGGAATGCTGGTGGGGTGCTGCTTCTAAATGGGGTGGCCAGGGAAGCCTCAAGAATAACATGGTATCTGAGCGAAGATCTGCAGGAAGTAAGGAAATCAGACCTGCACCATTGGAAGGAATTGCTTTCCAGCAGACTAAGGTAAGGCAGCAAACACCCTCAAGCAGGAAGATGTTCAGTGCATCTGAAGACCAAGGAGAAGGCCAGATTCCCTGGAATGGGAAAGCAAGAGGGAGAAATTTGGGAGATGAGATCAGTGAGGTGGGACGAGAGTGATCGTTTAAGTTCTAATAGTCACTGAACACATGTACCAATGCAGTGAAAGCCTTAGGAGAGAGACCTGGGGCAGTGAAAAAGCCTTTCAATTGCAATGAAAGCCTTGGGAGAGAGACCAAGTCCAGGTGGGTTCAGTGGAGGGGAGAAGTGCCCACTCTCTTCCTCTTAGCCACAGAAAGTCTCCTCTAGAGAAAAAGATTTCCGAGGCCACTTGAAATACAACTTACTCCCATCAGAAAGCAGTTTAGTATTCTTTACTCTTCCTTTTTCTTTTTGGAATTTAGACTTAAAATATAGAGTTGCTAAGCACTGCTGGCAAAAACCAGATTCTGTTTCAGAGGGTCTGGCACATACTTGGCAGGAAACATACTAAACTGGAGTTAAATAATAATCCCACGACTGGCTATAATTCAGAGCCATATCTTGGCTACCTTTTTAGGCTTATGTTCATAATTATTCTAGGCCACATTTCAACAGTATTCTAGCCATCTTCTCTGAACATCTGTTTTGGGAACTCTTCTGTTTTTGGCCAATGTGTGCTATCATCCCAGACAGCAGGCCAGATGACCAGTGCCATCTCCTTAATATTGTACATACACGTCTTGTGTTTTTGAGTCTATGCCAAGTTCCCATTGGGAGACACAAGGTTTTGGTAATGAGGGAAATGTGCTTTTCTTGTTGCCACATGTAAACCACATGAAAGAAATCATGACTATATTGCTTAAGAAGTCATGCCAGTGACTATAAAGATCAGCCCAGCCTACAAATCACAGCAATCAATTTGTACAACCTTTGTACACAGGTTAATCTAATCCATGCTAATCTCTCCATTATGGCAATGAAGATGCTACAATTAGTCCTCACACAGAAAGGCTTCAATCAAATTAATGTTCCATGTCAGATCTATCTTAAACTATTTCGTCTTCTTCATCCAGAATAAAGAATGAATAAATCTGTCTGGGCTGATTGAGCCTCCCAAAGATTTTCAATCTAATCCATCCAAAAAGGAATTTGCAAGTCAAAAAAAAAGCCAAATAAAAATAAGGATAATAAATGGAGGCTGTTATCCACTTACAGATAGGTATAATCCACTTTAAGAAAATTAATTTATGAAAAGAAAAATTGAGAGATTATGATTCAGAGAAAGTTTCCTTTTCCCACTCAATTGTCAGTAGAATATCGAAGCCAGATAGGATCAACGGAGCTCATAATTTACAAATGAGAGAATGGTGCCTGCAACAGGCAAAAAGACCTTATTCAAAGATGCACACCTCTGTGGTGGCAGAGAAAACACTAGGACCAAGGTTCTTCATCTCCCAGGTAGCTCACTCCCTTGCACACCGGAAATATCTATAGGGTGACTGTACACAGAAGCATCTCTGATTTGCTCCAATATTTGTTCACAGATCATTAACCACTTGGAGGAAAAAGGGGAACTAAGAAATTTAAAGTTAAAATGGCAGGAACCTTTGCTAATTGAAAATCAATCAGAAATGAAGATAGAATGTCTCAGATATTCTAATGCAGGTCAGTAGGAAAATTGGATTCGATTTTTAAAAATTTAATTTTTACAACTCTCAGAAATATTTCTATTTGTGCCACAGGAGGCACCCTTATAATGTCAATGAATAATTCTAGGGAATCATTCAATCCATCTGTTCCATATTTGACCTATCTTAATTCTGCAGGTGATAGGCAACACAGAGAGCAGAAAATGTTATCATTCAAAATCTGATGTTATAAAACCACAAGCCTATTATAAAGATGATCAGCCCAAAATGTGGTTTCATGCCTACAACTGAAAGAAGAAGAAGAAAGAATGCCAAGAACAAGTAAACAAGCTAGCTAACCCAAATGAGTTTTTACATTTGCCAACTTGAGTTTAGTCAATAAATTATTTCTCAAGATGTGGCAGAGCTATCATAAACCCAAGTACAGGTCATCCATAACATGGAAATCATTTAAAAATTCCATCTCCAGTTCCCAGTAAATTCTGTTTATAAAGACTCATCATCAGAAAACTCTTGTAACTAGCATGGCTATGTTTTCCTAGGACATAGCAATGACCTGGGGGTATCAGAGAGCCTCAGGTGTCTGCTTATGTCTGTATCATTCTGGCACTGATGTATTCTCGTGGGTTCTTGTTTATGCTGTAATCCTCTCCAAATAAGTATATTGCACTAGCAAGAATACTTTATTCCCTAATGACTGTAGATAACATATTTCATTTTCAGTGATCTGTTTGGTATAACCTTAAGCATGTTGAAAGATCCATTCACAAACACAGCCCTCTCATTTTATAGAATAGAAAACTGAGATGTTTAATAATTTGCCTGAAGGCTATTACAGTTTATTTGTGCAAATCCAGGACAGGAACTTGGGTCTCCTGGCTCCTTATCAGCTTCTATTTCCACTATGTCAAGCTACCTCCTCTATGACTCATCCCCACTGTAGGACAGAATCTTACTTGATCCTCCAAATCCAATTCAAATGGCCTACATTTTAACTCACCCATAATTACCAAATTGAACCAGAAGTTTAAAAGCAACTGCTTTTTCTATTACAGTGGAAATTTTGGCTCAATAACTATAAATGTCTTACTCACAACATAGCACAAAATGCCAGGCTTTCCAGAATTTTTCTTTTTTTCCCTTCTGGGCTGTCTCCGAACAAGCGTTTTCAATGCCGTGTGACACCAGAGAAAAGCCTGCAATCTGTAGCAGAAT
This sequence comes from Hylobates moloch, assembly GCF_009828535.3. Taxonomy (NCBI): domain Eukaryota; kingdom Metazoa; phylum Chordata; class Mammalia; order Primates; family Hylobatidae; genus Hylobates; species Hylobates moloch. The sequence continues at coordinate 36,522,353 of NW_026652297.1, read as the reverse complement.
GCTTCACCAACCCAACACCTCTGACTCTCATCCAAAACTTACAGCTTATTAAGGATTTTAAGGTAATGCCAGCACACTGTAACAGGCAATGTTTATTGAGCGAGCCCTCCTTCCCATGTCATTCTTGCTACCAGGTCCTTTGCACACATAACATCTAATTTCACCTCAATCATAACCTTGAGAAGTGGCTACCATGAACCCCAGTCAACAGATGAACAAACTCAGGTCCAGAGATCCTTAAGAACCCGCCAAGATCAAACAGATAGTGAAAAGAAAAGTCAACGCTGGAGTCCACCACTATGTTAAAATGTCCCTAAAGAGTACCAACAAGAAACAGCTCTCGTTTTTCAGCAGCGGATGCATTCTGCAGGTGCTGTCCTTCCTGAGCATCTGAAGTTAAGGATATAAGTGGAAGACACTGGTAAGTCTGATAAGATTGTTACTTGTTACATGTGTCTTCTAAATCAACTTCCAACCCATAAATCTGCAATTCTACATTTCCTCATCCACAGACCTTCCAAAGCACAGCAATAACAGTCCTCCTGTACGTGCACTGTTTTAAGGGTAGTGAAACAAGGCCTTCTGCACATTCGCTTCCCAAAAACCAGTCATTTCTCCATGGGCAAAATGCACTTCAGCATAGCAGTGCTTTAGGTCATCGAGAGGATTAAATGGATTAATGTGTGCAAAGCCCTTAAATAATGTCACATAGTCAAATCTGTACACATTAGTTGCTACTATTATTATCCCTATTCTTACAAAACTAACAAGCCAGGCAACAGTGCATTTCTATGTTCGGTGTTGATCATTCAACTTACCAGCATTTATTAAGCATTGAATAGATGTACAGTTCTATAGTAGGAACTGAGGAAAGAATAATAAAGGAAAAAACAATTCCCCTCCCTGTTCTCCAGGGTCTGGCAGTACACTTGGGGGAAGGAAGATAAATGCAGATAAGAGCAAGAACAAAAATTAACAAGCAAAAGAAACATTCCCATGCCTGGTATATATAAGGAATGATGTGGTGGTGGTGACCAGAGAGAGGCTGGCTGGCTTCATGCTTCCACCAGGGTTGCCCTAGACTAGAGGGGACATGTAGCATTGCAGAGAGTACCACAGGCAGCCATAGGGTCAGTGCAGAGGCTCAGTAGTGGCATTGAATAATAGGAGAAAAGTGAAAAGATCCTCTGCCTCAGAGGGCAGCTGGGAACATGAATAAATCAAGGATGTCGATATGCTTTGTAAACCATAAAATTACTCAAGTTTTAGATGTGATTTCAGATGTGGATGGTTGTGATGAAGTTTTAACCAATCGTGAATCCCAACTCACCTTGGGATTTAGAGGTGCATAGTTCTCTGTCCTGGAGTTTAACCATTTATGGGGATAATAGAGTTTGGATATTTGTCCCCTCCATACCTTATGTTGAAATTTAATCCCCAATGTTAGAGGTGGGGCCTGGTGGAAGGTATCTGGCTCATAGGGGTGGATCCCTCATGAATGGCTTGGTGCTATCCTCAAGGTAATGACTGAGTTTTCACTCTATTAGTTCCCACAAGAGTCTCCCCACACACTCCCTGCCAACCTGGCTGTTAAAAAGAGCCTGGCATCTCCCCCGCTCTGTCTTCCTTCCCGTTTCACCATGTAATATCTGTTCCTTTTTCCTTCTGCCACGGGTGGAAGCTTCCTAAGGCCCTCACCAGAAGCAGATGATGTGGCGCCATGCTTCTTGTATAGCCTGCAGACCTCCAAGCCAAACAAACCTCTTTTCTTTATAAACTACCCAGCTTCAGGTATTCCCCTATAACAACACAAATGGACAAGAACAGGGGAACAATGCAGCCAGGATATTTGGGGGCACAAAGGCTAGTGCCAACTCCCCCTTCACCATACAGGCACATGGGCCTGGGATCCAGAATGCCTGAGCCTGGGGCTCTGCCCCACGCCTGCCCAACTCTGTGACCTTGGACGCCTCCTCTCTGGTCCTCAGTGTTTCCTCATCTCTACATTGGGTCCAACAACAGCTATCTCCCTAACAGGAAGTGGAGTGAACAGTTGTAAAGACTAAACAAATTAATAGATGAAAAGTTCTTGGCAGACTACCTGGCACCTCATACATATTACAGAAGTGTTTGCATTATTTTAATAAGCTGTATTACAGGTATGCTGCTCTCTGTCTTGCTCTAGCTCTTGACTGTTTTCTCCAAGACCAGACATCCAGTAGTCAAATCTTTAAGTACTGCATTCACTTGGCAGGACTTGGGATTTTGGATGTGGTCTCATAAGGGCAATTAAAGGAAACAAAAGTGGGAAGTGGGTTCCAAGTCTTTGCTATTGTGAATAGTGCCGCAATAAACATATGTGTATTTCTAGTTCTAGATCCCTGAGGAATCGCCACACCGACTTCCACAATGGTTGAACTAGTTTACAGTCCCACCAACAGTGTGAAAGTGTTCCTGTTTCTCTACATCCTCTCCAGCACCTGTTGTTACTATGCAGCCATAAAAAATGATGAGTTCATGTCCTTTGTAGGGACATGGATGAAGCTGGAAACCATCATTCTCAGCAAACTATTGCAAGGACAAAAAACCAAACACTGCATGTTCTCACTCATAGGTGGGAATCGAACAGTGAGAACACATGGACACAGGAAGGGGAACATCACACACTGGGGCCTGTTGTGGGGTGGGGATGGGAGGAGGGATAGCATTAGGAGATATACCTAATGTAAATGACGAGTTAATGGGTGCAGCACACCAACATGGCACATGTATACATATGTAACGAACCTGCATGTTGTGCACATGTACCCTAAAACTTAAAGTATAATAATAATAATAATAATAATAATAATAACAAAGTGGGAAGTGGGGCCTGGACCTTAACAAACAGGCCTGACAAGAGCACGGGCATGAGGGAGGAGGCTTCTCCATTACCTCACATATTCTGATACTTGCTCAAGTTCAAGAGTTCCTATTTTTTCCCATCATTTCCAACACAGAGGCTTGGGCATGTAAATGCATGTCCGGCATCCTTGGCGCCCTTCACAACATTTACAGAAACCCAAAGGAGCCTTCTCAGGCTTCAGACAAGAGCCCCTGCTGGGAATTAGGAGGCACAAGGACATCTGTTTTTCAATTTAACTATTTTTCATTTTGCATGGACATGGCCCAGTGGTTCTCGAACTTTCATGGCCTACAACCCCCTGAGGGCTTTGGCCAACTCCTCGAGTTCCACATCAACCTGTCACAAAATGACAAAACCTAAAAATTTGAGCTTCTAGTGCACTTTACAGTCAGTGCTCAGAAACAGCTTTATAGATTCAGACTGAATCACTTTCTGGCAGGCTTTCTACTATTCATTTAGTGCTCCTAACAAACTATGAAGAAGACAGCATCAGACACATTTTAAAACACAAAGACTAAAGCTTACAAAGTTGAACTGAAATGCTTCATATTCCAATAATCGCCCACTAGTAAAGTACGGGTTTTTTTTTTTTTTTTTTTTTTGGGGCGGAGTCTTGCTCTGTCATCCAGGCTGGAGTGCGGTGGCATGATCTCGGCTCACTGCAAGCTCTGCCTCCTGGGTTCACGCCATTCTCCTGCCTCAGCCTCCTGCGTAGCTGGGACTACAGGCACCCGCCACCACGCCTGGCTAATTTTTTGTATTTTTAGTAGAGACGGGGTTTCACCGTGTTAGCCAGGATGGTCTCGATCTCCTGACCTCATGATCCTCCTGCCTCGGCCTCCCTGCTGGGATTATAGGCATGAGCCACCACGCCGGGCCAAAGTATGGATTTTTAAAATAGATTTAAGAGGTACAAGTACAGTTTTGTTTCATTGATATACTGTATAGTGGTGAGTCTGGGCTTTTAGTGTGACCATTGCCTGAAGAACGAACACTGTACCTACTACATGATTTTTCAAACCTCAAACCCCACCCACCCTCTGTGCTTTTGGGGTCCTCAGAGTCCATTATTTCCATCTTGTCTATGTATACCCATTGTTTATCTCTCACTCATAAGTGAGAACATGTGGTACTTGACTTTCTGTTTCTGAGTTCTTTCATTTAGGATAATGGCTCCAGGTTCATCCCTGTTGCTGCAAAAGACATGATTTCATTCTGTTTTGTGGTTGAGTTGTATTCTGTGGTATATATGCCACACTTTCCTTATCCAGTCCTCCATGATGGACACTTAGGTGCTGATGCCATGACTTTGCTATTGTGAATAGCACTGTGATAAATATATGAGTACAGGTATCTTTTTTTAATAAAATGATTTGTTTTCTTTTGTGTAGATATCTGGTGGTGGGATTACTGGATTGAATAGTAGTTCTATTTTTGGCTCTTTGAGAAATCTCCACACTGTTTTCCATAGGGGTTGTACTAATTTACCTTCCCACCAACAACGTATAATGGTTCTGTTTTTTCGGCATGCTCATCAACATCTGTTGGATTTGTGTGTGTGTGTGACTTTTTAATAATAACTATTCTGACTGGTATAAAACGGTATTGCATTGTGCTTTTAATTTGCATGTCTCTGATTACTGATGGTGTGCATTTTTTCATGTTTGTTGACAACTTGCATATCTTCTTTTGAGAAATGTCTGTTCATGTACTTTAAAGCCCCCTTTTAATGGGATTGTTTTTTGTTGTTGTTCTTGTCTAAGTTCCTTGCAGACAAATGGGACTTAATTTAACTAAAAAGCTTCTGCAAAGCAACAGAAATAATCAACAGAGTGAGGAGGCAACCTACAGAACTGGAGAAAACATTTGCAAGCTATGTACCTAACAAATGATTAATATCCCGAATCTACAAGATTTGGATTTGATCTCAGGCTGACTTGACCCCCAACTATGCCAGATACCTCTATTCTCTTTCACCCATTCAACAACTATTAATCAAAAACCTGTTCTGTGCCAGACACTATAGGCATGGGATGCAGCATGAAAAAGACAATGTCACTGCTCTCAAGAAGGCTACACTCTAGACAGGAAGGTAGGAAATAAGCCAACAAATAAATATATATTATGACCTAAGATATATAAGAGTCATGAAGAAAAATAAAGCATGGTGAGGGATAGAGAATAAGGAAAGAATGAGGGAGTGATTATATGTTGATCATAAATGAAGTAGGGGAGTCAGGCAAAAATCTGGGGGAATATGAAGTGCCCAGTAGAGGCAACCAACCACAAGTGCAAAGGCCCTGAGGAAGATCCAAAAAAAAGTAAAAACCCCAGTGTACTTGGAGGAAAGCCAGCAAAGGGGAGAGTGGCAGGAGGTGAAGTTGAAAAGACTGACTCAGGCCAGATCACACTTGGTTCCTATGAGCCATAGCAAGCCGTTTGTATTGCATGCACTTCTAAGAGAAAACTGCCAAAGGCTTTGTGATGGGAATTATATTTTCGACAGAATTTTAATTTTAAAAGATCCCTCTGGCTGCTGCGTGGAGCACCGACTATGGAGGAGCAAGAGTCAATGCAGGAACCTAGTTAGGAAGTCAATTTCGTAGTTTGGATGAAAGGCTATGATGGCTTAAACTAGGTTTTTAGTTGGACTCATGACATATCTTGACAGTTTTCTTCCTGGTATGAAATTACGGTAGTCCTTGATGAATTCTTTTGGAAGAAATTCTTTTTGTAATCCAGTTTGAGGAATGCTGAAACTCAGACGAACAGGACTCTTTCACTCTGACACTAGGAATAAATGACCATGACTTAAATGTGATGTTATCACCCAAATGACAGTGCATCAAGCAAATGAGGTAGCAGCAGGATGACAGTGAGCACTGAGCCACGCTGACCGTGTCACACTTTCCCCTTTTTAAAAGGGGAAAGCATTTACTTTCTTTTACCCATCCACGGGCCAATACCAGAGCAAGTTTGTCTTGCTATAAAAATAGGTTCCATAACCCTAAACTTTAAAAAATTATTACAGGTTTCTGACCTTTCTGCATTAGAGCAGACTTCCATACTGTCAGCTCAGTCTGAGCCAGGACCTTCATAGATGGATATATCATACAGTAAGTCTGCTGCTTTTTGGGCAAACCTCTCCTCGAGGTACTCAAGTGCTATTGGTACTACCTTTATACATAGGAGATTACATTTTATAGAGATCATTTATTACATTTTATAGAGATCACAGAAAATCATTTAAAGAAAACAAAAGTTTAACAGCTTTGAAAAGGGAGAGAGATCATGAAAGATAGTTTTTCCCAGTGTGGAAGAGAAAATAACCCACACACAGTTAGTCAATTGTGTGTATCAAGACTCACAAATGGGATAAAAACTTTATGTACTCAAGAAGTTAAATAAAATAATGAATGATCTGGAAACCATGCACTTATAATGTTGAATAATTGCCTTCAGGTAACAGTTTTGAACAGGCTTGACCTAGGTTTTATCCAAAGTAAGTATCACTAGAAAAGCAGAGTTAACTTTCAAAAAACATACCGATACCTGAATCACTACAACATTCACACCTATTTTTGCACTGTGCTTGTATTTTTCTGTCCAATGTGCTGAAACAGTACCCTTCATGGAGAAAAGCCAAGTATATGAGAAAGTCTAAGTGAGGAACAAGAGGTTGGGTGTCTACCCTCAGGTACCAAGAAGATTGGCTCTGGCACTCTCTGAGAAAATAATTCTGAAACTACAGCCATGCACCATTCTTTGGCTTTGTGGGATTTTTAGAACTTGGGCACTCCTCATGATTTGGTAATAATTATTACCTTTCTGTTTTCCTATAACTCTCAGCACATTCTTGGCACATACAAAAATGAATAGATATATTCATATTTTATTCAGCTAAAAATTAGTCATCATGGCAATCCTGGGAAAACTGGTAACCTGTTCTTCACGCTTCTAGAAATTCATTCTACATGGAATTAAGTCTTAAATGATACACTTTCAGATTCATTTATTTAGGAAAAAACAGTAAAATGTAATTTCAGTAATAGCCCCAAATTGGGGGAAAAAAACCCAAATGCCCTTCAACACACATGAATGGATACACAATCTGTGTTACATCCATAAAATAGAATCTTACTCAGCAATTGAAACATACAATTTAGATAAATCTCAGGTGTTATGCTGAATGGGGAAAAAAAGTCAATCTCAAAAGGTTGCATAGTTATTATTCTATTCATATAACATTCTTGAAATGACAAATTTTTAGTGATGGAGATTAGTGGCTGCCAGGCATTAGGTTGGGGAAATGACAAGACTACAAAAGGACTGCACCAAAGAGGTCCTTTGGGATGACTGAAGAGATCTCCATTCTGATTGTAATGGTGGTTACACAAATCTATACATGTGATAAAGTTTCAGTGAACCATATGCTATAAAGGAAAAGGATTGCATGTAAGAACCAGTGAAATCTGGAAAAGATCTATAGTTTAGTTAATAGCATTTACCAATGTCGATTTCCTGGTTTTGATAATTGTGCTATGATTACATTATATGCTTTCCATGACGGACACTAGGTAACAGGGACTGTGGGAACTGTCTGTAGCATTATTGCAATGCCTATGTATGTGTAAAACTATTTCAAAATTCACAAAACAAGTTTATATATATATATATGTTTATTATACTTTAAGTTCTAGGGTACATGTGCACAACATGCAGGTTCGTTACATATGTATACATGTGCCATGTTGGTGTGCTGCACCCATTAACTCGTCATTTACATTAGGTATATCTCCTAATGCTATCCCTCCCCCCACCCTCACCCCACAACAGGCCCCAGTGTGTGATGTTCCCCTTCCTGTGTCCATGAGTTCTCATTGTTCAATTCCCACCTATGAGTGAGAACATGCGGTGTTTGGTTTTTTGTCCTTGAGATAGTTTGCTGAGAATGATGGTTTCCAGCTTCATCCTACACCATGGAATACTATGCAGCCACAAAACAAGTTTTTAAAAGCATGTAACTCCACTCCTCCTCCACTTTCCTCAGACCATTTCAGTACCAGAACCATCACGCTGCAGCAACTTGACTTTTACCAGGATAAATGACAAAACAAAAAGAATATTTGTATTCTGCTGCAAATATTTTGAATTCAGGGTTTTACTAGAGGTTTAACTATAAATAATTTAGCATCAGAAGTTTTTCTTAACTCACACGTGTGTGTACCTTTCTAACTCAAGGCACAGGTGACACAATGTCAAAGGTAAAACATCTCTTTGGATTGCTGGGAACTTTTTCACGATAACCTCAACCTACCCACCAAGCCTCAATAGCTGTCCCGTATTCAGAAGATGATTTCACGTTTTCCACTCTATTTTTATCCTGAAGACTCTGGGATACAGTCTGCCTTTCTCTCCTTTCCACAGATGCCAACACCTATTTTCTGAGATATTCTCTCTCACCAGTACTCCTGAATATGTCTGAATAAGACACAACCTTGGAGCTTTGCTGACCCTGGACATAAACACCCCAGAGTGTTACCCCTTAGGGTTTGCTGTTTCTCATTAAAAAGAAGTTATAACATTACCGATCATAAAAGTTTTCAGTGAAGTTGTCCTTTGTCTATTTCCTTGCTTCCCTTTCTAAAGATCCATACAACTTGGTTGCCTCTGAGCTTTTTTCTTACTGATAATCCCCACTCTCAGCCTTCTCAGTCACAGGAGACACCTATTATAAATTAGTTCACCATTGGTGTCCTTAGTAATTCACAAGTCGGGAGACTCTTCTGTGCACCCCTACTTCAAGGGGACTCATCCTCAACATCAGAGATTCCTCCCCCTTATCCCTTAAATATGCATCTTTGGCATATTTTCTGCCTTGTCTTTTTCATTTTCTTAGCTCCTACTCTTGATTCTGCCTAAAGCCACCCTCTTTTTCTGTGCCCAATGAAAAATTATATCCCAGCTGCCATAGTTCTAGTAGCTGACAACCAAAGAAAGTGGACAAGCTGCGGCAGAGACCTAGAAGCCGTGCCCTCTTGAAAACTGTCTTTCTGGCCCAACTTGGGTCAACACAGAATATGTGGCCTCATAGTTCACAAAACAATGAATGAGCTTTAGCCAGAGCTCTCTGACAATGAGACAGGCAACCTTGCAAGATGAGCTGTGACAGAGGTCAAAGATACTAAAAGAAACCCTGAAAATAAATAGCAAGCCATTAAAAACCCATGTAAATTATTGAAGTATTTATAGGTAAAATGAAATGTTTTAGATTTGCTTTACAATATTTCAGCAAAAAATGTTATGAATGGGGGGAATAGATGACACAAAATTGGAAAATGTTGAGAAATTGTTAAAGCAGGGTAAGGAGTACATGTTCTCTCCAACCTTTTGCATACTTGAAATGTTTTTTTTATAATGTGATGTTTCAAAATCTCATGCAATTGCATCTGCACTCACCCAGTCCAACTATGAGATATTCCATAGTTAGACACTGAACCTGGCACTATCGAAGGTAGCTGGTGTCCAGAGAAAGTGGAAGAGTTTAAGATAACTGTGGATTCCAGGAAATTCCATAAATGTTGACTCTTTCTATGACAGTGTCTTTCTCTTCACTGAGATATTTGTGCTCACAAGGGGAGCTGATTCTTCTGATGAACCCAAGTTTGCGACCAGTTAGGAACATCAAGTCTCTATGTAAGAAGGAGAAACTGTACTTAGGGTTCCCAAAAATTCAGTATCTTGAAGAATAAGACTGAGTCTAAAGGAATTCCACCCCAAATCATAACGTGAGAAACTATGGTTAGTATGTGTTGGATCTGATTTTTCAATGTGTAAACCGCTCCCTGAGAACTGAGTACCAGCAGATAGTTGATTTACTCTTCTCGGTAATTTGAACAGTGTTCGACAAGTTGTAACTTCAGTGGGCTAACATTCCAGTCATCTTCACAGATGATGCACCAATCATCTTCCAGAGAGCTTAAGTGGTAAACTAATTCAGCTGATTACCATAGCAACTCAAGATAAGGTGGATATTTTTCTATTTATCCAAAGAGCTTGGTAAACAAGATTATTCTGAACTGTTGTGTAAACTGCAGGTCTGCTTCACTCTAAGCAGCAGATATGGTTCTTTCCAGAATATAAATAAGCTGAATTCTTATTTTCTGTATGGGAAACATCAGCTGTCTAAAGTCATTATTAAATTATTTTGTAAGCCACATAATCTCAAGTGCAGCAATCCCCATTAGCATAGTGAGTTGATGACATCATTTAGGGTAAAAAAAAATATAACTCCTTCTCTCTCCCGTTCTACTTCTTCGAATCTCTAATGTAATAGGTTATCTGTTCTGATGAAAGTATATCCTAAGAAGATACTCCAGCCCTGCAATATCTTAAATATGACAGAGAAGATAAATATGGACTTGGTGGCAGTTCTTGTTCTTGTGTTAATTGTTATAAGATTAAGGAATTTGACCAATGTTGGACAAATACAGAAAATTTCTTTTATAAATGTGATAATTTGTATTTAAGTGTATATCATTTACTTATGAAGATTACTTAAGGTTTTTTTTTTTTTTGAGGAAGAGTTTTGCTCTTGTCACTCAGGCTGGAGTGTAATGGCACAATGGCACGATCTCGGCTCACTGCAACCTCCACCTCCAGGTTCAATCAATTCTCCAGACTTAGCCTCCCAAGTAGCTGGGATTACAGGTACCCACCACCATGCCCAGCTCATTTTTGTATTTTTAGTAGAGACAGGATTTCCCCATGTTGGGAAAGCTGGTCTGGAACTCCTGACCTCAAGTGATCCACCTGCCTCAGCCTCCCAAAGTACTGGGATTACAGGCAAGAGCCACCGCACCCGGCTGTTTTCTTAATTGTACTATTTTATATATTATGGCTTACTGTGGTGAAAATACACAAACACAGGAGTTAGAGTAGAGTCAAAGTGAGGGAATGTTCAATGTTCCTGTTAAACCAAGAACATAAATGAGCATACATACAACACTGGGATATTAGAAAAAGGAAAATCTAATTTTTCCATTGTTAAAGGAGCATAGGACTCTAGTTTACTCAGAATGACTACCTGGTAACTAAATGTTCTGCCACACATTTTAACAAATTAATCAACAAGTAAAGTATCTGCAGTTTGTGCCAGTGAAAAATATCAGTGTTTTTACACTTCTGTTCCTGGGCTCTCTATAAAATCAGCCAAGGCACAGCCTGCTAATAATGGGGCTTTAATATATTAAAGCCTACTCATAATGGGGGTCATGAAGAATGTCATTCTTTTCTTCATGTTAAGAGGAAGACCAACTTACAGCAAGCCCTTGAAAGAAAAAAAAAATGACCTGCTTCTTTCTCCCTTACAAATCTGCTAAGTGTTTGAAAACTTTTATAAAACAGTCTCTCTTGATCCATGAAAACAAGAAATAAAACACCCTGGAAGGATAGAAATGTTTCACGGAATGTTCAGATGACCATGTGGAACAAAGGGAGAAGCTTTTGCCCAAGAGAGCTAAGTATATATACATATGAGATGTCACGTTCTGCTCCAAGGAGCAAGATCGTAACAAGTGGTAATCTCGTATTCAGTAGCCTTTTTTAAAATAAACATAAATATATTCAAATAAGAATTATTTAATTAAGAGGGAAAAACTCAACTAAAGTCTAGAGTATTGCTTGTGGCAGAAAAATCACTAAAGCTAAACACAGAAGTATAGTGTTCGTGTTTCCCAAATCAAAAATTAAAACATCACTAATAATAAATTGGACAATTTCAATCAGAAATATCCTGGAAAATCTGGGATGCATCACTATTATTCTTTGGCTTATTTTACCAAACTGTTTATCTATTTTTCAGGAATTGACTCTACTGGTATTTCCTAGGGGTTTGCACAGGGACTTGTTGTCCTTCCTCTCAAGTGAATGCTGAGTAAGTTCCAGCTTCCCATAGCAACATTTGGTTTCTCTGTTTCTCCTAATCTCACCCCAAAACATAGACACTTTTCTCTTTCCAAAGAAGTCATTGTTCCTTTCTCATTCCAGGCTTTTTGCTAGCCTGAACACAGGCTAGTAATAGAGGGGTGAAGACATTTATCTACGACAGCTCAGGATACAACTCAGGGGATCTTTTTTAACATGGTAGGTTGAAGTGTGTCTCCTCCCATGTAAATACTAAGTTATCTTTCAAGGTCTAATAGATGTTTCAAAATCTCCATAAAAGCTGTCTTACTATTACTGGTATGTTAAAGTGTATGTGTGTTTTCTTGGTGGAACTAGATGTATACTTGTCTCTTGCCTGTTCCCGAATGAGGAGTGTAGTCTTAGTATGTTCTCACATCAGCGTGTTCTCTAGGGAAATATATGTGTTCCTCCTTGCCAAATGACTTATTGTGGTAAAGCAATAAATGATAAAGGAAGACTATAAAAATCTGGGGAAAACTCTCACATTAATTATTATCTACAAATCAATTACATTGACTAAGCATTTCCTCTATCAAGTCACCTGATCATCACTGCAGCTATTTTTCTTCTATTTGTAAATGAAGAAAGAGACTCAAAGAGAATATGATCTCATTATGCAAAGGATAGAAGGTGCCAGGAGTAAAATCCTGGCCTTATAAAAGAGCCAGGAGTAAAATCTTGGCCCAAATTCTGACCTCTTTTCCATGATTCAGAAAGTTTTTCTTTTCTCTATTCACAACATTGTCTTAAAATTTAAGGTGGACTCCTTTCTGGCAAAGCATACAGAGGAACACAGAGTGATATGAAAACACTCACCCATGTAAAGGCAGCTAGAGTGCAGAAGAGTTTCCAAATTTGGGAAACTACACAGGGTATAGAAAAAGTATTTGCCAAAATTCATTACTCACGCCTGATAAAAACTCTCAGAAACACAGGCATAGAGGAGAACTTCAGTGTGATGAAGAGTATCTACAAAAAACCTACAGCTAACATTACACATGATGATAAAAGACCGAATGCTTCCTCACTATTGTCAGAAACAAGGCAAGCATTTCTGCTCTCACTGCTTTTATTCAATATAGTACTGGAAGTTCTAGTCAGTCCAAGAAGACAAGAAAACAAAATAAATGGTAGACTGACTGCAAGGAAAGAAAGAAAACAGTCCCTACCTGCAGATGACAGGTTTTTCTGTTTAGAAAAGCCTAAAGAATCTACAAAAAAAGTGCATAGAACTAATAAGTGAGTTCAGTAAGGTTGCAAGATACAGGATAAACATACAAAATCAATTGTGTTTCTATATACTAGCAATATATATGTGAACAACAAAATTTAAAAAAGTAACACTTACAATCACTCAAAAAATAAAAATATTTAGGTATAATAAATATAACAATAGTTCTAACTTGTATACTGAAAACTATAAAAGACTGATGAAATAAGTCGAAGATGTAAGTAAATGAAGATACATATTGTGTTCATGGATTGGAAGATTCAACATAAAAAACATGTAAATTCTCCCATAATTGACATTACATGTTTAACAAAATTCCTATAAAATATCTCAGCAAAATATTTTGTATATATAGATTATTCTAAAATTCATATGAGGAGAAAAATTAGAATTGCTAAATATATTTGAAAAAATTAATTATGAAGTGGGAGGAGTCACTCTAACTTCAATACATATTATACTACATCATTCCATTTATATAACAATCTTGAAATGACATAATTATAGGAATAGTAGTTGCCAGGGGCTAAGTAGGGAATGGGGTCAGGAGGGAAGTCATCGTGGCCATAAAAGCACAAAATGAAGGATTCTTATAGTGATGAAAATGCTATTTATCATGACTGTATCAATGTCAATATCCTGATTGTGATATTGTATTATAGTTTTGCAAGATATCACCATTGGGGCAAACTGAGTAAAAGATACAGAGTATCTCTCTGTATTATTTCTTTTAACTGCATGTCAATCTACCATTATCTCAAAAAAGTTGATTGAAAACAAGATGAGGAGGAATTGACTAGTCAAAGACAGGATGCAAGACTAATCTCAGAAAAGAAAATAACATGTACAAAATCTCCTATTCTTTATTCATCCTATCTCCATCCTTTATCTTCTATGTACACTCAGAATTCCAGAAATTTTTTTTTTTTTTTTTTTTTTTTTTTTTGAAAGGGAGTCTCGTTCTGTCGCCCAGGCTGGAGTGTGGTGGTGCGATCTCGGCTCACTGCAAGCTCTGCCTCCTGGGTTCACGCCATTCTCCTGCCTCAGCCTCCCGAGTAGCTGGGACTACAGGCACCCACCACGACACCCAGCTAATTTTTTGTATTTTTAGTAGAGACGGTGTTTCACCGTGTTAGCCAGGATGGTCTCAATCTCCTGACCTCGTGATCCACCCACCTCGGCCTCCCAAAGTGCTGGGATTACAGGCGTGAGCCACTGTGCCTGGCCAACTATCTATTTTTAAATGCCTCTTGTATCCCTTTATTTCCATTCTCACATCTAGCATCCCTAATCAAATAGTCATACTTTAGTACTTGAGTTAATAGAAGAGCCGTTACTTGGTTTCATGATACAACATTTTTCCCTGTATTTTTCTGACAGTTGAAAGTTTTTAAACATGGAGAGGGGGAAGTTAAACAGAGAAGTCCTGCTTTGAAGTGTGCTCCCAATCTGGTGTGGACCCAGCTTGTAGATGCAACAGACAAACTGTTAAATTGTATCTAAACGGCAATGACAAATTGTTGGGTACCAGAAAAGTGTTTTTCATCTAACTAAATGTAGGTCATAATAATATAATAATAGCAACTGAGATTTTACAAAACGTCATATATGCATTTAATGAAAGTATAAGCAAGTAAGATCAAATTCCAAAGAGAAATATTTTAATATTTCATCATTATATGTATTGTTTGCTGTAGGTTTATTATAGATTTCCTTTATCAAATGAGCAATATCCCTTCTATTCCAAGTTTGCTGAGAGATTTAATCATGAACAGGAGTTACCTTTTTTTCAAATGCTTTTCAGCATCTATTGAGATGATTATATGATTTTTCTCCTTTATTTTGTTAAATATGATGACATGCACTACGATTTTCAAATATTAAACTAACCTTGCATTCCTTCGTAAATTTGTCTTTATGCATATCACTGGGTTTAATTTTCTAATGTTTTATTACGAATTTTTATGTCTATGTTCATAACGTTATTGGTCCATGATTTCTTTTCTAATAATGTCTTTGTCAGGTTTTCATGTCAAGTAATGCTAGCCTCATAAAACAAGCTGGGAAGTGTTCTTTTCTCCATTATTTTCTTAAATAAATTGCATAAGATTAGTATCTTTTTTTCTTAAATGTTTAGAGAATTAATGAAGCTATCTGGATCAAGAATTTTTTATATGGAAAGTTTTAATAATTACTATATTATCTGACCTCATCGCTGCTATCCAACATTGTAACTAGAGGCCCTAGCCAGAGCAATTAGACAGAAAAAAAGCTTAAGGCATAACTAGGATCTAGAACCAGAAATACCATTTGACTCAGCAATCCCATTACTGGGTATATACACATAGGCGTATAAATCATTCTACTGTAAAGACACATGCACATGTATGTTTATTGAAGCACTATTTACAAGAGCAAAGACATGGAACCAGTCCATATGCCCATCAGTGACAGACTGGATAAAGGAAATGTGACACACATACACCATGCAATACTTTGCAGCCATAAAAAGGAATTAGATAATGTCTTTTGCAGGTACATGGATGAAGCTGGAAGCTATCATCCTCAGCAAACTAAAACAGGAACAGAAAACCAGACACCACATGTTCTCACACATACGTGGGAGTTGAACAATTGAGAATACATGGACACAGAGAGGGGAATGACACACATCAGGGCCTGTTGAGGGGAGGGAACTTAGAGGACTGGTCAATAGGTGCAGCAAACCACCATGGCGCATGTATACCTATGTAACAAACTTGCATGTTCTGCACATGTACCCATTTTTTTTAGAATAAATTTTTTAAAAAAGAAATTTACAATGACACATTTTTAACTCAAAACAAACTTTTTCAATGCTATACAAAAAAAATTGTCAAAGATGTTAAACTGCCTTTATTCACAGAGGACAAAATGGTGCACATCGAAAGTCCAATGAAACATACGAGGACATAGAAGCTACCTCATTTTATTGTAATTGAAAGATACTGTATTTTTTACCCATTAAATCTTTGTGGCAACTCTGCATTGAGCAAGTCTATCAGCATCATTTTTCCAACAGCATGTGCTTCCTTCATCTCTCCGTGTCACATTTTGGTAATTCTCACAATATTTCAAACTTTATTTTTATCATTATATTTGTTATGATGATCTGTGATCAGTGATCTTTCATGTTACTACTATAATGGTTTTGGGGCACCACAAATCACTCCCACGCAAGATGGTCAACTTGGCAAATGTTATGTGTGTTCTAACTGCTCCACCAACTGTCTGTTCCTTATCTCACTCCCTCTCCTCTGGCCTCCCTATTCCCTGAGACAAAACAATAGTGAAATTAAAACAATTAATAACCCTCCAGGAACCTCTAAGTGTTCAAGTGAAAGGAAGAGTCACACAACTTTCACTTTAAATCAAAATATTAACATTTACAAGAGTTTGGACAAAGTTGATTCCAATCTGCATAGGTAACTTCGAGGGGTTCAGGATTTCAGAGGAGGAAGTAACTGCTACTAACCATTAAAAACAAGTTGAAAGTTAAATTTAAAATTCTATACAATTTACAATATCAAAGACTAGGAAATGCTTGTGAATACCTTTAATAAAAGACTCAGGATATCTTCACTGAAACTACAAAATATTGGTGAGATAAATTAGTGATGATCTAAATAAATTGAGAGAGATAATAGACTCATGGGTTGCAAAACTTAACGTTGCAAACATATTAATTCTCCCTAAATTAACCTATAGACTCAAAGCAATACCAATCAAACTCTGAGCCAGCTTTTTAAGAAACTGATAAGCTGATGTTAAAATTCATATGTAGATTTAAAGGATTTCGAATTGCTAAAACACCTTAAAAAAGAAAAAGTTAGAGAATGTATGCTGACTTTAAAATTTAACTAAGAGTATGGTACTGGCATAAAGTAGACAAATAGAAAACAAAATATGGAGTCCGTCAATAAACTCACACTTACATAAGTGACTTCTGGCTTTTGTAAAAGGCAGCAGTGCAATTAAATGTGGAGAGAAACATCTTTTTGATAAATGTACTAGAATAAGTGGATATGTGTATGAAAAAGAAATCTTGACCTTATACTATACATGAAGATTTACTTGAGATGGATTATATAAGCCATAAATGTATAAGCTAAAACTCTGAAGATCCTAGAAGAAAAAAAAAGAGATTATATCATAAACTTGAGATAGGCAAATATTTCTTAGACAGTATGCTAAAATTAATAACAGAAAACACTGATAAAATAGAGTTTATCAATATTTTAAAATTATTCTCTTCAAAAGACATCCTTTAAGAAATTGAAAAGGCAAGCTACATTCTGGGAGAGAACATTCACAATTCCCATATTAGAATCATATCCACAATATGTAAGGAACATGTATGAAATCTATAAGAAGACAAATTCACTTTTAAAATGAGTGAAAAGACATAGATATTTTACAAAGGAAGATGTGTAAGTAGCCAATAAGCAGAAGAAAAGTTATTCAACATCATTATTCATCAGAGAAATGTCATTTAAAACCACAATGAGTTACTACTACACACCCTTTAACATATTAAAAAGGTAAAAAACATTAAAGCATTGGCTAGAACACAGAATATCTCATTCAGTGGGTAACAGGTAGTGAAGAATGGTATAACCAATTTGGAAAACTAACCACTTCTCATAAAGCTAAATATGCACCTGGCTTATGCTCTATCCGTCCCATTTCTAAGTACTCACTCAAGAGACATTAAAGCCAATTGACGTAAAAAATTGTACATGAAAGTTCATGGCACCTTCATTCATAATATTCCCAAACTGGAAACAACCCAAATATCCATTGTGTGGCACACTCACACAATGGAAGATACAAAACTACTAGTACATGCAACAACTCAGATAAATCTCAAAACCATTACACCAAGCTAAATAATCCAGGCACTTCATCCATATCCCTGAAAAGGATATGAACTCACCCTTTTTTATGGCTGCACAGTATTCCATGGTGTATATGTGCCACAGTTTCTTTATTCAATGTATCATTGATGGGCATTTGAGTTGGTTCCAAGTCTTTGCTATTGTGAAGACTGCTGCAGTAGACATATGTGTGCATGTATCTTTATAGGAGAATGATTTATAATCCTTTGGGTATATACCCAGTAATGGGATTGCATCATTCTCAGCAAACTAACACAGGAACAGAAAACCAAACACTGCACGTTCTCACTCGTAAGTGGGAGTTGAACAATGAGAACACATGGACACAGAGCGGGCAACACTACAAACTGGGGCCTTTTGTGGGGTGGGAGTCTAGGGGAAGGATAGTATTAGGAGAAACACCTAGTGTAGATGACAGGTTGATGGGTATAGCAAACCACCATAACCACCATGGCACATGTATACCTATGTAACAAACCTACACATTCTACACATGTATCCCACAACTTAAAAGTATAATAAATAAATAAATAAATCCAGGCACAACACAGTACCCACTGTATGTTTCCATTTATATGAAGTTCAAAAACAGCTAACACTGAACTACAGTGACAGAAATCAGTGGTTGCCTCTATGAGCGATAGAGGAGAAGGAGTGAGGGGCATGAGGAATTTTCTGAAAGAATGGGAAGGTGCATAAAGACATTTCTAGAGTGACAGAATTCATCTGTATCTTAATGAAGTTTTGTTCACAAGTATATACACCTGTCAAAATTTATTGAACTTAATACTTTAACTCTCATATTTTATTATATATAAATTATATCTCAATAAAAATGTAATACTATCATGTGTTGATAACAATTGACACCATCTCTTTTCTTCCCTCTGGTCTTCTGCATTCCCCCTCTACAGGGTCCTCCTACAGGACATAAACTGAGGAAAGCATAAGTTAAAATAAGATTTCTTCAAGTCTTATCTTCATGCAAAATTCAGAATTTAATTTCTTGAGACTTGGTGTGGCATTTTTCTAGGCTGCCCATGAGAAAACCAGGAAAACTGTATATTACTTATTCGCTTTTCTAAAATCATCCCCAGCACAAATGGTCATTTTATTTTAGAATGTAGCACAGTGAAATGTAAAACTAATGTCCTGATTTAGTGGAGTTGTTTTTTTAGCCAATGTGACAAATTCTACATTATCTGAAACAATAACAGAACTAGGACTAAGATTTGTGAAAGCCAAGAATAGCTCTTAACTGAATGATGAAAATAAATTTCAACCCCCTTCTATGTCAGGCTTAAAACAGAGCTGGCAACCAAAAACTTAAGCAACATTTTTTTCATCTCCTTATCTTACCCACCTTTTGGTAACGAGTAGTATAAAAAGGAGAAAATGTGTGAAAAAAAAGGACAACAAATTTCCAGTATTGAGACAGCCTGAAAATGTTCCCAATCTTAAACATCTCAAAGCATATCCCAGAGATGTGGCTTTATTTATTCCTTTTCTTATAAAAGAAGTGCTGCAAAAATCCAAAGGATGCCTATAACTTTGAAATTGCAAGAGAATGGTGATATTGAATGCGGATCACACTTTGAATATGTCTGGCCCCCTTGTCTTCAACGGTTTGGCTAATGTATTGCTAATACCCTGACCCAATGGACTGAAACCTCCATGTTTGCTAAAAGAAGATGACTGCTAAGATACCAAAATGGAAATAAATGCACAGGCAAAGCAACAAGATGGAAGCCAGGCTTAATGGGCTCATCAAATCTATTAAGCATGACCCTTCTTCCTTCAGAAACTCTTAACTATATATGAGCACCAGTCAAACAGGTAACATGTTTTGTTATTCTTTGAAGCAGTAACATTTTTGTTTAATCCTTTTGGCTGTTTGTTTCTAATAGTAGTAAAAGGGAAATAAAACAGACCATAAAGTAAATCCTGAGAGGACCAGATGGAGAGACGTTGTAAGAATAACAGACATTAATATTCTGTCATCTAAGCTTGGAAGGAGGCACAGTTGTAGAGGAGTTTACTACCCTTCCCCACACATGTAGCTGTCCACTTTCCATGATGGGCAGACAGTGTCCATCATTAATGTAACTCGGCATTCCTCAGTCAACAGGGTCAGCTTGGGAAAAAGCTGTGTCCAGGAGGTTGACTTCAGTGACTTATCTGGTCTTCTTTGAGCACAAAACAAGCTGTGCCTCTTCCTCCTTTGCCCTTAACAGACCTGCTGCTTCCTGCTGGTCGCCTGGGAAAAATCTCATAATCAGTTTCACAGAGATGAGTAAATAACAGGTAGGATGTTATGAGTGTGTCATCAGAGATAATTTTTTTATGACAATCAGTAGTATGTTTGTAACGAGTAAATGATACAAAAGGCTGATGTTCTTCGTGTGAAATGTGAGACATGAATTGAGACTTCAGTTGTCTCCTCTCAATTGTGTAAGCCTACATAGGGCAGGGAGGATGAAGATGTTATGACTGTAAAGATCTTGCAGATTGTGTTATATAAACAATGCTTTGCATGGATTTAGATTTCCAGCTAATCAAACAGAGGGGTATGTAGAAATAAGGTGCTAAAATAAATAATTTCAGCTTCTCTCTTGAGCTGGTATTGCCCTAACAGATCTTTCTTCCCCTCTTGGTCTTCTTAACCACCATAAACAACCTTGATCCTATGGGAAAATCTTTTTCTAGCATCAAATAAAGCCTTCTGGAGCAAATACTTCAGGGATTGAGAAGATAATTGTGATTCGCTTCTCACATTGCAGTTGGTGATGGGGTAGAATGCAGAGTAGGAATTCCCTCTCTCTCAGAACAGTGGACACCCCTGGGAGCAAGTAAATACTCGCTGCTGCAGTGCAGTGGAACCCCATGCCCCAGATATAGTATTTGGCCAACTTTTCAAATGTATAGTCAGGTATATTGGCTAATCATACATAAAGCCCTAGGAAGCAGAGCAACGATTCATTAAGCCACAGGCAAGGTTAAATAAAGTACTTCCTGAACATAGTGAGGCTCAAGAAACACGTTATTTACTTGCTCTAAGAGTATGGCATGTGAGTGAAACTTGAACCCTTGCTAGTCATTCAAACAAAAGCAGCTGGAATTACAAATGAGTAATGTACAATGGGATGCAGACAGCACAGTACAGTAAACACAATGTGGATCTGAATGCATCCCCGAGCACCTTGGGCAAGTAAGCCTCTCAGTTTCAAGTCTCTTAATTATAAAATACCTTCTTAAAGGGCTATGTGAGGGTGATTAGCAAGACATTATATGTTGGGGTATCAAGACTGGGGTCTCAGATATAGACATGTTTATATAAATTGGGATTACAGCTGGACACAAGAAAGAAAATTCATGGTACAGATAAGGCCATACAGGTCAGTCTTCCCTGTGGAGCCTCTGGAGGAAATGAGCTAAAAACTATTCATCAGTGGGCAGAATGCCCAGAGCAGTGCAGGTCTGTCCAGGGCAGGAGCTGGAGAAGTAGTTATAAGTAGTGAGGGAAAAAAAGGCAGAGTGCAATTCCAGGAACTACAAAACTATCAGTGCCCACTGGGTTCAGAGTAAGAGGTGATAATGCTCTCTCTGGTAAGGAACCTCAGCTTCCACCTAAATTTCCCTTATCTACCTGAGTAGGTAGATAAGGGAAACCAAATCAGCCCCCACTCCAGTACCTACAAAATGGCAGACATTCAATAAAGATAATTAGAATCATTACTAGGAAGTTTTACACTAAAATTTGCACTTTCTGTAACTATAACATTGTCCCTTCATTCTTCCATTTGAATAGATAGGAGCAGCTGTACTCGTCCACTATAATCATAGTACTTGTTACAGGGGCCACTGAGATCCTACCTAAGGAGTGGTTCCAGCTGCTTAGATGCAATGCACTGGAATGTAAGGTTTTCTTTCCAGGGATAAGAAGTGAGAGCATATCCACACATCAGCAGCATCCCATGGTGTATTCATTCATTCTTGCATTGCTATAAAGAAATACCCGAGAATGGTTAATTTTTGAAGGAAGGGGATTTAATTGGCTCATGGTTCTGCAGGCTGTAGAGGAAGCATGACACTGGCATCTGCTCAGCTTCTGGGGAGGCCTCAGGAAACTTACAATCATGGTGGAAGGCAAAGAGGGTGTAGCCACGTCACACGGCCAAAGCAAGAGTGAGAGAGAGGGGCGAAGCACCACACACTTTTAAAGACTAGATCTCAGGACAACTCACTTGCTATCATGAGGACAGTATGAAGGGGATAGTACTAAACTCTTCATGAGAAACTCATCCCTATAATTTAATTACCTGCCACAAGGCCCCACCTCCAACATTAGGAATTAGAATTCAACATGAGATTTGGGCAGAGACACGCATTCAGACTATATTACATGGGAATACCACAAGATTTCATCCTTAGTACCTTCTAGCACTAGGTAAAGGATATGTCATTGGCCGCAACAGCAGGTTAACATTGATCAAGGAAATTTTAAGTTCTCTGGGTGCATATTTTCATACTAGGAATGTTGCTTCTGCCACTTATATTGAGGCAGACGTGAACAACATACTTTAACATCTTTAAGTTGTTAGAAATAAAACAGCTAAGTACCTAGAAGGATGTGTTTCAGTTCAACATCTCTTCAGAAAATGTGTTTTCCAGTCCTCCACACTGCTCATACATGGTCATTCAGAACCACTCTAGATTAGTAACTTAGATCCAAAGAAGAGCAAATAGTTATGAACTAAAATAGTAACTAATAGTTGCTGATATTGCTGCAATAATCTAGGGATGAAATTGGGTCAGGAAGGCAAGAAGAGCAAGTAAACTTAAAAAAAACCCTGATAGATGAGAAAAATTAGAGATGGACTAGTTTTTAGTTTTTCTTTCCTTCTCTTACATTATGAGAGTGATTGTTTGCATAGATTTGACTCTATAAATGATTAAAACAGCAGTGTCTGTCCAAGTGAATGCCGCAGTCTCCACTGATATTTTACTGCATGATTCCATTAATTTAATAATAGGAGACAAGTTATGGCTCCTTAATTGACTACAGTTTACTTTTTAAAACAAGTAATTAAAACTCAAAAATCCCTTGGCTTTTCTTTAGACAGTTTTCCAAGTCTGTGTGTAACCTTCCAAAATCTAACAACAGGTACCAAAGGTTTTCTTTCAAAATAGCTGCATACCTGTTGGGAGGGTGGATAATTGTTGTAGTTTCTCATCTCAGGTTTTTTTTTTTTTTTTTTTTTATTGACTGATTTTCATGATGAGAGTTCATTTTTGCTGTTTTTCTTTAAATATAATTAAAGCCCTTCAACATTTTTATCTCTGAAATGAGATCATTCACAATGCTCATTAGAATATGATAAATCTGCTTTGGAAGGTGGCTTCTGTATAAAAGGAAAATAGCAATATCAATAAAGTAAAAAATAATACTGAGATAATACTAATCAGCCTTATGTCATAGGGGTGTCACAGCTGACTGGGATCTTCTAGATCTTCTAGTCAATTCCATCTCTGATGTTCACTTTGGAAACTTTCAGAGAGGAAGAGACTGAGATTGAGAAAAAACCAATAAATTGCTCGAAGTGACACAGCAAGTTAGTGACAAAGCCAAGAATAAAACACAGTAGGTGGTCCAACAAATCAGAATACTGGTTTTCACTATGGCCCACTCCAATAATAATAACAACAATAATCTTATGATAAGTGTTTACGCTCTTTATAAAGTCCTTTACAGACATTACTTCATTTATCCTCATAAGAATCTTATATACAAAAATTACCATTTCCTTATCAAATCCAGAACTGAACTCGTGCTCCTCTCCCTATTCACCTCTGTTCCTTGTCTATGGCTACCAGTCTCAGCCCCACTGCGATTCTCTCTATTGCCCAGGCCAAAAAACCATGAAATCATCCTTGATTCATCTCCTCCTCACATCCCGATTTTCAATCCATTGGCAAATCCCAACAGCTGTGACTTCAAAATATATCTCAAATCTGACTACTTCTTCCTTGTCCAAGTCCAAATGACAAGCCTAGATTACAGATGTCTGGCATATACTGGATGTTAAATAAATACTAGCTGAATGTTGGATGCACAGTCTCCTAATTGGTCTCCCCCCCAGCCCTTCCATCCCTGCTTCCTTCACTGTCTATCACTTTAGTCCAGTGAAAATGTAAAGCAGGTCATATCCCCTCTTCACTCAAAACCTCTTAATGCATTCTCATCACACCTAAAATCAACCTTTAAATCTAATCGTCTTGCCCACTTAGCTCCAGTCGCTCTGTTCTTCTTGCTGGTCTTTGAGCATCCCAAGCATTCTCTTGCCCATAACTTCCACATTATCAAATACCAACAAAATTGTTTTGAAACATCAATTACCTTGCCTTTCACAAAACAGTCATCTTCCTGGTTTCCTCCTAACTATTGGATTATTCTTTTTCTCCTTGTAGGCTCATTCTCTCGGACGTGGCTAATAACTGTTGTAGTTCTCCACCTCTCATCAATGCTCATTCCCGAATTTATGAATCTAGATTTCTCTTCTAGAGTCCAGATCCAACTGCCTTTTCACATTTCTTTTACATGAGTCACAGGAATGGCAAATACATGTTCAAAACCAAATAGGTGATCCATGCTCCTAATCAAGCACTTATTTAGAAAAATGACCAAATTCATAAAACTCAGGTCTTTGTGCATTCCCTATCTCCATAAACGGTACCCGCATCCATTTTATTATACAATTTAGAGTTCTGTGTCACCTTAAACATCTTCCTCTTCCTCACCTCCTCACATCTCCATATCAATGAATTCTATTAATTCTGCCCCTTGTCCCCAAACTCTCTATCTCTCTCCATCTCTACCACAAACATCCATCTAAACTACCAGTTTCATACAGATGATTGAAGTGACAGTCTGTCTGTGTCCACACAGTCAGTTCTCCACACAACTATAATAATGTATTGAAAAAGCACATCTGCTCATGTTACAGTCCTTGATTCAAGCTTCCCACTGCTTAAAATTCCTTAAAATGAGCATCAAAGCACTGCCTGATCTAGCTGCTTCCTATATCCTCCCTCTTAGCTTATATAGTACTCTCCCACACTCTCTGTCCTTCAGCCATGTTTGTCTTATTTTTAAGCTCCATCCCACTGAAGATTCTTTGCAAATGTTGTTCCCTCTACTAAGAACAATGTTCCCTCCCCCTGTTACTCAGGTAACTCATATTCATCTTTAATTCCTAGCCCAAGGGCCATTTATTTAATGAAACCTTCCTTCGATCCCCTACCCTCTGACTTACAGTTTGGGACTAATTTACAAATTTCAGCTTTTCCAAAAGTGATATACAGAGAGAGCCAACTGGCTCAGAGTTGCAAAGAGTACTAAACTGTTGGTAAGATGTCTTGCCAATAGTAAACAGTGAACAAATATTATTTCCTCCTCTCCTGCAATGTTACCCACCTCCTATGATTGTGTAAGACCTAGAATACTGCTGCCTTAATCTATACTTTGGGGATTGAAATAAAAACAGAAGTACCTTTTCTTTCCATCTCTGTAAAAAATAAGTTGACTAGAATTTGGGAGCCCATAATTCTTCAATGAATTCCACTTCTGAATTATTATGCCAGTTTTTATTAGAATACACAAATTCCAATGACCTGAGGTTCATATTTTCAAATTGCTCCAAAAGATATTGTCAAATTATATAAGCATGCTGGGGACCAGGGAGGTAGAGAACAAGAAATGTCTACAAAACTAGAAGAAAGCTATGACAGGTCAAATCCCCTATCAGCAAATATCATTGCATGACCAAGAAAAGACTCCCAATACTAGGCAATGCTCATTTAGTAGAATAGCATTCATTTTAGCATAAAAATGTAGATAGTCACTTGTGACTTGTTGTAATGAGATGTGATCTATATAGCAACTCATTCTTAATAATAATAATAAAAAAAAACAGAATTAGTTTACTTACAGGTGACAGATGGATCAGAATCCTAAAGGTCTTAGTTCTCTCTACTGATTACATCCGCTGTTAAGTGTACTTGAGTTTTAGAATTTATTTTCTAATCATTCAGCTCTTACAGTTCACCTCTCTTTTACAGATCACCACCTTGGACAGAAAACTAGAGAGTGTGGGTGTATGCAACCGTGCTTGACATTAGTTAGACATTCAGTTTTGCATTTGTGTATGTGTACTATAAAAAGATTTACATGCATATGTGGACTCTGTGATATGAAAACAATAATAATAGTCCATTGGAGCACGGTGCTTTTTTCCTTCCACAGACCCCTCTCTGCTAGCACAGTCCCCTGTGGAAGCAATTCACATGATATTGATCTAGGGGGCAGGAGAAATTGGATTAGGAAAATGGCTACTCAGTCTTATGAGTTACATTCTTTCTTCTTTTCCTGTAATCAATTCATGTTTAGGAGAGGGAATTTCATCTCCTGGGAAATTATATTTGGAATCACAGTAACTGGTTTCCTCTTCTACTATGGCTGCAGGTTGACCTTCAGGAAAGAAAATGGCTTCTCCTGGTGGAAGGTGGTATTGAGGGAATGGAATCATCCTTTCTACAAGCAAAGTGGAGAAACTAAATGTGCCCAGGAAAAATCTCCAGAAAGCTCATCTATGTAGTCTTCATGTATTATGCAGAGGCATGAATTTTAAACAACTGCTGGCTTGGCTTCCAAAAATAAATAAACAAACAGATTTTAAAATATTGCTTGCAAAAGAGCATAAACAATCCTTAATTTGTAAACACTTAATTTTATCCGATATATGTAATCCATTTATAATTCCACTATCTATGAAGATATATATATATATAATATATATATATGTCACCTTCAGTGTATCCTTGCCCCGTTTCTTGTCCCCTTTTCCCATTACTGTATTTGCTTCCAACACAGAGAGGAAAAAAATATAATGCAAAACAAAACATAAACTTTTAAATAGAAAGCACAAAAGAAAAAGAAAAAATTGAATTAAAAAGGATAAAATTTGTGTAAAGCAAGAAAAGTTTAATGATCTGAGAATTCAATTAGGGTTGCTCTATTTCAGCTTACATACTTTGAATATATTCCCTCTACAGTTCTTCAGTCTTTTTCTATATTTTCTTGTGTGCTTAGAATCCTACTAATTAAAGACATTGGGATTGGCAAGTATGATTTTTGAAAATGACAATATATCTAGGAGGATTAAGAAAAAATTGCAATTTATTGTGAATGAAGGTTTTTATAAAAAACTGAGCATTTTTTTTTTTCTAGATTGTAAAACTAATACATTAGAAAACAGAATAAGCTATAAATAATCACTTTATATCCAATCTGTATACATTTAATATTTGGAGCTTTTTCTTTCCTTGTTTTATATGTATTTTTCTAGAGTTGATATTATACTACTTTCAACTTGAATTTTCTTAGCATTTAAACTTCATAAACATAGTTTTTAATGGCTGCATAATGCTGCATTGTATTGTATAATGCACAATTTACTTAACCATTCTTCCAATGTTGTACATTTAGGCAGTTTTCAAATTTTTATTACTGAAAAGAAAGTTGCTGTGATTAACATCTTTATGCAAGAACCTTTGCATTTCAGTATATTTTCTCAGGCTGCAACCTAAGAGGAGAAATTTGAGGGTCAGAGGTAGGGTACATTGATTCCTGTCTCACTGTACTTGGAGTTCACTGTCTGATGTATGGGTTATTCTCAGGGATTAGACAGGCTACTGCTAATCAAAGTAGAGCAAAAAATAGATGAAAGTGAAAGGAGGAGTGCCAAAAATTGAGAGAGGGAGAGAAAGGTGAAAAGATGCCAAAGATATACTTCAACCTATTACAAAATTTTGTCTTGGGCTGGCCCTGCATAAGAAAAAAGGACCTTTATTCTATTTTCTTTACACATGATCTCCTGTTTTCTGTATCTAGGTCTTGGGCTAAAAATGTCACTGCTCTAGGTCAGCCATAATATTACAAGTTAAAAAATAAAAATTTGCGTTTGCTTGTATGGTTATATACATTCCAAATTCAGGACAAAGAACTAAAATCTAACAGTGAGGCAAAATGTGAAAGAGTTAAAGGCAAAATTTCAGACAAGTGATTGGTTCAAACATTGGCCCAATGACTTGTGACCATAAGCAAAATACTTAACTTCTTTGCCCTCAATCTTCTCATCTGTGAAATGGGCACAATTAGCAGTACCCATAAGATTATTGTGAGGATTCAATGAGTTAATGGCAGAAGGTATTTAGAATGTTTATAATAGTGCCTGGAATATACCAAGCAGTATAAAAGTATTTGTTGTTATTATCATAAATAAGTTTGGAGAAAAACATTTCATCTATAAGCTAAAACCAACCTTTTTAGTATGAAAAGAATATTGACAGAGAATAAACTGGAATAGTAGGAAATCATTTATTTTTTTACAACAGTATTACAATATGGTAGAAGAAAGGTTATATTTTATTTTATGCAATGTTTGGCAAAGAACAACAAAAATGGTTAAAAGTTGGCCTTGCAAAGTATTACTGATAGATAATATTGAAGTCCAGACAATAAATTCAACCAAAGACTACTGGATAATCTTTGTGTTGATCACTGTAAGAAGTCATTCAGCCTTCAGACTAAAAAGATAACTGAAGTTAAAATAGTAAATATACATCAGCAGCCAAGAAGCCTGGGATATATTTCAACCCTAAAGACCCAGACAAGATCACTTCAAGATGACATGTGGATTTGAAACAAGTCATATTCCTAGATTCATCTTAAACAAAACAGCCAGGTATTCCAGGGAGGCCTGTATTAATCGGGTTGACAGATTGTGAAGTGGAAGCCTAATAAAGCCAACTAACACGGCCAGGGTCACCAAAACAAAGTGGAGGCAGGGAGAAAAATATTCTTGTGACCACATAGGCATCTCCCTCTGGCAGAAGTGCCTAAACTCTAGAAAAAGTAATTAATTGGAAGAATATAAGAGAAGAGACTATGTTTACCACATTACACAAAACAGGTACCCTTAGGAAATGCTGGATGATGAGGAGGAGACACTCTGAATTGAATTAATTAAGTAACTGGAAAAGAATTTCCATTTCCAAATTTGTCACTCCACATGAGACTGTGTGTCTCTTGCTTATGTGACAAGAGTGGTATAGGAGAGCAGAGCAGTGATACAAACCCAGGCAGTGCCTTGTGTGAAATCCCACAACACTCTTCCAACACTTTTTTTGTGGATACACAGTAGGTATATATATTCACGGGGTACATGAGATGTTTTGATACAGGCATGCAATGTGAAATACTCACATCATGGAGAATGGGGTATCCATCCCCTCAAGCATTTATCCTGTGGGTTACAAAGAATCTAATTGCACTCTTCAGCTTATTTTAAAATGTACAATTAAATTATTATTGACTATAGTCTCCCTGCTGTGCTATCAAATAGTAGGTCTTATTCATTCTTTCTAACTACCTTTTTCTACCCATTAACCACCGCCACCTCCCCAACCACCAGCCCCCACTACCCTTCACAGCCTCTGGTAACCATCCTTCTACTCTCTAGGTCCATAAGTTCAATTGTTCTGATTTTAAGATTCCACAAATAAGTAAGAACATGTGATATTTGTCTTTCTGTGCCTGGTTTATTTCACTTAAAATAATGGCCTCCAGTTCCATCCATGTTGTTGCAAATAACAAGACCTCCTTCTGTGTTATGGCTAAAGAGTACTCCATTGTATATAACCACCACATTTTCTTCATCCATTCAACTGTTAATGGACACTTAGGTTGATCCCAAATCTTAGCTACTG
This sequence comes from Hylobates moloch, assembly GCF_009828535.3. Lineage (NCBI taxonomy): Eukaryota > Metazoa > Chordata > Mammalia > Primates > Hylobatidae > Hylobates > Hylobates moloch. Next base: position 36,492,487 of record NW_026652297.1, on the reverse strand, counting down.
TCAACAGTGCTGCAACGAGCATGAGAGCGTAGATGCCTCTTTGATATACTCATTTATTTTCTTTTGGGTTATACCCAGCAGTGAGATTGCTGGATCATATGGTAGCTCTATTTTTAGTTTTTTGAAGAACCTCCAAATTATTACTCATAGCCAACACTTCTTGTATCAGGCCTACCTGTAGAGCAAGATAAACTATTTGTAATATGCTATTGCTTCCAATAAATCAATGGTAAGGACTACGTCTTTAACTCCTTTGCATCACTTTCAGCATCTAAGCACAGTGTCTTGATTGTAGCAAACAGTGCAAAAGTATGAAGTGATGAAAAATGTCCTCTAATTTTGAACTGTTTTTGTCTGATTGGCCAATTCCATCCCATACAGTCAGTTTTAATAAATTTAACCAAGAAAATTTGGTTGTTCACATATTCTCAAAGCAAACACTTAAATTTGCAAAGCAGTTATGCTGAGAGGATTTAGCCATTTTAGTGTTTTTCCACAAAAGCTTGGGCTTGTTGGTGGCCATGTATTCAAACATTATCCTTAGGGCAGTTTTTGTTCTCTCCAAACCAAAATAATGCATTCTCCGTCATCGTCTTTTCCTCCTACACATTTAACTATTGTGCCAACTAGTAAGAGGTCAGAAAAAAAAAAAAAAAATGCCTCGAAGATTCAACCATGCTTGATTCTGATTTGTCAAAGTACGAGGGATACAGAATTTCAACCAAAGTAGTTATCGTCAAGAAAGGCAGCACAAATTATCCTTCTGTGGTCCTGTCCCCATGCTGGGTATCTGTGGTAATCTCCTGATTGCTTGATTGATAACATCAATTGATTAACATGTATTTTTCAAATAACCTCCAGCTCTCATATTTTACTATTCCCCTCTCTTTCTCCCTTCTTTTGAATTCTTTCCATTTACTTGATAATAATAAAGATACTATTTATTAACTATCTACAGGTATTTAACATGGCTCTTCAATACGTCTTGGCTAATTGATGCTCACAGCAAACATGAGCGGTAGGTATCATCACAGAGTCTCAACGTATACCTAAAGAAATATTAATGTCCCTCAAAGAATCTTGGCTAGTAAACTACAGGGCCAGGATTCTAGCTTGGAATTTTCTCATGGTCAAAATGATGATGTTTCCATCAGTAAAAGAGTCTCATGTTCGGGGGTGGATAAAGTAGTCTGTTCTCCTATTACCTCCAGCTTAGCATAGGAAATATAGAGATGTCTCTTCTAAGTCCTACCATCACCTAAATCTAAACTTGTCCAATTTAACAGTTCATATCACTTTGTAATTATATTTGCAAATCACGTCACCCACATCTGAACCACCGAGTTTTACACTGGCCGCCACTACTCCTACATCTTGCCATTCCACCTGCTCAGTAGTTAAAGCACTTTGAACTCATCAGATATCCTCACATCAAGTGTGTTTGTGCAGGCTGTTCCTTGTGTGGGGGGACGAGCATGGCCATCTACTATTTATCCTTGAAGCCTTCCCCTTCCACCAGCTACTCAGCAGGTTTCAAACATCTGTATCCTAATAGTCATAAAATAAAAGCAGGACTATGCATTCATCTACCTCTTCCTCTTAACTCTACTTGTAAAATTTTCTTCCTCATTTTCTCCCTAATTCCTGGAAAATTCTGATAAGCATTAACTCTGCAATTCATTATCCAATTCATTAAAAATTAATTGAGTTAGTTATATCATAATCGTCCCACCCTTTTCATTCCTACTGTGAAACCTCAACGTTATTTTTCAGAAAATAGATTGTTTAAGGCTCCCATTTTGTTGAAAGTTATAAAATTCTAAGGACTCTTTGCTAAGCCATGATGTCACACTGCCAGAAAGCTAGCTTGATTTGAAACACTACTCAGTGAATAAAAGCAGCTCAATTCTGTATTTTGTTTTGTTTTCTCTTTTGTTTTACAAGGAAAATATCAAAAATTATTACTACAGTATTCACAGTGTTGAATAATACATCTGTGCAAAGTAAGAACACAGCTTCCTATGTGTGTTTCAGTTAATGCAGTACCATACAGAGCAAGGCCGACTTTAGCAAAGATTCAAGACCCATGGGCTGGAAGGTTCTATGTAAGTGAGAAGCCCTGAGGCATCAAGTTCATTAACTTCATGATAAGCCAGCCTCTGGGGACAACCGAAAACAGCAATAAATCCCCAGGAAACTGAGCATACAGGGAACAAGCTGAAAGTAAACCTTCCTGCTATTGGGTTGGGTGCAGGGTAGGGCTCTGCCATGGTGATCCAATGTACCAGTGAAAACACAGAAAGCAGAGGGAGCCAAGAGGTGACAATAAGGTGTCTAGGACAATTTAAAGGAAGAAATAAGTTCCACAAAGTGCTTATGAAAGTACTTTTAGGTTCCCATTTTCACGTATACTGGCACAGTGTATCATGAAGAAAAGACGTTCAATCATTTCTGGTCCCTACCCAATAGACATTGGACTATAGATAGAGGACCTCTTCATTAATCCTTGAACAGGGTCAGGACAAGTAGACAAACAGCTGGCTGCACATTCTTTATATCTAGGACAGAGCTCAGAGCAGAGGCTCAGAATACCATCATGCAGCCTTTAACAACGCCTGCACATGTGTATTACTCTAGAGCCAGGTGTGTTAACTCTGACCTGGGGTTGACCAGTAAGAGATAACCAAAATGCAAAGGAATCTCAGAAAAAATCTTTCAACAATTTTTAAAATGTAGTTTCTTCTAGTTAATTTGCATATTCACATTGTGAGGATATAAGATTTTAATGCTATGGACATGGCAGTTTTCTTTACTATTCCTCGGCTTCAAAACAAAGCTTTTCTTTCCAAGGTAAGGCACCACATTTTACAAAGCTACAATGTTTCTACAGAAGCTTGAAGGTTGGAAGTCATATAAAGAATAATTCTCAGTGCTTTTGTAAATAATTTTATTATTCTGGGCAGATGAAAAATCATAGTTTTTGCACCTTAGTACAGAAAGGATCTGCCGGAGCTTTAAAGCAATACTTTCCAACATGTTCAAGCCACAGACCCTTTAAATTTCCTTCCATATTTACTATAAATTGTTGTTTACAAGAAAAAGTATGTATCAAGTAATAATTTTTCCTGGATGTGTGCATGTGCACACATACACCCACACACACACATATTAAACAATACATAGAAAAATTACCATTTATAGCTTATGGTGACCATGGTAACTAGTCTTAGTATGCATATAATTTCAGCCAAAGTCAAAGACACTTGGCACTTGAGTTTGTTGTACTATAATAATACTATCAGCAATTAACTATTATATAGTTCTTATCATGAGCAGGGAATAGTACACACTAGAACTCATTGAACTCTGATACAGTGCAGTCATACAATAGGCATGGGGCTATGCGCTAGCCTACAGTGATAAGAGCCAAGGAGAACTGCTAGGAAAAGATCCCTCCACTCTCCTGCAGAATATTATTCTTTCCATGTACCAGTGAATGTTATGTGTCTCCCACTCTGGGGAGAGGGGAAGATGTGAAAGGGAGACAACTTGTTTTTTTAATTCAGAGATTGCAAGACTGCAAGAAGGCACATTTACAACGGATGGAGAAGACTGCATACTGCCTGGAGATATTGTTATTTGAGCTCAAAACAGTGATGGGACTGGACTGCCACCCTTGGTAAATGGGTCCTAAGCACAGAAGAAAGATTTAAGTGGATATTTGGAAAGTAGATGGATAAAATAACTAGCTATTGAAAAAAATCTATGTCTTTTTCTTTTGCACACACAGCTAGGCAACACTTGCCAGCTCATTACCAGTTAGCGAGCCTATGCCATTGAGTTCTGTCAATAGCATATGGAGGAAAATGCAGGCCTTGCTCATGAAAATGTCCCACATGTGCAAGCCCCCATTCTTTCTCCTCTCACAGAGACCTTAGAAGCCACATGTTGAAAATAGCAGAGCCACCAGACTTAAAGATACGAGGTACCTGAATTACCGCTTGAAAATGAGCTGCTACTTATAGGTAATCTCATTTTTCCTCTTACTTGAGCAAGAAATAAACATCTATTATTAATCTACTAAGACCTGGCTGGAGGAGGGTTATCTAGCATTGCGGCTAGCATAAATTTATTACAAGACATGATAGGGAAAAGTTATAGAGTTTTAGGAAAAGGAGGGGAACCTAATCAAGTGTTAATAGGTCAAACATTTTCCATAGAAGCCAATAGCTTTTGTAAAAAAAAAAAAAATTCTTAAAAAAGTTGTCTGTCGTTGCTGGTTCCATATCATTCCTATTTTCCTCTTTTTATTTTAATGCCGAATGTATTTACAAAATAATATATTAAAATGTGTATACAATTTGAAGAACAATAATATGTTCAAATATCTTTCTATGATCAGACTAAGAAATGGAACAACACATTTGTAGATAGCATGACCTTCTCCAATCATAGCCCCCTCCTTCCCTCCACAGGTGACCATTATTCTGAATCTTTTTTAATCATTCTCCTAAAATTCTCTATAGTTCTACCATATATGAATGCATTTCAAAACACTATGTTGCTGAATTTTGCTTGTTTTGACCTTACAGAAATGGAATGATTTCTATAGGCTTTCCTGCTTCTTGCACTTTCCTCTTAGCATTTTGGTTTTGAAATTCATCCAGATTGATGGGTAACACTGCATTACAGTTATTTTTAACAGCTGTATAGCACTCCTATCTATCTGCCAATCTATCAGTCTATTGATTTATCTATGTATCCTACTTTTGGTGGATAGTTGCAGTTTTTTTCAGTTTTTTGCCATTTCAGTAATTCTAGGAATATTCTTATACATGCTTCCTGGTAAACACATACAGAAGTTTCTAGACAGCATATATAGGATTGGTACTACTAACCTGTAAACAGGTCTATCTTCAAACTTTACAGCTAATGCCAAATTATTTCCAAAGCAATTGTATACCCCAAAGCAGTATTGCTTCTCATCCTACCCAAAACTTATTGTCATAATTTCTAGATTTTTGCTAATACTGGAGGATAAATGATCATCTCAGTACGGTCTATTTTTCATTTTCATGATTACTAATGTTCAGCACCTTTTAATGTTTATTGGCCATTAGGATACATTTTCTGAATAATGTCGTTTGAAGTATTTTTCAGTTTGCTTTTATGTTATTTACTATGATTGACTTTTAGATGTTCCTTATGTACTCTGGATATTGTTTCTTAGTAGGTTAAATGTATTCCATATTTCTTTTTTTGCGGCCTGTCTTCTCAGGTTTTTTGTTGTTAGTTTTCATGAAAAAAGTTAATGCATTTACTTATCTATTTATTTATTTTCAACTTTTATTTTAGATTCAGGGGGTACATGTGCAGATTTGGTACCTGGGTATATTGCACGATACTGAGCTTTGGGGTACAAATGATCCTGGCACAAAAGTACTGAACATAGTACTCCACAGGTAGGTTTTCAACCCTGTCCCTGTTCACTCCTGCCCCTAAGAGTCCTCAGAGTCTATTGTTGCCATCTATATGTCCATGAATGGCCAGTGTTTGGCTCCCACTTGTAAGTGAGAACATGCGATATTTGGTTTTCTGTTCTTGCGTTAATTTGCATAGAGTAATGGCCTCTAGCTACATCTATGTTGCTGCAAAGGGCATTATTTCATTTTTTTATGGCTATGTAGTATTCCATGGTGTATATGTACCACATTTTCTTTATCCAATCTATTGTTGGTGGGCCCTAGGCTGATTTCCATGTCTTTGCTACTGTGAATAGTGCTGTGATGAACATGCAAGTTCATGTATCTTTTTGGTAAAACAATTTGTTTTCTTTTGAATATAAACCCATTATGGGATTGCTGAGTCAAAACACTTCCCATCTCAGAGTAACACCCAGAGTTCTTGTTTTAACTTTCAAGATTTTGCCAGATCAATTGCTCACCACACCTCTGCCCTCATCTACTGCTCTTCCTCTTGTATTTGTTAACATCAGAGGCTTTGTGGTCCCTCTCTCTCTCACACACACACACACACACATGCACTCTGACATGTACATACACACACATCAAATTCCAAGTCACCCTCATGGAGAAGGGAGAGTTATTTGCAAACTGTCAAGTTTGGCAGTTTTTTGTTAGTAATGAAAGAAGTCACGGGCATTTTGGTTAAGTATGGCCTTTTCTTTCCTGCCTATCATTTTCTTCTATTTAAAAATAGTCAGAATTACAGAAAACATCACTGAACTGTATTTTTAGCTCTGCCCTGAGGACCAACCAAGGTATTTCTCTAGTTACTCATAATGCAAGACAACTGAAGGCTTACTTGAAGAATCCCTTTAGAAAATAAAAGCAGAATACCATCTGCTATAGATGAAATTGAAATTAACATTTTAATATAGAGTGAAAAAATGAACTCAAAATTAACAATGAAAAGAATACACCTTTACTTTAAAAGAGGCATCTCAAACATTTCTTGACTTAACTCCTCAGTCCCACACATGGGTTTGGTCTGCTTATTTAAATACTATCATAACAATGGTAGTAAGAGTCTTTGCATTGCCTAATATATATACACATAAAGAATAGAGAGAAGAGAAAACACTTAACATAAAACAGCCTCATTTTTTTCCCACAAGGCAAGTGATATCAGCTGCAACAGCCTAAAACATTTATAACTAACTAAATTTTTTATGAGATGTACTAAGAAGTTTCAATCTATTTCTTAAGAATGATCGCCTGGTCACACAGACTGTCTCAGAGGGTAGTGCCTGTGTCTTTTTATTTTGAACTGGAATTTTCATCAAAAGGTTGAAGAAAGCTGAGTAAAAACATTGCCCTCTACAATCCCAACTCTTTTATTCAAAATACTAGCTGGCTTCTTTTCTAGCAGTTTTGTAAAGAAAAAAATAGCTAGAAGAAGTAAAGTACAAACTGAAAAACACTCTCGTGCAACTGAGAACACGAGCATCAAAAGAAGAGAAATTCTCATTCTCAGTAAGCAGTACACAGTATTAACATTTAGATGTTATGCTTCCCCCAAATGTCATTGCTCCATTTTCTTGCTACTCCATGCCTCCATGAAATCATAAAATGTCTTCCTTGTACAATCTCCACAACAATGTTTGAGCACACAGAGGCGTAGTTACACATTATTAATATTTATGAACCTGGAGAAGTCGGTAAAGCTTGCCTTTCAGAAAGGCTACTCTGCCTAGACTCTTACCATCAAAAAAGTATTAAAATTAGCTCGGAACCACTTAGCAAAATAACCTGAAAGAAAATATATTTAGAACACAAAAGGGAAAGGGAAGCTGAAATAAACAATATAAAAAATGCTAAACCAAGATGAATACATTAATCAGAATAACCTTTTAGAATTAATATTGCATTACCAACCCCAGTGTGAGATAACGTTCCATGAATGTACCAAGCATGATGAAAAGGCCTGGGTGGTCACATAATTGGTTTGCCGAGTGAAGACCAGCCATGACAAATTCTAATGCTTTATCAGACCTGGCTTTGCCCATCCTTCAAAGAGAAAGGGTAAAGGTAATTTCATGGTAGTAGAGCCAGAAATACTACTAGTAAATTTGGGAAGACAAACGTCTTCGCATCTATGTTGGTGTATCTTATGTGCACACTTACAAACACACACATACGTGCACACCACACACACACAGATGTAGTTATTGGTTGAATTGGGCCCCCAAAGGAGGTGTGTTAAAGTCCTAACCCCCGGTGCCTCAGAATGTGACTTTATTTGGAAATAAATTTGTGGCAGATGTAATTAGTTAAGATGAATTCATACTGGAGTAGGTTAGACCCTTAATCCAGTTTGGCTGGTGTACTTACAAAAAGATGAAAATATGTACACGGAGAGAGACAGAGACATACAGGGAGACACCATCGGATGACAGAGGTGGAGACTGCAGCATTGCAGCTACAAGTCAGCGAACACCAAGGAATGACAGACATGGCCAGAAACCAGGGAGAGGCAAGGAAGGATCTGCCAGAACCCCACAGGGAGCATGGCCCTGCCAACACCTTGATTTTGGTTTCTGTTGTTTTTAAGCCACCCAGTTTGTTTCTTTGCAACAACAGCCTTAGGAAATGCAGACATACACACACACAGATTTCACTGAAAGACTTGGAAAGAGAAGCCTAATAATGGTATGATAATAATGTGTATTATCATTCCCAGTTCAGAAAAGCCTAGTTTAAAAAAATCAATGTATGCTTTGAGAGTAAGAAATTATAATTGACTGTAAATACTTTGATTTTTATCATGAATATCAGTAGAGTAGTGCATTATACATGCATTAAATAGTGATAGACACTCAGCTATGTAAGAACCCCTGCTGGCTTGAAAACGAAGTCAAGCTCTTCCCTTTGAAAGGCAGAAGAGGGAAAGTGCTACAGTACCAACCTCCTGTTCTCTAACCACCTTAGTTACTCTTGCAAAAGGCTTTTCAGTAATGAGATCAGTTTCTTGCATATACATTTTCACTTTTCCATGGCCGCTATGAGGACTTTGGTTATAGGCCTCATCCCCTTCCATCTAGATTTCTGCAACATCCTCCCTACTGGTTTTATCCCCTTTCCAAATCCAATCTGCCCACTGCCATATGGCTGCTATCCTGTTATTTAAAGCTATTAAATAGCCTCTATGTGTGTAAAGCTCTGTTTCCTAAAGCATTAGTCCAGTAGAATGTTAATATATATAATGTTGAATATTATCCTTAAGTTCAAAAGAAATGAAAAATTCTAGCTATAAAAAAATTACAAAGAATTCTTTACTAAATGACTCAGAATCTCTCATAAGCTAACGTCCATGGCCAGATTTCAAGGGGAAAGGCCAGTGAACAATGTTTTCCAAATATATCGAACCATGGAACCCTTTCTTGTCAAATCTTAGGGGACTAGGTGCCATAGAACAGACCTTAAGGGACAATTTCCCTCAGGCATGAGAACGTCATCTAATTGACCTAAAGCATACAGCCTTCTCCCATCCAAGTCTTTTACATTATTCTAAAAGAATGAGTTAACCCTCAGATTCTCTGATAGGCAGCTTACTAAGGGATTTAACCAAAAGAAAGATACATTTTTGTCATATGTGGGAGATAATTTTACCTTGGAGAAATGTGCTGGACAGGACAGCAGTACCAAAGATTCTATCCTGGGCATCATTCATTCATTCATCTGTTCAATAAGCCAACATTTATTATGTCCCTGGTAAGTGTCAGGCCCAGCTCTCAGTCTTCAAAATGCAATTCATGGTCTGAACCTCTAGAGAACACAGTCAGGTAGATGATGCAGTCAAGTTAAAATTAAAAAGAAATTACAACATAATAATTCTTTAATTGAGACCAGGGTCCTAGGTAATCAGATAAGAAGGGCCACATAACGCAGTCTTGGATTTGGGGAAAAATCCTAGGAGAAGTCGCATCTACAATGAGTTTGGAAGGATGAATTGAAAGAAAACCAAGCAAAAAGACTGGAGAAGGTGTATCAAATTCTTTATCTCACATCACTTCTAGGCTCTCAGATACCCAAAGCCTGGAATAAAATCTATGTTACATCTCTAGTTTCAACTCTAATAAGTTTGGCATCTTTCCTAGAAGTCTCAGAAGAATTCTTGGACCCAGTCTTGGCCTAGACGGAAAGGGTTCTATAATCTCACAGTGATGTCTGCAACTGGGAAGAGGCAGAACCAAAACCATGTATTTGTCCAACATGCTCTAAAGATTTTACATTTACAATGGGTCTCAGAGGTAATAGGACTGAGGATTGTGTAACATAGTGATATTGTGGGAGAGGGTGAATTGTGTGTGCATGTGTGTGTACGTACATACACACATATGACAAATAGCAACTGCTACTTATCTACTTGAGTTATATATAATGAGGAATGGCCTTGTCATAGAAAATATTGAACAAATATTAGTGGAATTGTGTTTACTTCATGTAAAGTATTTTATTAGGGCAAGCGGAACCTTTGAAATTGTCTAGTTCAATCTATTGTATTTTAATACTTGAGACATTTGAGACTCAGAGATGTTAAACATCTGCAAAAGGAAGTATGTCTAGTTAGTGGCAGGTCTACATAGAAACTAAGTTTTTTGTTTTTGGTTTTGTTTCTTTGGCTGCCTGTGCAAGATTCAGTCTACTACCCAATTATGGATAATTAAAGATTTATTCAAATATAATCATGAGTTAGCTACTATGTGTCCGTCACTGTTCTAGGTGTTGGGGATGAAGACAGACATCTCTAGGATAATAGAGGATAAGCCAAGATAAGAATGTCCAGACTGCAAAGTGCAGAGTGGATTCTAGCTCACGCAGGGAAGTCAGGGAAGGCCTCAATGAGAAAGTGGCATGTGGACAGAAACCAAAGAAAGTAAGGAATTAAGCCATGCATATACAAAGTAAGCTCATTCTTAGCACTGGAAGTAGTTAGTGCAAGGGTCCTGCAGTGCCTCTGAAACATCACTGATGCCCCTATGTCTGAAGCAGAGTGAGCTGAGGACGGTGGTAGAAAAAGAGGTCAGGCGGCATTAAGAGGCCAGATGATGAAGGGCATTGAAGGTCATGGTAAGGACCTTGGGAATTTACACTGAATGAGGTCAGAAGTCCATGGAGGGTTTGAGTAAAGGAGTTGTATGACTTTTGACCACAGTCTTAGAAGGCTCATTCTGGCTAATGAATAAAGGATAAAATGGCGAGAAAAGGACAGATGTGAGGTTATTTTAATAATCCAGGCAAAAGATGGCGGATGGTAGCAGTTAAAGTGGTAAGAAGTGCCAAGTTCTAGACATATGCAGCGAATTTCTTATGGATTGGATATGAGGTGTAAGAGAAAGAGAAATGATTCCAAAGTTTTGATCCTGATCTGCTAGAAAACAGGAGGTGCCATCTCGGGAGGTTGTGGGATAATTAGCGAGTGAGCAGCAGTTCCTGCATAATGCTAAAAAGTTAAAGAAGTTAAAAAGAAATACATCTATGTGTTCCAAATATATAGATTTACATCATTTCATTATAACTGCAGGGTATACCACAAAGAACTAAACAAACAAAATCAACAAAATCAAAACTAATAGCCTGACGAAAGTGCTTATCATTTTTAATGCCTACGAAATATTGCATTGAGGTTCCATTTAAAGATTAAAGTATACAGTTTTTGTTAACCATTCACATGTGTAATCATATTCTACAGATACAAAAAGCAGAAATGTAGAAAAAATAGAAATTTAAATTACTTTAAATTCCTACAATTTAACATCAAGGGAAGACAGTGGGGGTTTTTGGTGGCAAAGGTAAAGCTCCAATTTAAGTTGCAATTAGCATAGTAAGTGTAGCTTTTACTAACACTAAATATGGCCCTTAAATAAATCTACTCCTCTTTAGACTCCAAATCTGCAAACATACAATTTGTCATAAACCACTTTTGGCTTAGAAAAAATTGTTTTAGGAGTAAGTAGTGGGTGTGTGGAGGATGGGGGTGGTCAGGGCACATCATACACTGTGAATTTAAAGTGTACCTAAACACGCTCATCCTTCTGTACCGCTCTCAGTCCCCAGAAATTGACTTGGAAATTCCCCCAGTAGAATTAGTAATACATTGGCTGAGCGCATTTTTTTTCAGAAGGCCATTACCAAGTTGCTCAAGAAGCTTTTAGCCTGTGTCCAGGTGTCCATGATGCACACATAGGTGGAGGACTTCTCCAGGTCTCTGACAGCATCACAGATGACCTAATCTCTCATGGGACCCTTAGAGTCATAATAGGGATGGCCGGAAGCAGGAAAGAGGGAGGGTAATACAAACAAAAACCTAAGAGGCTAGGGAGGCTTAGAATAAAAAACAGGAGAGGAGGGTATATGTATCTAAGGTAGAATCATTTCCTACTCCACAGGTTCAGTCCTGGTGCAGCATCTGGAAACATACACATTTATCAGCCCCTGTGATCCAAATGAGAGTGAGTAAATTTTTGCAGTAACATCCAGAGAAAATTGGGGGAAAATATAATGTTTAATATGTAATCCTTATTTTTAGCAGGTGCTGAAGTTTAAGATTGAAGAAGAATCTACTGGTTCCTAAAATTTAAATTGCAGTTAACCAAAAACAAACAAACAAAAAAAAAGCTTCCACTTTTTGAAAGAAAGAAACCAGTTATCTAATTCTAGTAATCAAATCCTTTAGAAGATAACATGATAATCATTTTCTATATGTGGGCCATATGATTTAAAAAAACTTAAAATAATTATAGCAAATGTTATTGTCATTCTTTTGACTCTGATGCCCAAGAAAAGGGAGGAGATAGACTCACTGTTGCCAGTTACAATCTGGACTCTATTTCTTTATTTTTGTGAGAAAAGGTATTACTCTGTCACCCTGGCTGGAGTGCAGTGGCACGATCACGGTCCACTACAGCCTTGAACTCCTGGGCTCAAGCAATCTTCCTGCCTCAGCCTCCCAAGCAGGTAGGGCTATAGGTACGCACCACCATGCCTGGCTATTTTTTTATTTTTTGTAGACATGGGGTCTTGCTATGTTGCCCAGGTTAGTCTTGAACTCCTGATCTCATGCAATCCTCTCAAAGCCTGGGATTACATGCATGAGCCACTGCCCAGCCCTGTGTTCTGCTTAAAAAGATGGTAAGGCACACACATGGCAGGGATGGAGTCATGAAATGGCTGGAGAGAGAGGAAATATTAGAGTAGCATTGTGTAAGATCTTGCAGATCACCTAGCCCGAGTCCAATGACCCAAACAAGAGGTATTTCTAGCCCCCGCAGGACCAAGAAATTTACATCTTTCTGAATGGAAAACTTGCATCTTTCAAAGGCAGCTGTCCTCTCATTGTTTGGAAAGCTGACAGCAGAGTCATGTGGGCGGGGGGGCAGAGAGGTTCACTCTTAGAAATCATGACAAGTGCAGAACCCATACAAATCAGGGGTATGGTACAAAGTATGACATGTGGGTGGCAACTGGGTTTGCCATGTACCAGGCAAGCCTTCACACTCTGTTCTCTGGCTGGTAACCCTTCCACAGGCATAACCTGGGCTTTTCTGGAGATGAGTGGGAGATGAAAGAGAACAAGAGCTGCAACTCCTCAAAATCTTCCAGGAGTCAGGAATCCAACAGGCAGTCAAGTTCAGTGTCCACATGCACATCCAGCAAACTACACCAAACTGTAGCCTCAGGGAAAGAACATGGCCAGGATTCAAACAACACATTCTTAAAATGTCTCCATTTTATTCTAAGTGAGACCACATACTGTTTTATACCTACAGTGGCAGGATTTTGTAAGGATTCTTAGAAAGTTTAAAGAACCATTTGAGCCTGCACTCTCACTACTGGGTGTTTTCCCAAAGGAAAAGAAATCATTATATCAAAAAGATACCTGCATCTGTATGCTTAACACAGCACTACTCACAACAGCAAAGAATATGGAATCAACCTAAGTGTCCATCAGTGCATGACTGGGCAAAAAAAAAAAAAAAAAAAAAAAAAAAAAGATGTAACGATGTAACAGGTACACAATGGAATACCATTCAGCCATAAAACAAAAAACAAAACAAACAAACAAACAAAAAAACAGAATAAAGTCATGTCTTTTGTAGCAACATGGATGAAACTGGAGGCCATTGTCTTAATTGAAACAATTCAGTCACAGAAACATAAATGCTGCATGTTCTCATTTACAAGTGGGAGCTAAATAATGCATACACATGGACATAGAGTATAAAAAGATAGACAATAGAAACTCAGAAGGGTGGGGGCGTAGGAGAGGAATAAATAATGAGAAATTATTTAATGGGCACAATATACTTGTTTTTTTGTTTTTTGAGACAGAGTCTCACTCTTTCACCCAGGCTCGAGGGCTTGAGTGCAGTGGCCTGGTGCAATCTCAGCTCACTGCAACCTCTGCCTCCTAGGTTCAAGCGATTCTCCTGCCTCAGCCTCCTGAGTAGCTGGGATTACAGGGGTGTATCACCACACCCGGCTAATTTTTGTATTTTTAGTAGAGATGGGGTCTCACCATGTTGACCAGACAGGCTGGTTTTGAACTCCTGACCTCAAGTCATCCACCTGCCTCAACTTCCCAAAGTGCTGGGATTCTAGGCATGAGCTACTGTGCCTGGCCAATATATGTCATTTGGATGATAACTACCCTAAAAGTCCTGACTTGAATGCTATACAATCTATCCATCTAACAAAATTACACTTACAGCCTACAATTCATACTTACAATTTTTTTTAAAAAATAACTAGATTAAAATGGAGGAACCTAACGTATCTTTCTCCATTTGTATACGTTCCAAAAATAGATGGTGGGGCATGGGGGCAGCTACTGGACCACAGGCTAACTAGCAAAAGTAGCCCAATATCTTAGGCATTGAAGTTGTATGTATACCTGCTGATTTGCCTCTGCTGCTTTCAATGATTGAAGTATCCAAACCAGAGATTTTATGAGCAAAGATAGAAGCACAGTTATGTTAAATAATTGGTAAGGTAAAGCATTGTCTAATCGTGATAACGTCAGCTGTGAACAACCAGTCAATGAACTGGAATGAACCCACTGAGCTTCATCCTGAAGAGGAGTGAGAAAGGTCTCCCTGCTGTCATCACCAAGAACAGGGCACTGTTTTTATGGAAAAAAACTATCAATTCCTTACTAGTGCTAGGAAAAAAATAAATAACATTTTTACATCTGGTATCTGTGTTTAGAGGAAAAAGAGAAAGAGGATGAAGAAGTAAAACGTACTGAGCACCTAACATTCACTGGTTGATTACATCTTACTGACTCTTCCCAGCAACCCCATGACAGAGGTATCATCATCCCAGAGTAAGACAAGGAAAATATTGGGTCAAATGACTCATATTAGATGTCTTGCAAATAATGTGATGAAATTCTAGTTCCAATATGCCAACTACTACTGCACTATTTGCTAACATCTTTATTTTAACATTGCAATTGCATATTGATATAGAGACTTAGAAGTTTTCAACTGTGATTTAGTTCGGAATTTCCTGAAATATTTATGCTTTTCTGCCCTTAAAAATTATAAATTTATTCACTACATATATATTAACTGAGTTATGTTCTGTTTAAATATTTTTCAAACAATACTATTGATATATACTTATGGTTAAAAATGTCAAAACTATTGAGAAATGTATTTCAAAAAATAGAGACATCCTGTATGACCACAAAGTATTAACTTGTATTTATAATGTGTGTACTTATATCTCTCCATGTGTAAAACAATACATATCATACATATATTTTGGTTTTTGTAAAATGTGTGTGTATGTGTGTGTATGTGTATATATGTGTATATATATATGACATAATTTTTTATCCTACTTTTAAAACTTTACCTCAAGGATTTTCCTACATAATTAACATTAAACATAATTTTAATAGTTTCATGATACCTTCTCGAATCGTTAAACCATAACTCCTCTTCAGTTGGACATGTGGACTTCAGTTAGACTTTTCCACACTTGACCTAAGAACAATATTTCTGTAAACACCCATTGTATATATAGTTTTGCCTTTATGTCTGGTATATTTTTAGGTGTGAGTTTTATATGAACATTTGTTGGGTCTGCTCATTTGTAACATTAAGGTTTGATATACATTGCCAAATTGCTTTCCAGAAAGATGAGACGTGCTTCTCCATATCATTTCCAGTATTTAGAACAATCCACTGAAGCTTTGTGAAAAGTCCTACTCCTCGAAGGAGAAAAATCGCTGTTTCAAATTCAATTAATTCAAAAAGAAAAAACTATGTTCTCTACTCATTTTTCTATTCTGCTGTTTTTCCTGTATATTAATATCTTGACATTCTTTAAAAATCATAGATACTAAGCTTCTTCATGTTGTATGTTTAAAATACACGTTCCAAGTTTATCACTTCTCTTTTAATTTTACTTATATTGACTTTTATACATTTACTATCATTTGTGTCTTACCAAAGTTTGTTATTTCTTCTTGGTTTTTGCCTAAGTACTTCGTATTTTTATTTTATGGGATCTGGATTTCATGTTTGCTTTGAGCATCTTTCCCTACTGCAAGAGTATAAAAATGCTCCGTATATTCTTCTAATACTTTGTTTTTTAATTTGAATTTATAATCGTTATATGTTTTGCATATCTTGTAAGATAGGAATCCAACTTGATTTCTAGCCAAATTGATAGCAAATTGTCTGAAGCCCATCTGTTCACCAATCTATCTTTCCCAATTAATTTGAAACATATTTTTTAAACAACAAATTCTTCAATAGTTATGTGTATGTATATATGTCTATATGATTATCTGTATATACATGGGCATGAGTGAATGTGTCTGTGAGAGAGAAAAGAGAGTGAGTAGCCCTCATTAGAACATCTTTATATGTCATTTATATCCCCAGCCTGGCAAATATCAAAGGCATGTGGGTCCACACGCACTAACAACATAGCAGTGATGCACTCCAAGGATTTGTCAGGAAGTACAGAGAGCATAAGCTTGAATTCACTACTTCCTCAACAATTATCAGAATCTTGGTTACAGAAATAATTATTGAGGTTTGCCTAAAGTCTATGCAGATTTCCATTCCTGGATAATCTAACCAATTTTGGATTAATCAAACCATAAGAATGTTGTTTTTGGACTGACTGCTTTTTCTTTCTGGTAAAATCAGTTTGACTGTATTGCTCTTGGCCTGCAATCATCTAACTACTTAAGGGGCATTACAGGACACACAGCTTCATGAGTTCTTGATTACCCTATACTCTTTCTTAGGACAAAGGGGAAATTTTTCTCTGGTCCCACTTAGAGAAAGAACTGGGCTCTTCCAGGATAACTATAAACATTGAAATAACTGTGTTTTTCTCTTAGAGTTCGCTATAAGAATATTTACAGATTTGTAACCATCATTCAGCAAATGGACAGAACCTCAAGCACTTTTTGTGTTAACTTTATTCTCAGATTCCCCAGATCCTTCTTCATTTTCAAAACCTTACATTCTGTTTGTCCTGATTTCCTTATTTGTGTTACTTTCTTACATAGTATATATTCTGATAAACTGTCTTAAATATATTTGAGAAAAAGATGGGGCATAAGTAAATGATACAAAAATACTCTTTAGAATTTTTTTTTCTGGGCCTTTTTCCTCCTTGATAAGAGTGAGTATTGGAGAAAACCAAGTCTTTCAAACCTGTCTATACTAGCTCAGCAAAAGCTTGTTTACATTCAGTGGTATATTTAGACAGTAGAATCTGGCTCTATGTAATTTTATTAACTTACAAATCATTTTCCAATTGTAAATTTTTGTGACCCTATTTTGTCTAATATCATTATGTTCTTCTCTTTCCAAATTACACTTTCTTCTGTAAGTATTTGCCAAAGCAGATAAGACCTACATGTGAGTGGGCATAATACATGTTACTTGCCAAAGTAGAAAACAGAATCTATTTTAATTTTGACATGACCTTCCTGCAAAGTAACATAAAAAGGAAAAAGAACTTTGTTTATTTGTTTAAATCCCACCTCCAAGTCTTGCCTTCTACCCCAATATTTACTTATGTCAATATTATTCCTGACCTTCACCTAACATAGATCACTGAAAGCAAACTGCCTGGGCACCATTTTTCACATGTATAATCTGTGCGTAAATAAGTATACATACAAAAATAAGCCTTTATTACTTTACCAATCTTCTTTTTGTAAATGAAAACATTATTACCTCAAAACTAACAGCCCAGAACCAGATGACCCTTAGAGTCTCTTCTAACTCAGAGTCAACATGGAATTTACAGACAAAACATCATCTTTCCTGTTCTCTTTGGCTCACCAAAAATTTCAATACCTATTCTGAGACCTTGAAATACACCAACATGTTCTGAAATACAACATTATTATATGACCCTGAGTTTTATGAAATAGGATCATCAACAAGAATCAATGGGATTTGTGAAAAATTAGCATAGAATAGTACATTTGCATTTACCTTTGACCTTTTTGATAACTTGGTGAGCAACCTTAAAGTCCATGACTTGTAATAGTTTGTAATTTTATAAGGCATAAATTGAATTGTGTGAGCTATGAATTTAGCATGCAGCAGTGAATTGTTAATGATGATAACAATTTAACATACCAGCTTTCATGCACTGATGCACCCTTTTGGTTTTTCTACTTGTCATCATATTCATATAATGCTGCAGAAAAGTTCCTTGAAAATTATCAATATTTGAGCCAAAAGTTAAAAAACAAGTGATGCAATCAAACATAAATATGAATACTATGTAATATTTTTATGTAGTAAATAACTAATTATTTTTGGTTTAGATTCCTAAAGGGTCTAAAAGGGTAATAGTTGTTTCCTTTTCTTTTTTTTTTTTTTTTTTTGAAACAGCGTCTTGCTCTGTCGCCCAGGCTGGAATCCGGTGGCAAGATCTCCACTCACTGCAACCTCTGCCTCCGGGGTTCAAGCGATTATCCTGCCTCAGCTTCCTGAATAGCTGGGACTACAGGTGTGCACCACCACGCCCAGCCAATTTTTGTATTTTTAGTAGAGACGGGGTTTCACCATGTTGGCCAGGCTGGTCTCAAACTCCTGACCTCAGATGATCCACCCGCCCTGGCCTCCCAAAGTGCTGGGATTACAGGCATGAGCCACCGTGCCCAGCCCAAATATTTTCTATAGGAGTCTTCCCTTACCTGCAGTTTCACTTCTCACGGTTTCAGTTACCCTTGGTTTGAAACTACTACGTGGAAAATTTCAGAAGTAAACAATTCATAATTTTTAAATTATCCACTATTCTATGTGGCAAGATGAAGTCTCCCACTGTCCCGCTCTGTCCTGTCCCCTCCTACCCGGGACGTGAATCATCCCTTTGTCCAGTGGATCCTGCCTAGGAGATGTCTGGGTTATCATAATATCCTAGTGCTCTTGTTCAAATCACCTTTATTTTCCTTCATGATGGTCTCGAAGTACAAGAGTAGCGATGCTGGTATACTATTACAATTGCTTTATTATTGTATTTGTTATTGCTATTAATCTCCTACTGTGCCTAATTTATAAATTAAACTTTATCATAGGTATGTACATACAGAAAAAAGACAATATATGTAGGGCTTGGTACCAGGTGCAGTTTCAGGCATTCACTGGGGCGTTCTTGAATAATTGCCCCATTCAGTAATGGAGGGCTACTGAACGTGGCCAGTGATACATTTTATAGAGGAAAATATATAGTGTAATTGACTACAGTTGAGACAGGGTATCAGGATCTACCTGTACATTTGAAGAATTAAAAGAGGATATCAGGACCTACCCATTTTATGTGCCAGGGGTTTATTCTATTTAGCACTTTATGCTTATGGCTTAATTTTCATCAAACCATTTAATCATAGAAAAGCAAAGTATTTATCTTTTAAAGACTCTGGGCCGGGCGCAGTGGCTCACGCCTGTAATCCCAGAACTTTGGGAGGCCGAGGCGGGCGGATCACGAGACCATCCTGGCCAACACGGTGAAACCCGGTCTCTACTAAAAATACGAAAAATTAGCCGGGCGCGGTGGCGGGCGCCTGTAGTCCCAGCTACTGGGGGGCTGAGGCAGGGCGAATGGCGTGAACCCAGGAGGCGGAGCTTGCAGTGAGCCGAGATCGCGCCACTGCACTCCAGCCTGGGTGAAAGAGTGAGACTCCTTCTCAAAAAAAACAAAAAAAAAGACTCTGGTTGTCTCATCACAGAATGGTGAGAAATTAGAGGAGATGGAAAAACATCTGTGAAGGGGAAGAAACTTACATTAAGAAAATCTTAGCTCTGCGAGCTGTAATCTATCTAATCAAAATCAACATTTTTGTTTGTGAAGTAAAGCTTTTTTAAAACCTGGAAACCTGCACATACCACATACCCTCCTGTTTTGACAATCATGTTTTAATTATTTATTTACATGTCTGACTCCCACTAGATGGTAAGCTCCTTAAATGTAGGGAACTTACCTCTTCATGTTTATGTCTCTAGTACTTACACATAGTAGGCACCCCGTATATGTTTAAGAAACAGATAAATACTCCTAGCCTACCCTCCAGTCCAAGTACTTCTTCCCAACGACCCCTTAGACAATCGTGTTTCAATCATAAGAATAGCCTGTTGTAATGGACACACTGGTGTGCTGCCCAGAAACCATTTCAGGACTGAAATTCGTCCAATGATTCCAAGTGTTGGCTTCTGACACCTCATAACCAGATCTTCTCTGGACACTACCCTCTGTTGGAAAGAGCTATCTCCCTCAAGTTTTCACCCCCTTCCTGGGGCATCCTGCATCCCATGACTGATGAATGCAAGGGTACAAACTCCTCCTCGCCTCATTCTAGGACAACTCTCCAGGGCCTGGAATGCCAGCTCCAGGGCTTCTTAGGATCAGATGGGACTCCATTGCAACTGCTCTGCAGTCCAGCTTTTTCTCCTCTACAGACATGCTTTTTTCACTCCCCCACTGGTATTGGTACTTCTAGCACTCCCCAATAAATCTCCTACCTCCTACATAATATTATCTACCTCAAATTCTGTATTGCAAAACTTGACCCAGGTCACCAGTGGAGCTTTATAAAAATATACATTCCCAGACCTCATTCTAGATCTAATAAAATCAAAGTGTCTTAAAGCATGAGAAACTTTTTAAGTTTCATAAGTTACATGCCAAAAGTTTGCCTTAGATAGTTTTTAACACTATTAAAAGAGCAGACAATTCTTCTGCTCCCATTGAACTTCAAGGTCTCCAGACTACTTGCTGCCAGGTTGTTGACATGTTTTTTACATTTGTACAGTCTAACCTAATACTTCTCAGGAAATTGTTTCCTTTAATATCTCTCATCTAATTTTCAGTATTTAAAACTTTACTTGTTATACTTATATACACAGATATCAATTAATAGGTAATTACAAAGCTGAAGCTGTCACCTCTACTTTGTACAAGTCAGACTGTTCCTGTTCTTTTTTTCCCTCTTTTTAATAGGAAAATAATCCACTAAAACCCCTTGGAAAAGGAATTTAGGTTAGGCACAGTCAATGTTCTATCTCCTACAATAAAGTGGGATGCTTGTTGCATTAAATATTTAAATACACAGCCATCTCCAAATCTTGTTTCAGACTCTGTCACTATTATGTTTAAAATAAAGGCAATAAAAACAGAAATTATCATCAATTTCACAATTTTGTGATTCCCATTAGTAGTCATTTCTTTTCTTCAATAAAATTACAGCAACTACACTTACCACTTGTGTGATGAGACATTTTCCAAAACCATCTCTGTGAAGAAAATCTCTTCACCCTAACTGTAATAGCTGTATAAAACCAACGCCATCACACAAAGTTCTAAGGCGAACACTTGTAAATTGTGAAAATTCTTTCAAAATAAACCTATTTGGCCAACAGTTGCAAAAGAAAAAACTTAAAATGAGCACATATTTTTCCTTTGGCTGCATTAAGCTCAATGAGTTTTCCATTTTCAGCTGCTTTCTTTAATATAAAGAGATTGGCTCTGGAATAAAACTAGCAAAAAAGAAAGGTGAGCATTTTCTATTGAAACTGAGAGTCCGTGTGCCAAGATCCAGAATGCTGTGCCTGGAAAGGTGCTGAGACCTCAAAACTTTGAAACATTTGTTTTTGCACAGAAATGCTGACAACATCTATCTGTATCAGTTCAGCTCTATGAGTTGTGTGGCCCAGTATCCTCCTTCCACTACCTTAGATATTCTGCCCAACTCCCAGAAACAAACAACAGAAAATTATTCCTCCGAAAATGAGTTTTCTTATACGTTAGCTGGGAACATATGCCAAGGCATGTTCTCAGTATCAGAGAGAGAGCCTGGAGTCAATCACCTAAATGGCTCAGTAAATGCAATCCCAACACCAGCATCATATCCTAATTCCTTTATATTTGGAACTGTTTCATAGTGAGGCAATCACCTGGAGAAAGGCTAGTGAATTGCAGACCTTGGACCAAATCTACATGTTTTTATACAGCCTGTGGGCTAAGAGTCATTTTTCATATTTTGAAATGGTTAAAAAAAAAAATCAAGAGAAAAATAACATTTTACAATAGGTGAAGATTACATGAAATTCAAATTTCTGTACCTATAAATAAAGTTTTATTGGAACAGAGCAGCCCTCATTTGTTTATGTACTATCTATGGATGCTTTCACACTGCAATGGCACAGTTGAGTAGATGCAACAGAGACCTATGGTTCACAAAAGCATAAAATATTTCTTTCTTGCCTTTTACAGAAAATATTTCTAGCCTCTGACCTAGAATGCTATAATTTACAAGGTTGTTTTATATGCATCTCATTCAATCCAACAAAGTGGAGGGTATTACACAAATTCTACAAAAAAAAAAGAAAATGACATTCCAAGGTCTCATATAGGTAGTGCGAAGAATTTATTCGTATTCTTTCATTTTGTCAAAGAGCTTCTCTTACAAATAAGTGGTGTATCTCAACAGATAAATTTGGTAATGCTAATTAGTATTTGATTTGTAAAAAAAAAAAAAATGTTGGCATCCTTTCATGTCTCAATACAACAACCAAAAGTAATTTGCATAAAATCAGGCGCTTCAGAGTATTTTAGTTTGTGAGGGACCAAACTAAACGCTTGGAAAGCATGTTCTCCCTGATGATACTAACACACTTGCCACTCAAAGAAGAAACACAAGTTTCTCTCTTCAGCTCCTCAGGTGCTCCAATGCGGTGGAAAAGAACCCTAAACACATCATCTTTCCCTTGGATTCCTTCATATTTCTCATGCAAATACAGTAGATGATTGTGACAGGGTCAAACTCTTCTGAAATTGAGTTACTACAACAATTTTGTTCATTCTTTCTGAACATACCATTGTTCATAGTATCCCCAGCCTGAAGATATTAGTCAAGGAGAGAGTTTCATGTCTTCTCTAGGTTTTCTGTCTACATTTTGCACTTGAGTAGCTACACAATTTGTACTTTTCTTCTAATAGATGAAGCTGGTATGACAGTCATGAACCACCATGCCTGGCTAATATTACCTAATTTTATAACATACACAATCATTATCAATTCACTTTGATTAAGTGTTTATGAATGCAAGGAGAAGAAAAAGCTCTACTAAGAAAAGTGACCAAGCAAATACTGACTAAAATCCGGGAAGAATGACATTTAGCTCCTGCTTGGCCAATAACTACGAACGTTTGGGGAAATCTTGAACTTCTCTGTTTTCTCCACTATATGACAAAAGAGACTACCTGACCTCTAGAAGCCATTTAAATTTTTAAAATTATTTCCACTTCTGAATGTACTTTGAATGCTCACTCAATCCAAGTAGGTCTCACTTTCTTCATTTCTAAATTAGAGATAGGACCTCCAGCCTAGGTAGTTAGTTACAGTAAGAAAACACATTTAAAGGACATAGTACTCCAAAGAGATAATGATGATAGGGTACTTTGTGTTTGTAGATCATTTCATGCATGATAAGCAGGTCTATTACAGTTAAAGAAGAGGCTCTGCCAGGCACCACAGCACACATCTATAGTCCCAGTTACTCAAGACTGAGATGGGAAGGTGACTTGAGCCAGGAGTTCAGAGGCTGTAGTGTGTAATGATCATGACTGTGAATAGCCACTATACTCCAGCCTGGACAACATAATAAGACTCCATCTCGAAAAGAAGGAAAAGAAAAAAGAGGTTAAAAAGTGAGAGGAACCACACGAAAAGTGGAAATAATGTTTCTTGTTTTTGAAAGTTCTGCAAATCCATGACAAAATTCCTCTTGGTACACAAGGATTTTCTCACCCTGCTCACTTGAGGCAGATAATACCTGAGCCATTGCTAGGTGTCTTCTGTCCTCTTTACCTACCCTTGGTTAACACAGACCAACAGGATGAACTGTGCTCCTTCAAAACCCAAAATAATAAGAACACCACTCTAAACCAATAATCACTTTTCATAGTGATAGATCCCAGCAAGAAATCACACTCAATAGCTTAAAATACAAAATATCATCTTTATTTATTTTATAAGATCAAGTTCTTAAGCAGTTTTACTAAGGTGAGTTCTGCCTCAAGACCAAAATGTATAATCTCTAAGGTCATCAATATAAGATTTCTCAACTGTGAATATTTTTGTATATCAATGTTGTTTTCTTAAAATGATTCCAAGTATTGTTGAATTTTTTCAACACTATAACTTTATATATCATGGTCACCAAAATAGTTTACATTTAAGCTGATCAATCACCCTAGAGAGGGCTTAGCAGCATCACATTAACCTTTAAAAAGTTAACATTTTTAACTATAAAAAAAGAAACGGGGGTAATATGGCAAAGGCATCTGACATTTGAGACTGTTGCTCCTTGGTTCTTGTCTAAGCTCTTTTCATTAGGTCATATAGACTATGGGTTAAGTCTTTTACTCTATGGTAAAAGATTTAATGGTTACTTGTCTGAATATAGAGTCAACAATAACAATCTTGGTCAGGTTTGAGAGTCAATATATACGGCTACAATTCATTAAATCTGATGCTATCGTGAACATTTAGACATAAATATAATTCAAAGAGAGCAAGGCTTCATAGACAGTGAATTAAAATAGAGAGCACTTAAAAGCAATAAAAATTATTAGATTCATTTACTCATTTACTCATGGTAGACATTTGCAAACAATACTATGACACACCCTGGGGACTCTGTGCCCACCATGGAAGGACAGTGAACAATAATACTATTAAGATGATAGGAAGGAGATGCATCCAAGCCTGTAGGAGAACAGATGAAAGACATCACATTAGACACTGGGGACATGACAGTGATGCCCAGTGTCAAAGAGCCAGGAAGAAATTAGTTACAGGAAGAGGAAGAGGATAGAGAAACCTGGGAGTAAAGTAAGCACACATGGAAAATCGCAGTAGTTTACCATGATAGAGGAAACTAAAACTAGTTAGACCTGGTCTGAGTGGGCAGTGTTTTAGGGAAGTAGCCAGGGGCTGAGACTACCAGGTCCTGAGAGCCTTGTATGTCACAATAATGAGCTTGAACTTCAACCTGAAAGCCCTGAGAACTCGGTGGAAGATTTTAAGCAGCAGAATGACTAATCAGGTTTGACATTAAGAAAGATGGAAAGGAAAGTTTGGAAAGATATAAGAGTGAGTGAAGGGGCAGAAACCTGAGAAAGATGGAAAATTTGGTAGTCTCTTGCAGCAATGTAGATTGTAATCTATGAGTTCACACAGGAGGAACTCTGGTGAGAGGGATCACGATGCAACAAGGAATATTTAGTAAGAAATAGAAGGTGAGCGAGTAGAAATCCAGCACAACTTCTTGCAATAACCAGGACAACTGAGGAGATGCAATATACATAGCAAACACAGAAAAGGTCAAGAGAGATGGAACTGCAACATGCGTTTCACATATGCCCCACCAGAATAAACAGCATCACGGGTTCTGGCAAAAGTAAGAAAAAGGAAGAAAAAATTCAATGCTTGCTTCAAATGTTCAAACCAGAATGAAGAGGAGTGAAGAAAGCCGTAATATAGCCTTAGTTTATTTCTTTTTTCCTGCGAAGAAAGATGTGAAATTTGTTAGAGGGAGAGGGTCAAGGGAACGGAATGATCTGATAGGAGGTGATGCTCTCAAATGTGAAAACATTTCCAAGGATAAGACAGACCAAAGATAAGTTTTAAAAGTATTCTGTAGAAACTCCCAAGGTTTGACCACCTAAATGTATGCATAAGGGGAGCACAGATAAATTAGGAATTATGCCTCTCTTAGTTCTAAAAGCTAGCAGGATGAAAAACATTAACACAACTTTACTGTGTCAAATGCAGCAGCAAATGTAACCACACAGGATTACAATATCCTATGAAAAGAATAGCCTAGATCTAATGTTTGGGGCCTAATAAACACGTTTGCAATTATGAGATTTTTTTATTCCCATACAAGAACGCAGAAACAAAGCCAAAATCCACTTTTCAAGGAAAAAAATTGGCAAAGTTTCCTAAACAGAAGCCCCACTTACACCAAATCTGGTACCAATGGGTGCCAGACATCCACAGCAGGCACCAGACGGTGGAGCTCCTATCACTTGCTTCACAGATTGCTGTCTGGTTGCAATTTCTAGTCATATGTGATTTATTTGGTGGAGCAGAGAAAACCCCCTGGCTTCCCTCTATCAGTTCTGCATCCCAGCTTCAGGAATCAAAATAAACATATTTATCCACAAAGATTAGCTCCAGGTATTGCCTGTCTTTATCCATGAAGCATTCCTTTACTCCTGTGCAAAATATTGTTCAAGGAATAATTTAATTTACAAATTGTCAAGTAAGCACCTGGCTAAACAACGGTGAGGAGAAAAGAGGCATCCTCAGCTGTCATCTTAACATCTAACTTTCATAAACTCTGCATTGTTCCCTTCTTCCTTGATCTCTGCCTCTCTTTCGTTTCTTGAATTAGGTCCAAGGCCATTTCATAGCATGTCTTTCTTTTTTCTTTAAAAAAAAAAAAAAAAACAAAAAAAAAACGGTTTGCCTAATGCAGGAACAGAAAACCAAATACTGCATGTTCTCACTTACAAGTGGGAGATGAATGATGAGAACACACGGACACATGGTGGGAACAACACATACTGGGGTCTGTCAAAACAACACACACTGCTGAGGGGTGGGAGGGAGAGTATCAGGAAGAATAGCTAATGGATGCTGGGCTTAACACCTAGGTGATGGGATGATGTGTGCAGCAATCTACCATGACACATGTTTACCTGTGTAACAAACCCGCACATCCTGCACATGTACTCCTGAACTTAAAAGTTGGGAAAAAAAGACTTGCAAAACGTCAATTAATCATACACATATCTACTCAGAAATGTATACTATGTACCTGCAATGTATCAGTCACTCCACCTATCACCAGAAACAGAAAAATAAACAGGGCATATGATAAAGATAGCAAGAACATCTAATATGGGGAGATAATTAAATCATTAAAATACATTTTCATACATGCTATCATAGAGATACAAACAAGTGTTAAATTAAAATCCAGAAGGAATAACCTGGAAATATCTTTCATTAAACATGTATTTTTTTAAAGTTATTTTTTTCCATCACACTCACACAGAAATAAGGACATTCCAGAAGGCCTTTCCAGAGTGCAGTGTTTACCCTTCCGATAACTGACAATTTTGCACAAGATGTAAGAAAAGCTACGTCTAAACTAAAACCTTCTTTCTCCTACTAAATCATGCCAAAAATCAGGATCTAACTAACAGAAAACATTTGTCTTCACTAAAAAAAAAAAAATCATAATCCCAGGGACTGAAAATTTACACATACATCATATGGTAGTCTCTGCAGATAAATTTCCATTTCTTATCTTGACACATGTCATGCATGACTATGGCTCATCCTCAAGCATTTATGCCCCAGAAGAGAGTGTGCCATCATTTACATCAATACTAACTTAAAATAAACCCCAACTGACCTTCAAAATGGGGGAAAAGTAGTATAAGCATTCTAAAAATGACCTTTCTAAAGTAACCACAGCAATTTGATGCTTTCAAAGATCCACATTACTTAGGTGTTCTAAGATATCAGAATTGACCAACGAAGCTCCATTCTCTTCTACCTCTAACTTCGGGACTTAATTATTTCTTTTCCACAAACTTGAGAACTTCTCTGGGGTCTACACAGCTTCTAAATTATTTTTAAAAAACAAATGAAGACACAATTTCAGGAAAGAAATGTAGAATTAGCAGTTACCTTGTATACTCAGTTTAATTTTCTGAGCATTTCTCTCCTTAAAATGACCATTTAATTAAATGTAAACAATTTTGTTTAAGACACTGAAGGCATTTTTATTTCTCTGGCTGACAGGAAAGGATCTAACATATCAACCAAATGAGATTAAAGGAAGAAGGTATGCCTGAAACTATCTTAAAGACAGGTTACCATAAATAGGTATGTTTGACCAAGTTTTATATTTAGAAGGGAACATAGACTAGAAAGAAAAGAAATGGCCACCTACCAGATTACCTGGGGAAATGAAACAAAACCGGGTGATCAATTGGAGAGAGTTGTTTTAGCCAGGTAACACTGATATATGTAATCATTTTCTCAAGACAATTATGCATTAACCAAGGGCAGTAAGTATCACTGACTGGAATATCCAAATAATATATGTATACATATACATACACATATACATACATACACACATGTAGCATCTTTTACCATAATAACTAGTGTTGTCTAAACTTACTATTGTAAGTTTAGGACAAGAACCTACAATATAAACAAATGCTCTTAATCATCACATATATACCTAAGAAAAATCTCATTGTAGACATATTTTTCCTTATTAGAGATATTTGTGCTTTTGCTGTTTCTCATTGGCTCTTTTTCTTGATTTCAAATAATCATTTGAGAGTATTCCAAATGTACATCCCCTCAAGAAGAAAGGATTCTGTTGTTGAAATGTTGTATCTCTCTATATAAAGTGATCCAGTTGGATATGTCTTAGGTTTATTTCTCCAGTGGCATTATTTGTGAGTATCAAGAGATAAAAACAATCAAACAACTGTGTACAAAGACTTTATTGAAGAAAACAGAGAGTTGGGGATGGTACACAAATCCTGTTGCAAACATCCTGGATTTACTTGGGAGTGCACAGTATTTATGGAAGTGACTGTTCCGTGCTGTAAAGTACGAAGCAGCTTAAGCCTTTGACTGCTCTGGGTGACTGAGTGCATTAAAGGATTCCTATAAGAAGCATGCTTGATACGAACGAATCCACATTCCACATACCACATCTAGCTACTGAGTCTAGTTGCACCCGTTATTCGAAGCAGGTACTTAGGAAAAGACAGGGGATGTAGAATTCTTATTTATAATCGACACATTGTTCTTTTAATACTAAGTGATGAAAGGAAGTAACTTCGAACACAACTTCAGACAAAAAAAAATGTAGAACTAGCAGTTAT
Organism: Hylobates moloch; assembly: GCF_009828535.3. Classification (NCBI taxonomy): domain Eukaryota; kingdom Metazoa; phylum Chordata; class Mammalia; order Primates; family Hylobatidae; genus Hylobates; species Hylobates moloch. The sequence continues at coordinate 36,463,490 of NW_026652297.1, read as the reverse complement.
CTTTCTAGACCACTTTAGTTTTCTGGGTATTTCACTCCTTACAAAAAATGATCCTCAGCAACAAATATCCATTAAGTTAAAAAATGGGAACAGTCTTGTTTTTAAGAGAGTCAAGACATTTTTATGTCTCTGACTGATACAAAAATATCAAACATGTTAACCAAACTAGAATATAAAATGATGCCTACATCTACACACACATACAAGACTAAAAGACACATTAATCACAGCATTAACACAGTAACCATGGCAATCTGTTTCCAGAGTGGTAATTCCCAGCCATGATTTTTCAAAAACTTGGAATATTCCTAGGTATCTCAAAGATTGCCATAAAAAGTATTATCTTCTAGGGTTTTTATGGTTTTAGGTCTAACATGAAAGTCTTTAATCCATCTTGAATTTATTTTTGTATAAGGTGTAAGGAAGGGATCCAGTTTCAGCTTTCTACATATGGCTAGCCAGTTTTCCCAGCACCATTTAGTAAATAGGGAATCCTTTCCCCATTGCTTGTTTTTGTCAGGTTTGTCAAAGATCAGATAGTTGTAGATATGCGGCATTATTTCTGAGGGCTCTGTTCTGTTCCACTGATCTATGTCTCTGTTTTGGTATCAGTACCATGCTGTTTTGGTTACTGTAGCCTTGTAGTATAGTTTGAAGTCAGGTAGGGTGATGCCTCCAGCTTTGTTCTTTTGGCTTAGGATTGACTTGGCGATGTGGGCTCTTTTTTGGTTCCATATGAACTTTAAAGTAGTTTTTTCCAATTCTGTGAAGAAAGTCATTGGTAGCTTGATGGGGATGGCATTGAATCTATA